>NC_028456.1:16985913-17150696 GCF_000263155.2 Setaria italica
GCGGGAGACAACTAAAGATCTAGCCTCACCTCATTGAAGAAGCCATGAGAAGCGCCCATTCATCGAAATGTCTTGAAGCCATGGAAGATGAAATGAGATCTATGAGTAGCAATAAAGTCTGGAATTTAGAAAAAATTCCTAAAGGAGCGATATAAGGTACAAAACTAAGGGAATGTGGAAAACTAAATGTGACTCCAAAGGGAATTTGGAAAGATATAAGGTACGATTTGTAGCAAAAGGCTTCACGCAAAGAGAAGGAATAGATTATAATGAGACATTTTCCCCAGTCTCATGTAAGGATTCTTTTAAAATCATAATGGCTTTAGTGGCGCACTATGACTTAGAATTCCATCAGATGGATGTAAAGATGGCATTTCTCAACGGAGATTTGGATGAAAATGTTTACATGGCACAACCCAAAGGTTTTATCGTGGAAGGAAAAGAACGTATGGGATGTCGCCTGAAGAAATCCATTATGGATTAAAACAAGCCTCCAAACAGTGGTACTTGAAGTTTGATGAGATAATAAGAAAGTTTGGATTTAATGAGAATAAGGAGGACAATTGAGTTTATACAAAGTTCAAGAGTGGAAAATTAATTTTCCTCATCCTATATGTAGATGACATCTTACTTGCTAGTAGTGATGTTACTCTGTTATTCGAGACGAAGAAGTTCTTGTCCTCAAACGTTGATATGAAAGATCTTGGTGAAGCTTCATTCATTTTAGGAATTGAAATTCACCGAGATAGAAGAAAGGGAGTTTTAGATTATCTCAAAAGGCATACTTAGAAAAGATTCTAAAGAAGTATAGTATGCATGCGAGTTAATCTACACCTGCTCCCATAGTTAAGGGCGATAGATTTGGAAAATTTCAGAGACCCAGGAACCAATATGAGATCGATCAAATGAAAGCGGTTCCATATGCTTCAGCTATCAGAAGCTTAATGTATGCTCAAGTATGTGCACGCCCTGGCTTAGCTTTTGTAACCGGGATACTTGGCAGATATCAGGATAATCCAGGAATAGATCACTGGAGAATGGTAAAAGAAGTCATTGCGTTATACGCAAGGCACGAAAAGCCTCATGTTAATGTACAAAAGAACTTATTCCCTTGAAATAGAAGGGTACTTAGATTCAGATTTTGCGGAGATGTAGACGATAGAAAGCCAACGTTATTCACTCTCTCAGGTGGAGCTATATCATGGAAAAGCTCCAAGCAAACCATCATAGCATCGTCCATGATGTATGCCGAGTTTGTAACATGTTATGAGGCCACGGGCAGGCAAAATGGCTAAAGAAATTTGTACCCAGGTTGAGAGTGGTAGACAACATTCAAAGGCCTATCAAGATTTTATGCTCACAACAATAAGTCAAGTTTCATGTTGTGAAAGAGAAAATTAGGATCATACCATTAGTCTAGAGCATATAAGAACAAAAGAAATGCTCGCGGATCCGCTCATGAAAGGCTTACCGCCCAATGTGTTCAGAGAACACTTAGCCGGCATGGGTTTACAGGAAAACCTATGATCCATGGACACTAAGGGCCTAGAATAAGAATCTGTTTCAAAATAGAAATGTGCGTTGTAGTTGTTGAATCTGATATTACGTAATTGACTATTATGACGAGGCATGCTCTATACACTCATCTGTAATGAAGTTTGAGACTAAGTTTAAGTATGAGATGAGATGAAGGGTGGGAATGTTAGTTTGATCTCGTTTGACTCGGTCCAACGACCGAGTCTGAGTCCCTGATCTCGCGCCCTGATCGAGGGCGCACAACCAACTCATGGTTGCAGGCCCCCATCGTGCAGCTCTATAAAAAGAGAGGTGGGGGCTGAGGGCATGTACGCCAAAGTTGGGCATACCCACTAGACCCACCGACACACCTAGAACCTGATCTAAACCCTAGCGCTGAAGCAGCGGGAAGCACCGCCGCCACCTCGCCGCCGCCGCCGCTGCCATCGTTGTCGTCAACACCGTCGTCACCACCATGGCAAGCTCGTCGACCAAGCCCGATGGTGGTGCCCTCACACTCTATCTCTCTCACTCCCTCTCGGATGTTTCTATTTAGATATAAGGATTTGTTTTTACCTTAAAGAACAAGTTGTTTACCCGCTAGTTCTTGCACCTTGTGATCCTTGAAACTTAACACATCACACCATAAGTTCCTTGAAGATGCTAATTTCCAAGCAAAAATTTGTAAGTGCACAACTACATTTGATTAACTTGAATTGGTATATTGTTTGCTACAAGACAATCACTGTTCCAAATCTTTTTTCATAGCTTTATGTTTTCAACTAAGCACTGATGATTATACTGGTCTTCTCAGGTTGTGCATTACAATAATTAAGAGTTAAGATCATAAGGACCTGATAAGTTAATGGATTCCCTTTTGCCTACGATTACACCAGAAGCTTGGTGAAAATCCAATCTCTGGAAACTAAAAATCACCAAGCTGTCACAGGGTCTTAATCAAACTATCCCTAATCGTCACTACACATGAAATCTCTGAATCAATTGGTCCAATCCATGTACCTAGCACGATCCAACGGCGGCCAAGGGCAGGTACGGAACCCCATCCCCACCCCTGCAGCGGGTGCCGCGGCTCCTCTTTAGCAGGCGCTCGAGGCCACTAAAAAGGCGGCGGCACCATCCGGATCCGATCGGGGCAGCAGCTGGGCCCCCTGGGTCGCACGGCGGCAGTGGCGCCTAACCTAGACGAGTGGCGCAGAGAAGGCGGTGTCGCGAGTCCAGCAGGGCAGCAGGGCCTCCCCTAGACGAGCTACGCTGCGTTGATGCGGCCGTCAGTCGCCCAGGTCCAGCAGGGCAGTAGGGCCTCCCCTAGACGAGCTACGATGCGTCGATGCGGCCGTCAGTCGCCCGGGGCGACGGCGGCGAGGGGTGGGGGCGGAGGTCCAACCGCCTTCATCGGAGGAGTGCGAGAGGAGACAAGAAAAAAATTTAGCCGGTTTCTCGTGAGGACTCCGTGATCCCGACTGGCACGCAAAGAGAAAAGGGACAAATTACTATAATACCCTTTCCTTTATTAACTTAATCCTTTAATTAATTAGCCGGTGGCGAAAATCATAGCACAAGGTACCTCCAACTCTCCAAGTACCTGATGGTACTTTTTTTTGAAAATATTTTTTATTTATTCATCGTTCAGTACAATCACGAACTGCTAAAAACTTTACAAAATCTGCAAGGGGATCAAGCCAAACACATAACTAATCCGGATCCCAACTCAAACTAGAACGAGCTAATTCATGTGCGCACAGATTACAAGATGGTGGGGTAAAAGAAACTTCAACAGACACAAAATCTAGGTCAATGAGTTGACGTGCCTCCATAAGGAACATACCAGCCGGTGATTGATCAAAGACCCTTGACTTCAAAGCAGTGACTTGGTTTGAAAATTCGCTTTCCAACTGAAATCTCGTCGTACCTTGAGCTGAGATGGCCATTAAAGCCACAAGGCAAGCTTGAGCCTCTGCAAAAAAGAATCATGAACCGATTCTAATCTCGCTGCTCCCGCCATTACTGCATTGCTGTCAACATATCTAACAATGAAGCCCCATCCTCCCGATTTCTGCTCCATGAGGAAAGCTCCATCAATGTTAACTTTGAGAACTTCATCTGGAGGTGGATTCCATCTCTGTACTTTTTTATGATGCTTCTCAACTATTTTCTTTAGCATAGTACAAACCTCCCATATCATGTTTCTTGCTTGGTGCACTATTTCTTCCATTGTTCTTCTTTGTTCACCAACATTAACTTTGTTTCTTGCATCCCACCATGACCGCATTAGGATCATGGTATCATATTTATTTTCCTCCATAGATAGGATACAGTTTGTTATCTCCTTGGCATCTTTAGTTCTACTAATTTCAGCCTCACACCTTCTAGGTTCATCATCTACCAACATTTGCGCATGAATTTGCATTTAAAAAAATAATGGCTACCATCTTCATCCATCCTCAAACACACTGGATAGCGGGTGTCAACATCATCAATACCTCTTCTTTTAATATTCATCCGCAGAGGCAAACTATTATGCGTTAGGCACCATAAAAATGTTTGATCTTGGGAGGACATTCTAGTTTCCATATTCTTCCCCACTCTATCTGGTTTGCAGTTGCCGAAGGTGATGATGACTCACCTCTCTGTCTTGTGGCCTGCCGCTCCTGCTTGTCCTCCAAAGTGTGATACGTCAATTTTACAGAAAATAGCCCTTTTGTGTCATAGTGCCATGCAAGAAAATCCTCCATATTATTATTTACTGGGGTTGCAAGGATATGCTTCACATCCTCTTCCCAGAACACATCTTTGATTAGAATTTTATCCTAGCCCCCCGTTATTGGATCAATAAGTTCTGAAACCTTTGTCAAGATGTTATGCCCTCGAGGAGTGATTGGCCTTCTCATCACAACTGTCAGTACCCAAGGATCTAACCAAATATTTATTTGTGATCCATCACTGACCCTCCAAATTAAGCCCTCCTTTAGTGCTTGTATACCGCGAACAATGCTTCTCCAGGAGTATGAGATGTCTGGAGCTTCTATCACGTCAAGTAATTTGCCATTCTCTAAATACTTTGCTCCCAAGACCTGGGCACATAAAGAATCTGGATTCATTAATCTCCATCCTTGCCTTGCTAACATTGCCAAATTAAAAGGGTGGAGATCTTTATATCCCAAACCCCCTTTCTTTTTTCTTTGACACAATAAATCCTGGGACAACCAATGCATCTTATTTTCTTTATCTTGTTGTGCCCACTAGTATCTACAAATTATCGTACTGATTTCATCACATAAGGTTTTGGTGAGGTCAAAACAGGACATTGCGTATGTGGGGATCGCCTGCGCTATGGCCTTGATTAGGATCTCTTTGCTAGCTTTTGAAAACAACTTTTCCTTTCAGCCTTGAATTCTTTGCCAGACCCTTTCTTTCAAATATGCAAAAGTTTTTGCTATTGATTTTCCCATATAAACTGGTAGACCCAAATACTTATCATTTCTTGCCTCTGTTGCAATGTCCAGGACTGCCATTAACTGAAGCTTGTCGGTTGCCTTAGTATTCTTGCTAAACATCACTGATGATTTACCTTTGTTGATAGTTAGCCCTGAGCATTCCTCGTACAGGGTGGTGGAGCTCTTGAAGTGTTGCTCTGCATTTCAAATACATTCCTTTCTCCTCTTTTATCCCTTCACTTTAATTTCACAAGTGGATCCTGCGGTTGAGAGTGAGTTCAGAGAATTAATTGCCTTAACAGTTTCCTTCCCTTGTTTGTTACCTGAAATATGTTTCCCATCATCTTTTTCCACAGCACCAATAGCATCAGCACCGCGCACCCCTACTAGCATGGCCCCATTTTCTTCTTCAGCATCAACCCCAGTTTTAGCTCCAGTCCCATCTTCCAGCCTGTCAATATTTTTAGGTTGCTGATTATCTGCAATTGTTAGCTGAGCCACCTTTTCCACTAGATCAACAACCTTCTTGTTTCCTATGGTTGGAGCTTGAGCAATGGCTACCGGAAGGCCTAGCGTTGTCGGTTTAGGAGCACGCCAGAGCATGGAAGAAGAGCTCTGGTGAGGTTGTCCCATACAATCCGGAAGGTTCCAGCAGCGTGGATCATCAAAGTGGACTGGATGGACATGAAGATCCAAACTAAAATTGATTTTTCTTTCTCCAGCTGGCAAATCACATATATCCTCCACGTGCCTTATGTACCCACAGAACAAGCAGAAATTTGGTAGCCTCTCATATCGAACTTGAACAACGAACTCCTCACCTGTGATGTCGTCAACCAACACAATCTCCTTCTGCAAGGCCGTGAACAAAGGGAGTTGCACCCTAGTTCTGAGAAACTTGTTATTGATTGGACCCCTTGCACTACTATCAATCATCATGGTTGTGCCTAAACTCTCCCCAAGATCATGCGCCAGCTTCTTGGTGAGAAGATAAAAAGGGAATGTTTCTGAACTGCACCCACATTAGCACATCGGTAAAGAGGGCTGCAGAGGGATCAATACCTGATGTTATCCCTTCCACTAAGAAAGCATCACCTTTGTACTGCCATGGTCCACCCATGATGATGTGCTTCCAGTCACCTTCCACTAAAAATTCCAAGATAAATTTCTTGCCCACTTCTGCCTTCACTGGGCTCTTGTCCATCTCCCCACAAAGTTTCCATACCTTCTTCATGTGGTCGAACAGATTCCTTGAGTTCACTAGTAGAGTAGACAGAAGGAAACCAACAGCCAGGAACCGGCTACACGGCGATTTGCTTGCCCTGGCCATGTGGACAATCAGGACACGCTTCTCAGCGGCGTTGCTTGATTCTGCAATCTCCTTTCCAGCGCCTTGGGTAGACCCTCTCACCAATAGCCTCATCTCCTACTAAAAGGTTCACACACTTTTCACTCAGCATGAGATTTTTGGGACTAGCTTCTCTCCCCGCCATTGAACAATTCCATAGGAACCAGGAAAGCAAAATGGCGTGGTTTGGGGTAGGAAAGGTTACTGGGATAAGATTGATCTTTCCCCTTTTGAAAGATTTTCCATTGGTACTGTGGCTGACCCTTTCATACCTCAAATTACTAGCTCTAATTACCTGTAATTCCTTTACCTCGCCCAGCATCTCGCCCAAAGATTCCTCCCTCTTTACAAAAAATTCTTCAATACCAGTAATAGATTGCATTGATGACAAAGTTTTCTTAAACACGACCAGAATCTGGGCCACATCTTCCTCCCTCTCTTGAAGAACTTCTTGAATATCAGCAATAGATTGAGTTGATGACAAATTTGTAGGACCCGGATCTGGTGGAACCTTGTAGACCTCATCAAAGAGGGGTACTAATCTGGCCTTCAGGGATTGCAAAAGAGATCTTAGGATCCTTATGCGTTTATCTAAGTTTTTCAACTCTATCTTGATTATTGTGGCTTTTGAACGGAATAAGTGGGGATTGGGATCATTGTGAGATTGCGGGGGATTTCAGGAACAAAATTTGGGTAGTTTCAGGTTTCAAGGATTGGACTGCATCGATTCGTGGGTGGGTTTCCTAGTTCGTCGCCTAGGTTTCTCAGGAGATGAGCCGTTGCGGTCATCTCGAGAGTCACTATCCTAATGGTACTTTTAAAGCACCGTAACAAAGCTCAATTACCTAATAAACACCTCTAGTATTTTTTGGTGGGAGGGGAGGGCGCAATTTTTTGACCTTACTAAACTAGCTATGAAACTATCATCAACAAACTCTAACCGAATTCAATGATTTCTGAACATCTACGACAATTGGAGAGAGAGAGAGAGAGAGAGAGAGAGTTCAACAATTTCCAACAGTTTCTTAACAAAGTTTAACAATTTTTGAAACTTGATAATAATGATCCGGTGAGGTCTACTAGCTATCAAAGTAAAGAAAAAAAACAAGCTTGTGCAATAAACAAGGCTACTGAAACAAGCCATCCATTTATTCAAATGCAAATTACCGAGTAACCAACAGCGAGCATGCCAATGTCTAGCTGGAGCTTCCACATGGAGAAGTCCCTCTCAGCTATCACCGCAACGACGAATGATTGAGCCGTGCTGAACACACATTGTGTCACCGTCACAAGCATCTTGTTTGGAAACTCCTTGAGCACAGCTGCCTATTTGAATGCAAGGGCGTAGAGATAGAACATACAGTAGTAAATGCAACAGAACATGTAAATATACTCCCTCGGTTCTTAAATATATGACGCCGTTAACTTTTTATTTTAACTTTGACCAGCAATATCTATTGAACGAGTTAGTTAAAGTAAAATGTGTATCGTTATGTCTATTATCAAATGTACTTTAGATTTAACTTGTAGGTTTATCTATTTGCAAAAAAATATGGTAGAAAAGATGAATAGTCAAATGAATTAAAAAAGTCAAAGCGCCGTATATTTAAGAACGGAGGTAGTAGTTCTTTTCTGCAGTGGTTGATTAGAGACCTGCAGGACCATCCACAGGGACAATGTCAGCATGGAGAGCAGTAGCGGACGCATGATTTTCATATTGGGTGTACATGATGAACCGAACAATGATTCTATAGAAAAAATTGAAGTTCCATGAAAGTAAAGGTAGAAACCAAATATTCACGTAATCCATACAATATCACGTACTATTCATTCTCAATTAAAACCATTCAAGTATTTATCTCTCATTCTGTTTCTAAGCTTATTCTTCACAAAATCTATTGATGAAAATTCTCTTTGAACGTTTGCAGTTGCAACCGGTAGCAGAGCACCAATTTAAGAAACTTGTAGACATAAGTGTATCTGCGTATGACATCCATCTTTGTTTCAACAAGCAACACTAAAAGCTCGCCAATATTCTTTGCTAAACCGCTATCCCTAGACACATCAGCGATGAAGTTACTAATAGACGGTCAACTCCATAACTGAATGACTGAGAAGTCTTTTGTTAGTGTTGATCTCCACCGACTCGCTCCAACGACCGAGTCGGACCCCGATCCCGCACCCTGATCGGGGGCGCACAACCAACTCATGGTTGCGGGCCCCCATCACGCAGCACTATAAATGACAGGGTGGGAGCCGGGGGCACGCACGCCAAGACTCGTCGCGCCCACCAGACCCACCGACACACCTAAGACCGATCTAATCCTAGAGCTGAAGCAGCAGGAAGCACCGCCACCTCGCTCGCCTCCACCGCCGCCGCCGTCGTCGTAAACACCATCATCTTCACCACCATGGCGAGCTTGTCGACCAAGCCCGATGGTTGTGACCCTCTCATTCTCCTCCCCCCCCCCCCACCCCCCGCCCTCTTTGATGTTTGTTTTGGATCTACGGACTCGTTTTTCACCTAAGAACAAGTTGATGAACCCGCTAGATGTGCACCTAGAGATCCTACAATATTAACATCTTTGAGTTATAATTTAGCAAGTTCTATCATATCCTTCTTGTCAAAGGGAGCAAAACAGGGCTACATTGTATAAGGTTTTTGGTTGACTGAGAGCTTACCATCAAACAAAATAGCAACTATATATATGCTTCATCAAACATGAAACGGAGGTAAATTAATTAATCGATTGCCAATTTGCAGTTCACGAATCTTCTGCTATTCTGAATTTCCTACAGCAATAGTTGGCACACATGGCTAACCCTGCCCAGGCCCGCTGTGACCTCCCCAGCAGTCGGCACCGGCGGCGGCCGCCCCCACTCACGATGAGCGTCCTCCGCATCCGTGATTGCCTTGGCCTATGAGGCATTGAGGCCTGCTCCGCGCCCACCGGCTTTGCTGCGTCGCTGCAAAATCACTAATTGTCGAATGCTAGTACCGGTGAGGGAGGAACAGAACGCTAATGACAACCAACGAGGCGACGACGCTCGACTGCTGTGCAAAGTGCAAACTGCGCGCCTCACTTTTATCTTGCAGTCATCACCTAGCAGGCTGGCAAAACATGAGGGGGTGAGGCAAACCCACTGACCCAACTTGTAAAGTGGACTGTTTTGCTTATTTGGACTCCAATGTATACAGACTGACCAAAATATAACTATATGTACACGTGGATGCATACTCAATGTAATTTCTTTGTCAAAATTATTGGGTGTACGTCCGCACACCCATGTCCAGTGGCGAAGCTAGAGTAAATTGGAGGGGGTGCACTTGCCTTGTGGGTGCATAGAGTTTGATTATTGGGGGTGCATATATGGTGAAAAATTGAACATATTCACTATTTTTTCATTCTTTAAGGGTGCATTAGCACCCCTAATTACTATCTATCTCCGCCCCTGCCCATGTCCACATATTGGGTCCGCCTCTCCTGGGTTCTCTCTTTTTCATGATTTTTCATTTCCCATCTGCCTCTGTCTCCGTTGTCCCTTGGCGATTGATGTGTCTTGCTTCCGTTGTAGGGGCTGCTGAACCTTCTGCCCGAGTGGCGACTTCTGGAGGACCATGATAAGAGGGACGCGAAGACTGCGGCTGTTGCGGAGGTGAAACGGAAGAAGGACACCAAGAAGAAGAGGAAGAGCGATTTTGAAGCATTACGCCGAAGGTGTCAGGCCGCGGGTAAGGAGGAACCGGAGGAGTCTGACTTCTCCTCTAATGACAAGTCGGCGCTGCCCCCAGGGGGCACGACTGATAGCGCTCGCTTCCCCTCTGAGTCCTCCGTTCGGAAGCGTGACCTGGGGATCGTGATCGATGACGACACCTCCAAGTGCGTGCACGTGGACGGCTAGTCGGCGGGTGTTGTCTTTGGCTCTGCTGCTCCTCCTGATGGTTTCGCCCCCGCCCCGACTGGAGCTCTTGGGTATCCGCACATGTTCTCGCCCAGGTTTTCCCCTGGTCCTTCATTCCTAGTTGTTGTTAGGGAGTTGGGTTCGGCAGAGCTGTGATGGGTTCCTGCCTTTCATGTGACATGGGTCCCACCCGACTGCTATCCGAGAGGGGTGGGTCCACCGTCCCGACCATGCCTATCAATCCCTCACGAGCTCCACCTGCATCTGTTGCCCCTTTGTGTGGGGCAACCCCTTGCGAGGCTGGCGGCTCCGTTCCTCGAGGTGAGCCCATTGTGGTCCGGTCAGCATAGGTGGCGGTACAGTCGAGTCCTCATCCCGAAGTCGTGGCGAGCGAGGACTCCTTGGATGCTGTTGCTGTCGGTGATTTCTCCTCAAGCCACCGGATCCCATTGCTTGAGGGCGGTCCGGCTACTCCCCCCATGGAGCCCTCGGTGGCCATGGAGACACCGCCATCTCCTCCTCTGTTGGTGATCGAGGCGGTTGACTTCCCGCTTTCCCTGTTGCTTCGTGACGCAGATGGGACATCTTCCTCTTCGGTTGCGATTGTTCCACCGACAGCTGCTTCTTCTCCTGTCGTCACTCATCAAGAGGAAGGGTTGTGGATCAGGCCGCTACTAGAGATGGCGTGGTGGCTACTAAACCATCCTTAGCAACGTCGTGGTTGGGCCCCGTTGTAGCGGCGGTCGGTGAGGGCTCGCCGTCGTCCCACTTGACTGCGACTCCGCTTGTGTGGGCCGACCGTCAGTTTCCAAATAGGGAGGTGTTCTGACTAGATGACGAGGCAGAGCAGTGGAAGTGGGAGCAGTCGAGGTGTGTCGCGTCTCGGGTGGAGCTAGGACTTGAGAACATCCTCCGCCTTCTGCAGAACAACCTGCTTCTGTAGGGATACGAGGTAGGCTATGGTAGCGCAAAACAAAAATTTTCTACCACGTAAACCAGGAAATTGTCGTATATGGTTCACGGGATTACCACTCGACGTACTGGTGCGGAAGATGTAGAGTCGCGTCGGGGCAGCAAAGTCGATTAGCGTAGTCGAACACGTCGATGTCGAGCAGCTCCTTAGCAGCTCATCCATGTACAGCAAGATCCTTCTCGTGCTGCGGCTCGTCATCGGCTCGTTGTGGCTCGTCGGTGGCTCGTCCAAGTGCTGCAGGTGCAACAGCTCCAAGGTATCCACATGTGCAGGGAGGAAGCGTCGCAAGCCGAACTGCTAGGTCCATGAGTTGCAACAAGGCGAGGGCGTAGGAGGTGCGGCGGCTGACGTTCGGCCAAAAAGGCTTAAACCCTAGGGCGCTCCCACCCCTATATTTATAGAGGTTCCTAACGGGCCTCTGGGTCCGAGGCCCATTAGTACTTCTAAACCTGATCCAATTCGGATCACATCCGAATTAGGCTTCCAGCCCCTTAAGTGTGTGACCCTATGGGTTCGGATACGTATAGACATAGCCCGAGTACTCCTACTCGGCCCAATAGTCGGTAGCGGCCTCTAGCAAGACGTGCCAACTCCTATACGCACATGAAGATCATATCAGACGAACCGTCACAACATCACGTACATGTTATTCCCTTTGCCTCACGATATTTGGTCTAGCTTCAAGCCGACCGCTCTTTCTCGATCCTGTGATTCGGAATTCCTTTGTAGGTTAACTCTTAACCGTATGTAGCATGGCCATGCAATTTCGGATCCGATCACTCGAGGGGCTCAGAGATATCACTCTCAATTAGAGAGGGGCAAATCCCCTCTTGATTGACCATGCCTCATAGCATGCTTCTTGACAAACCCGAAAGCTACCTTTTTAACTACCTTGTTACGGTGTAGCATTTGATAGTCTCTAAGTAAGTCGATCCACATATTGAGTACATGCCACAATCTCAGGTCTAAGGACAAAGCATACATGTTGTGTAAAGAGAGAACTACTTCTCGCGTTGGGTCAGTCCTAGCACATGTCTCTACATATGCCTACATTATTAATTTGACATCTTCATGTCCATGACTTGTGAAACATAGTCATCAACTAATACATGTAATAGTCTAATATTCATGTGTGTCCACACATGAACTCTGACTAGGGATAACTTTTAGAATAACCATACAAGTAAAGAGTTCCACATACAATTCACATAATTGCACATCAATTCAAGTAGCCTTTAATGGATATTCAATGAACACAATATAAATCATGGATACAAATGGAATATCATCATCTTTATGATTGCCTCTAGGGTATACCTCCAACAGCTTCCTCATGGCGAGGTAACTTCTTCCTTAACTCTTTCGACTGTCTTTTGTCGGTGTCGACCGCTTACTTTCTGCCGTCTTTAGTGGATATTTGCTTGTTTGCAAGACAAGTCTGACTTCTTTCGCCATGTGGTCCTTCCTCGGGGACCGCATGGGAAGAGCACCGCCAGTATGAGGAGGTCGAGGCTCGGCTTGTCGTGGCATGGGAGGAGCTCGAGCGCCTGTCCATCTAGAACCGACAGCTTCGGGAGGATATGTCTGGCTCGAAGTCGAGGATGTTCGACTTGGTGGAGACCACAAAGAAGGACATTGTGGCTTGGCAGATGTCTCTCCTCCGGGCACAGTCAGCCCGCGATGAGGCATTGTCGGAGGTCCAGGTCCTCCGATCAGAGAGGGACGCTGCTCGAGTTGAGGCTGCGCGTATCCGAGGTTGGCTGCTTCCTCTATCTTTGGCTGACTGACTCTATCACTTGGTCCTCCTTTTGTTATCTTCTTTCTCCTTCCTTCTGGGCAGAGCTAGTTGCTGCGGTGGAGGAGAAGACTCATGCGGCGGAGGATCGATGCGGTCACTTGGAGCAGCGTGTGAAAGTGTTGGAGGAGGCGCGCGATGATGAGCGAGCCAATTGTGCATCGGTCGAGCGAGCTAAGGAGCTCTTGGAGTAGGATCTTCAGCAGAGGGTCGCCGCATATCACCGTGAGTAGCCTGCGTTTATTGCATTTATAATAGGCTTCTCCTTGATCCTTGTTTTGAGGATTTCTCTTTTCCTGCAGACGCTCAGATGGTGGCGGCGATGCTGCTGGCGGACAAGGACCGGCCGCACGAAGACCTTGCATCGGCGGTCGGGGAGCTAGAGCAATTTTGTAACATCGCCATGGCGGTGTGTGAGGCACTTCATCCCCTAAGTGGGAGCAGTGACATTCTCGGCCGTCCTGCTGATCTCCCCGACCGTGTTCGGTCGGCAATCTGCTGCACGTACTTCTTCGGGGCACATTGGACTCTCTCCATGCCTGCTTCTCATTACGGCGAGCTAGATCTGGCTGCCTTGGCAGGTGGTTTCGCCCCTCTCCCTGAGGCAGAGCTATAGCAGATCGAGTTGGAGGTTACCCCTTGCGCTGAAGCTTTGACCAAGAAGATCCCGCTGGAACTCGTGCTGGGGAAGGAGGTGAAAAGGGATTAGTCGTTGCTACTGTCATTTTGGTTGTTGCCCATGTGTGGGCGTGTATGAACAATTATGTGGGTTTTCTTTCCTGTTTTGTGAACTTGTTGTGGCGAACCCCTTCAGTCATTTTCTATTTATCTATCGTGCTCCGATTTTCACCTTTTCCGAGTTAATAAAATCTTTTTGTCGTGGCCCTTGAAAATCGAGGTCATCCCATCACGGTTGATGGTTTTTGGGCACCTAGCCATTTTATTTTATTTACCTCGAGTGTGAGTCAGGGCTTAACGATAAGTTTCGTACGATCTGAAGGAGTAAAACCAATCTTTTTCGAAGGGTTAAATTGTCACAAATCTGGTAGCCCCCGAGTGACATGTGGTTACCGACAGGTAGGTTGGCACGGGTCACTCAGTCGGGAGTACGGGCATTTTTACATCGGGTGACTCGTTTCATCGGGCACATCTTAAGGGTAAAAACGACATAGCTGCTCAATGTTCCAGGTGTTGGTGATGATGTTGCCTGCGTCATCTTTGAGGCGATACACACCCGGCCGCAACACTTCGATGACGATGAATGGCCCTTCCCATGGTGGCGATAGTTTGTGCTTGTCCTTGGAGGATTGCACCCTTTGGAGGACAAGGTCGCTGACGTTGAAAGAGCGTGTTTTGATGCGTCTGCTATTGTACTGTCGAAGGTTTTGTTGGTGAAGGACAGGGACGGGCGACCAGAGGAGGGGTGAATGAGAGCCTTTAAAATTCTCTTCAAGAGCAAGGTCTATATCAAGATCTCTTCTAATCGCTAAGATGGCACAAGTGAACTCGTGATAAGCTCACCCTAGAAACAATTAGAAATGTTTAAAACATAGCGGAAGCAAAAGATGATTAAGCTTGGAAGAAACTACACTTAAAAAGCTTGCTTGCAAAATCACTAATCAACCATGCAAGAAAAAGCTAGGCTTACTAGCGAGAGCAGCCAAGAGCTATTGTCGGCACAAGCAAAAGCTACTGTACTAGTGCTAGCAGACGACACAAGAACAGGAGCTAGTGCAAACTGGAAATGCCTCTTGCTGCACCTGTAAATCTCAAGCAACAAAACAAGCTGCAACCTCACCTACGTTCAGTTTAAGATGTGAGTTCTTTATTCCCAGACTCATAGAGGTCAAGTTTGTATTAGGGGTTACAAGCGGTGTGTGCATATGTGAGTGTGTTCTACTGAGGTCCTTTCTCTCGTCCCCCATGTCCTTATATACACGGCTCACAGGAAAGGGTTACACTGTAGATCGTTGGGGGAAAGCCCGTTCAGTCGGGCGCTCTCCTCCTGGTTGGTAACCATGGGCCTGTTTGGCAGTCGGGACCCTTTTAGCTAGATATCCGCCGGGATCTCCGTCCGGTCCCGCTCTTCCGGCCGCCTTGGTCACCAAACCGGACCCCTACACATATATGGGGACGGCGCCTATTCCCGGTTACTTCACTTGACACCGTCATGATGGAGAATTGGGCGTGCTTGACCGGGTGGAATCTGGCACGGCGCCACAGCGCCGTTCCCGACTAGGTGCTTTTGCATGTCCTGGGGCAGTTGTCTTACCCTCTGGGGCACGAACAACGACATGCTCGACTGGTCAGCCCGTGTTTTCCTCGCCTCGGCCCACGCGAGCTTGGCTGCGGCTGTCACATCGGGCAAGCCTAGCTACATGATAGGCCTGGCCCATCATTACGCCTAACCCTCACGTGACGTCTTGAGCCGGTCCAATGACCTGTCTTCCTCGATTCCTAGGCCGCGACTTTGGATGCCATCAGTCAGTCGGGCGGCCACGGCGGCAGCCCCTCGCCGGGCTCAGTAAGCCTCGCTTCTTTCTCCTTCTTAATTTCAATTTTCCAATGGCTTGGGATATAATCTGGATATAGGTCAAGTAGTAGTATGTAATTAGAGTTCATCATCATGTATACCATTTCTCGTAACATAATTATGTGAGAGTAGCCTATATTTACCGTTAGCTTGGTGTGTTCGCCTCACAAATTAATCAGCGCCACCATATTTGGTGGTAGCCGGAATGTGTTTGTGAGTCACATTAGTAGTGGCGGCGCACACTCGACCTTACCCATTAATGGCACTAGTATTAAGGGGGTAAATTGCTGCATTGGCTATATACAAATTCTATTAAAAATAGTTGTACTTTATTTTTAGACCTACCAATAGTTGCTACTCCCTCCGTTCCAAATTATAAGTTATTCCAACTTTCTTGAAAAGTCAATTCCAAATTATAAGTTATTCCAACTTTCTTGAAAAATCAAAACATCTCAAGTTTGACCAAATTTACACAATAAAATGCTGACATTCATGGTACCAAATAAGTACCATTAGTTTTTTTATTAAATATATTTTCATTGTATATCTATTCGGTATCATAAATTTTTGTGATCTTCTCTATAATTTTGATCAAACATAAAATGGTTTGACCTCTCCAAGAAAGTTAGAATGACTTATAATTTGAAACGGAGAGAGTACATATTTGCCATTCAACCTTCTTTTTCTATTTTTAAAGAACTGTTTGCCACTTGCCATTGTTAGCATCTTTCTTGACAGTTGTAGGTTGTGAATTGCAATAATGTACGGTTAAATGCACAACTTTTGTAGCTGAAATAAAAAAAATGCGCAGCCGGAATAAATACTTTTTTTTTATCTAAGAATGAGAATTAAAATGTTCCCACTCTCCGAACGGGCCTACTTTTTGTTCGAAGAATCTGGCTAGTGACTATGATCTACAGCGTTCATGATAGATCGGACAGTCACAGAATACTCTGACCCGTTTCCTCTGTACTAGTCTCGCTCTCAAAGACATCGGTCTCCATTCTCCAACCGGTCAATCCTCCTCCACTTCCGACCATTCCTAAACCCCTAAACTAGGGTTTCCGCCCATGGCGACCACGCCGCCGCCGCCGGCGGCGTCGATCCTCGGCACGCTCGGCGACTTCACGTCGCGGGAGAACTGGGACAAGTTCTTCGCGCTCCGCGGCACGGGCGACAGCTTCGAGTGGTACGCGGAGTGGCCCAACCTCCAGACCCCGCTCCTCGCCCTCCTCGGGGACCGCGGCGCCGCGGCGGAGGCGGATGCGGGGGCGGGGGCGCCGGCCCCGGAGATCCTGGTGCCCGCGTGCGGGAGCTCGGCGCTCTCGGAGCGGCTCTACGACGCGGGGTTCCGCCGCATCACCAACGTCGACTTCTCCCGCGTCGTCGTCGCCGACATGCTCCGCCGCCACGCGCGCGCGCGGCCCGAGATGCGCTGGCGCGTCATGGACATCACCAGCATGCAGGTACGGCCCGTGCGCTACATCGACTGCGGTGTATGGGTTGGCTTGGCTTGTATAGAGCTTGGATTTTGGCTTTGCTGGCGGTGCTGTTGCCTATTGCAGGGATAATTTGGGGGGCATTGATAGTTCCGTAGTTGTTAGTTCGTTAGATGAAACTTCGAAACAGTCACATCTATAGTACTATTTAGATAAATCAGAGTTGTGAATTTTGAGCCTGCTGCTGATGTTGGAGGTACGGTTAAACTTTCTGCATTGCAAACTCCTTGATCGGACATGATATTATTATCATATCGTTGAGATGCTTTTGATCACTGAATGTGGTATCAATGTAGTTTTTTTTATCTGAGTTCACTGTCACTTACTCCCTCCGTTTCAAATTGTAGATCGTTTTGCCTTTAGAAATACATAGATTTTGCTATGAATCTAGATATACATTATGTCTATATACATAGTAAACTCTATGCATCTAGAAAAGCCAAAACGACCTACAATTTGAAATGGAGGGAGTACCTGGCATGCCAACTCTTGATTGTTGAGCTCAAATGCTTCTTGGTCATTTGAGCAGGCATTGCATTTAATTCAGTTATGTTTGGTTGACTTGGGGTTTATGAATGAGTTGCAGTGCGTTTATAAATTGTTGTCACCCGAAGGCAGCTTACAAGAAACGCGCTATGGTTGTTGATTCATGGTTTCTGCACCATAATAAATAAATCAATCCAGAGGAAGATACTTTCTTTGGTTGAGATTCTGAATGGCCCTGTACTATACCTGCTTGGCATTATTTTGTGATACCTCTTAAAATGATTTGTGAGCTTTCTGCATTGCCTAGTTCTCTAAATTTTTATGCCCTACCTATTTATAGTTTGTCTTTGACCCTTTCCTGTAATAATTGCTGGCTGCTCCTAAACTTAACTTTATCTCACACGAAGCAACATATTTCTAGTAAAAATTACATGACATATTAAATTGTTTCTTTGCAAGTCCTCGATGCTATGCTTGCCAATTTTTTATGCTGTATCTCTCCGTCATTTATTAATACACATGCTTGTCAGAAGTACTTTGACATATCTAAATGCCACTTTGCACATGGATCGTCTGGCTTCATACCCGGAATTTTTCCATTATTGATAAATCCAGAAACTCTTAATACATATTTCCTATCAACACTAGCTGACGTATCAAAATTACCAGTTTGCGGATGGGTCGTTTGATGTCATTCTTGATAAGGGAGGACTGGATGCTCTTATGGAGCCAGGGGCTGGGACAAAACTGGGGACAAAATATCTTAATGAGGTATGTTGGTGGATTTCTATTGAACTTTAAATGCCTCTTTAGTTGTTGTAATGGATATATCCCTTGGTCCTGATGGAAATGCTATTTTCTTAATGATATTTATGACTGAGCAGGTGTCTTTTGCAGGCCAAGAGAGTTTTGAAATCAGGAGGGAAGTTTGTGTGCCTTACCCTTGCAGAATCCCATGTTTTAGGTTATTTTCTATCAATTCTCACCTTCTCTTTACTTTTTCATATTTAGTTTTTATTAACTTATTATGCATCTCCAGACTTCAAGACTTGAATTTTTTTTTTAGATAGTTAGGAACTTTCAACCATGCCACTTTGTTTTTCAGTATGTGGTTTTACTGAGTTTTTTCTGTAATTACAAAGAGAAACTCTGACCATAAATATTTATAAGTACATGTTAGTATATACGCTCAAAAGTTGTAAGATCATGGAACCATTTTTTTAAACAATAAATCTGATGTTTTCATGCAGCCAATTGACATTGTTTCACAAATATTGGTGATCACGAAGTTTATAGGTTCGACTACACAGATTCTTAAAGAACAATAATAATTGAATGGTGAGACTTACGATGTTTTCCATTTTCCCTTCTTGCAGCACTTCTTTTGTCTGAGTTCAGATTTGGATGGGATATGAATATTCAAGCTATAGCTAGTGAATCCTCTAAAAAATCTGCCTTCCAGACATTCATGGTGGTCATGTTGAAAGGGAAGATGGGTGCAGTTCAAACAATAAAATCATCATTGGATCAGTCTGCTGAATACTGTAACATGAAACAGGTATTGTTGATTCTTCTAATAAACTGTATGAATAAATCAATGGTTTAATTCAGCTCAGGATATTTGTTCATTTCGTCACTTCTGTCTTCTGTATGTTTGTGCTACAGGCAACTGCTGTGATTCGGGCTCTTGGAAATGAGAACATCATCAGGGAGTCATACTCTTCTGGTGTTGATGTGCTCCTCTCATTGCGTGATCTTCAGCTAGGAGCTATAGGAGATCTGAAAGTGATTGTCCCAGGACGAAGGAGGCAGTTCATTCTTGGTGAACAGGAGACTTCACTCTATTGCTACAAGGCTGTTCTATTGGATGCCAAGAAGCAAACAGAAACATTTGTATACCATTGTGGAGTTTTTATTGTGCCTAAGGTCTGTTTTATGTTGTCAATTTGCATTGTTGCTTTCTCAGTATTTACTGTTAGTTGTCTAACTGAATCTCCCGCCAATCTTCTCCTTGATCTGTTCTGTCTTGGAAGAAACAAATCTAATAAGTGGATGCATTATCATGATGAAACGAATTTGAAAATCTGGAGGAAATTGTAAACTAGTTCTGGGGTGGGGTGGGTCCATTTCCATTTTCCTCATCCACATTCACTTTTTTCTGATGGAAGCCTTCAACCTATGCTCTTCATACTAATCTAAGTGTAAATGCGACCTTAAGTAATATCCTAGTTCTGTGTACACATACACAATGCTTATTTGCCTGATGTGATGAAATGGTGATACTGGACGAGAAAAGGCAAACACCAAGTTACTTAAAACTATGTAGTATTTACGAATCTTGCTAAAGCACCTTCAATGGAAGTAATTAAGTGGGTGGAGAAAATAAATATCATACAAATATGTCAAGTCAACCAAGTCAAACTACAGTGCATGTGCTGGGGATGCTCACTATTGGAGGCCTTTTTTGAAAAGGAAAAAGAAAGAGAGAGGCTCTGTAGAAAAAACAAAGAATTGGGACATGTGCTGGTGCTTGCTTGTGAATTTGGACAGAAGTTTTAGATCTGGAAGGACAAGAACAATGTGAAACAATAAGCACCAAGGACAATGAGTGATAAACAAGCTGCCTCACAAAATCGCTGTCTTTGTGAGTTTATAGAAGAAAGGATCTCTGGCCTAAGGATAGATTCTCTCTTGCCTGGGGAGGATAATGCAGCAGAACCAACAATGGCATATCCGAGAAGCTGAATTTGATTAAAACTGTGTTTTGCTGATCAAACTAATGCTGAAATATGCTTGATTAAATGCAAACAAACTGTTGGCTACGAAAGGATTTATAGTAACGCTTGCAGCTATAACTGTTAGTTAGGAAATAACTCATAGTTCCTTGGGCTTGAAAGTTGCTAAGGAACATATTTCAATTTCAGGCTCGAGCTCAGGAATGGCTATTTGCTTCAGCAGAAGGACAGTGGCATGTTGTTGAAAGTGCAAAGGCTGCCCGTCTAATTATGGTACAATTATTACGAGTGCAAACCCAGCGTTATTGTTACATTGGTATTTATGATTATGTTGCTGGGTTTCATTTTACCTGCTCATAATTGTATTATGCTAGGTTTTCTTGGACAGCAGACATGCAAATATCGACATGGATATTATTAAGGTGGTTTTTATTGTTACATTCTTTGGAGATTGCCGAAGGCTCCTATTTAATATGTTCCCTATCCTAATATTATTGTTTTTGTTATTTCCAGAAGGATTTGTCTCCACTTGTTAAGGATCTAGAACCTGGAAATCCTGAAGAGGAGGCCCCTATACCGTATGTTTCAATGCTTTCTAATTGGATTTTCATCGCCATTTCTTATTAAAGTATATCCATTTGCAATGTTCAGACACTATTTAATTTAAATCAAAATTATTTAACCAAGATCTTAAATTTTGTATTTTGTGCAAACAAGGGTTTTATCACTAACCAAGGACTACATCAAGGTTTTAAAGTTGGTTAGGAATAATGGTTACATGGTTTGAATAGAGGCCCGCTGATGCCAAATAAGTTTGATTTGTGTTTCTACTTGTGACCATATTTTTAGGAAAGATAGGGACTGGGCCAAGCTTAGTTGGTGGGAGCCTTTTCGACTCGAATTTGGGAGTCAGTTTCTTCTTTGTTTGCAGTGTCACCTAGTTCCTCGTATGTTAGTGAAGCTTCATTAATTTTTGTTAGGTAATATAAATACTGTTATGACACTCCCCCACAAACGGGAAGAACAAGGATGCCCATTGGCCAGGGACGTGTCCTGTGCATACTATGTCTGGATCTTTCGGTGCTAGATGGGAGAAGAAACCAGACCGACATACCTGATCTCTGCAGCCCCTGGAGCCTCCCCTCCGGAAGCCAAGTGTTGTGTCACTGTCACTACCAGACGGCCCAAAACTCATGTACAGTAGCCAACAGGATCTGGATCTCCAACTAGATCTCCAGATCCGGTGAGCTCCAACCCCACGGAGCTGTCGTTGGCACCGGAGCGAGTGACGATGAGGTCGAGGGCTGGAGGACCTTATGCCACGGTGGCTGCCACAAGTCCACATTGCAAGCGCCAGGCAGAAAACCATGCGTCCCCTCACATCTGAGGCCAGCGAGGCCATTGGAGGCGAAGGGGAATGACAGCCTAACCGATGGGAGAACCTGAATCTCCCGCCTCCTTATTTGTGTGAGTTGAGGAGTTGAGGTGTGGGGAAGAGACACCAGATAGCTGCTTTTTATGCCAACTTAAAGAAAGAAGCTAGAAGAGATAATACCAAAAGGGCAACTAAACCATTTTTTTCGATGTTTGATCTTCTGGTGATGGTATGTAAACAATCCTGCAGGTTCATGATGGCTGGTGATGGTGTGAAACAAAGAGATATTCTGCAAGAGGTAATTGTAAATATCTTTTTCTTCTAAAAGCCATTGATTGGTTGGGCTAGCTGTGGAGTTGATTAGGAGACATCCAACCCAATCTCCTCATTTTACTTCCCCTGTTCCATTTTATAAGATGTGCATGCAGTTTAAGAGTCAAACCTTGTAATCTTCAACCAACAATTAGCCTCACGTGATTAAAATCTTATATGAAAATGGTATCAGTGTGTTCACATTTGAAAGTACTTTGTTGTGGTTAGAATTTTGTTGCTAGAACCATTGTAGTGTAAGAGAAACTAAAAGTCAAAGCCTAGTTTTGGAAACTGTGCTGAGTCAAACCATGCCTTATATTTTGAAATGGAGAGAGTAATATACAGTAAAATGTGACAAAACTTGAGTCTGTAAACCATGCAACTCCAATCCTGGCTAGTTCTGCAATGAATTGGAAGATTCAATGTTTGGGCATCATCAATTGGTGGGTGGACTTAAATTGGTTTTTTATTTGAGGAGTCAGCAATGTTGTAGCATACTTGCTAGAAATGCACATGCCTGCTATTAGTTTTCTGAATGAATGGAAGTAGGGATGCTGACATGAAGACTAAGAAGTGAACTGTGTTGATACTATAACAGTTCACTTAGCTGTAGTGTCTGATTACAGTTGAGCTGCGTACTTGCATAACCTTCTCAGCTGACCTCTTGTGTTGCATTTGGAAGGCCACCTCAGAATTAACTGGTCCAATGGTTGTGGAAGATGTTGTCTATGAAAATGCTGATGGAGACCAAGGTTCCATGCCTGAGAAAATGTTCCGGCGCCTTATTTTTGGAAGAAGTTCTGGCTTAGTGCAATCTGAAGCGTTGCTAATTAGAGATCCTCACAGTGATGAGACAGATAAAAAGAATAAAAATGCATCTGCAACATCTAAAAAGAGAAGGAGCAAAAAAGGTCTGTACCTTTTTTGGTTGCTTGCTATACCCATTGCTTTCATTGTTACTAGCTGATATTTTTCCTCTCTAGGGTCCGCATATAGATAGATTTTGTACTTCCTTAAAGTCATAGATCCACAATCTGAGAGTTTCTATTAACTGATAACTCATTTTATTTTGTGGAGAGGACATCATGTACCACATATTCCTATATAGCAGAACTTATCAGCTATCACTTCTAGTTCTTATGGCTATGAGCTGTAGCTAATTTTCAGTCTATGTATTTACTTTGTGAATATTTGTTCAGTTAATACATGCAGCCACAATTGTTTGGAGGGCAATTCATCTATTGGTAGTGGTATGGCGGATGTGTGGTTTACATTGGCCTTTATAATCTTTTGCTCCCTAAGAGTTTCAGAAATCCTATCAAAGTAATCAATGCTTCCCATAATCCAGAATTGCTGCAGAAATCTGTATGATTTTGCTGCTTTTCTGATAGCAATGCTAGTTGATCTTATAGAATTGTAAGCACTATATTCACTTGATCATAGAAAGAAGAATGATGAATCCCCTGGTTCTCTTCTATTGAGTTGATGAATGTTGGAACAACTACAGTTACCTGATTCTTGTTGTTTCATCACTTGTTGATTTTTCTTATATTCACCAACTCAATAAGCTATTCAAGATTAGGCACTAATTTGCATTTGTTCTTCTGTGGTTTTAAACTCCAATTGTTGGTGTTTACATGACATGCAGGATCCAAGAACAGTCTGAGAGTTGACCATAGCTTTCTTGGCAGCTCTTATCACAGCGGTATCATATCTGGGCTTTCTTTAGTTGCATCTGCTCTGGGTGCTGCTTCTACATCTGGAGAAAAAGTAAGTCTTATGCTTTTATTCTACTAGGGTTTGACTTTTAAGTAGTTGAACTGCCATTATTGTTGAACCAGCTTCGTTGTTGTACAATTAGTTCTTAATTTTTTGTGTATGTAACAGTTTTGTACCTTACGTCCGATTCGCATTTTGTAGGTCAGCACCACTGTTATAGGCCTTGGTGCTGGTTGTTTCCCAATGTTTCTCCGTGGATGTCTCCCTTTTGTAGATATTGAGGTAACAGAAAAATAAAAAAACTTTCATCTTCAACAAATGATTGAATGCAGTCATCACACTTCTCAAAAATTACAGGTTGTGGAGTTGGACCCCTTGGTAGCTGAGCTAGCAAAGAAATATTTCGGTTTTTCAGTGGATGAACAGTTAAAGGTGGGTTGTTGTACTCCTATAATAAGAGAGCTAATCATACTCCTTTGAATAACTTGGACTTCAACTATTTTCCATTGATATTTGAAAATTTCCCTCCATACCACTGTTTAACTAAAACTTTTACTGTATACCAAATTGCCAATTGAAAGATCATTTGCCCCTGTTCCATCAAAGTCCCATAAGGGCACAATGGCAGAGATTAGAGGGAGTTATGGAATGGTATGAAAGTATCATGCCACGACTAGTATACCATGGATGCAGCAATTATTTAAAATCATTGTCTGATTTGCGTACCTGTTACTTTGGAATCTAAAGTTGATCGAACATACATGCCAAAATACCCACTTTCATGGCAAGCTATAACATTTTTACTCTGGTCATAAAAAGGTGGCATTTTAGGTTACCTGCTAACTAAAACATACTTATCATTTGAAGGTGGTTTCGCCGGATTTGTCTTGAAAAAAAGCTTCATAATATTATAATTTCGCTATGATTTACAAATACATTACAAAGTAACTAATCATTAAAGTTAAATTTTGAAGATTATCAATGTCTAAAACAACATTTTATATGGACTTTTTATTTTGATCTCAATAATTTGTTAATTTCCATGCAACACTAAGTAACCACAATAGCACAGGGGAACTGATAAGGTTTTCATTAGTAAAGCATGCTGAATGGTCTTATTTCTTGCATTTCTGTCGTGATATTTTTAATGATGACGAGCCTAGTTTGGAACTCAGATCTCCCTATTTTCTTACTGATGTGTTCAGTGTTCGTAATACAGACCATGTTTTTCTATCATTGAGCTTCATTGCATCTTTCCGACTTCCCACATGTTAGGTGCATTTGGGGGATGGAATCAAATTCGTTGAAGACAGTGTTGCTGCAAACCATTCTGTATCAAATGGCAGAGGCAGCAATGCGATCAAAATTCTTATCATTGATGTTGATTCATCTGACCTAAGGTATTGCTTTTCCATGTCTCTCTCAGCCATTGTATTGCCATTCTTTTATCAAATGATTTATTCTCAATAGACTGACAGCCAATGGTTATTCCCACAGCTCTGGGCTGTCTTGCCCGCCAGAAAACTTTGTCGAAGATCCTTTCCTTCAGAAAGCAAAAGAGTTCCTTTCAGACGGTGGTCTTTTTATCATCAATTTAGTCTCACGATCATCTTCAGTTAGGGAAATGGTTGTTTCAAGGCTTAGAGCGGTAAGATGTCTGATGCCCTTATGGTTTACACTGCATAGAATCAATAGTAGGAGAATCAGATGATACCTCAGATATCCAAATGCAACACCATTGCTTAATTGCAACTTTATTTTGTAGGTCTTCGAACACCTGTACTCGCTGCAACTTGAAGAAGACATAAATGAGGTTCTATTTGCATCCCCAAGCGAAAGATACCTGGACGTCAATAACCTTGATGCAGCAGTTACCAAATTGAAGGACTTACTCAAATTTCCGGTGGATGTAGAATCGGATATAAAGAAGTTGCAGAGGCTCCAGTAACAGTCTCACCTGATGCTGAACATCCATTTGCATCCAACAGATTTTGAACACATCTCAAGCTTTTACCCCCCAGAAATTAGGATGAAATTAGCTAGGCATGCCTGTTTTCCCATATTTTTTTCCTAGCCAACTTTTGTATGGGTAAAACAGTGCATCTGTACAGATTTACAGGAGGGGAGTGGAGACAATAGAATGTTCATGATGAATGGCCTATGTCGGTTTACAAATCTGGGCAAATCGATGAAGGTTGGATTGATTTCCCAAGCTTGTCTGGATGCCTGTGAGTTGCTAAAAGCAATCCTCAGATGTTTTCACACTTCAGCTTATCCTTCAGGTGTTAGATCAGATGAACGTTCGCTAGATACCTAAGTACTGAACGCTTGCCGAGTGCCAGCTGTTGCGACGGTGGTGGTTTACCGGGCGGAGCAGGGAGAACAACGATGGAGGCGGGTTTAGTCGTATAGAAGCTTGCATGTGGATGGATTTGTGTAGACTTAGGGAGAATTTGAGTTCTTTTTTTTGAAACGAGGGGGAATTTGAATTCTAGGATTACTTGGAACCTGATAAAAAAAAAAGATATGGGGTGGTGTAGCATGTGACAAACGTTTTATGTGAGTTCCGGTAGTAGATTGCTTTTACTTTGCAGGACTTCTGTCACTGATTGGCAGATTTGTGCCATGTTGTACTTTAGGCCAAGGATAGATCTTCACAATCTCTGAGACTCACTTTAGACCTCACAGGCTCATACCTCTCAACTAACAGATCTTGGTACCCTCTACGTCAACGTCACCATGTTCATGAGAACCATAAAAAAATATTCAAATCTTGTTTGCGTTTGGTAGTAGATGGTAGATTCCCACGGGACTAAATTTTATTCAAGCGGTGTACTTGGATGTTGAACCGCTCAAAAGCTTCCTTTCCCTACCAACTCTTTTCCAACAGCTTTGCTATCTTCGCAGTGAGCTGGCATTCGAACCTTGGTTTAGAGAACGATATCCACGGATTTATCTCGTATCGATGATCAGACAAATCATACTCCATCGGTTTCAAATACGTCTTACAATGTTTGTCCATTAAATACATCATGAGTGCAGTACAGTGGTGATTTCACGCTATACCCCTATAGTTAAATGTTTTGAAAGAACAAAGAAGAGAAGTTATGGTGCCATACTAGTTAATTAATAAAATTATATTTCACACTAATTTTTCTTCGAACTCATACTCCCTTAATAATGGGAAAAAAAAAGAGTTTTGGCCTTGGCTCGGTACTTTCTTGGTTAATGTCCATCGTGTCCTATATGCAAACATATTGAAATGGGGATAGTGTTCATATTCAGTGTGTTAAAAAAATTGGAATACCTTTTCAGATACAAGAGATGGAAAACTAAATAGTAAATGTAGTGTTTGCATAGTCCAAAAGACATTGCCTACCACTGATCATGTGATGGATTTTTTTCCCTCTTGAACTATGAGACCGTCGTGTGTCATATTTAAATCAGCATAACATAATTCCTAGTGGCAAGTACATAATCTTTTGTTTCTCCTTGAATATTTGATTGAGAAGACAAGACGATTGATCTAAATACGAAAAAGACATTTGTTTATGAGTTCTCTATGGCAGCAAAAGGACCATTTCTTGTACTTGCTAGAGGATGTTTAGAATTGCAGCTCTGATGTAACCAAGATTGCAAAAGATTTAAAAAGAACAGGATGCGGTACCATGGTCACTTTGACCGACTCCGAAGCAACATATGAACACCAGACTTCAGTCTCATGACTCGAGGACAGGAAGAAGAAAACGGGATTTCTTAAAAGAACAAATCAAACAGAAAATGACTAGGAAGTGCAGTATGTTCAGGCCGCTACGATCTGCAGACTATAAGATTTAGACTTCATAGCATTTGCCATTACAAAAAAAAAGCGTTGACCAAATATCTCTACTTCCTTTAATCTGGTTACACAAGATTTCACCAAAGAATGAAGTACAACTCGATTAATGCAACCCAGCACGTATTATAGACTTCTCTCAAGATCCTGATGACTAGTCAAATTGGAAAAGAAATGTTGGTTAAAAACCTGGAACTGTAAAGGTTGGTCAAATTTGGAGCAAACTTCGAACATGTTGGTTCAAATTCCACTATTTAGCTGTAACAACTTGGTTTTGTTTTAGTATCCTGCTTTTAGTTTGCATGACTCTGTCATAACTGATTGGTAAATCTGTTTATTCTTGTATTTTAGGTGAAGGATAAATCTTTAAAATTTGTACCTTATATATCTTGTAGGTTCTTACTTCTCAGCCAACAGATCCTAGTATAGCCTCTGCATCAGCTTATACGCGTTTGGTAGTATAATAATAATAGATGGTAATATAAAAAATAAAGCGGTGTTAGACCAGTTCATCATGTCTCGTACACTACTGTACATGCTTATCAAATCAGTCCAGTATTGGAGTGGCGTACTTGAACCACTCAAAGCATCCTTTCCCTACCTAATCCTTGTAATCGCCTTCGTTGTCTTCACAATGAGCAGGCATTCGGACATTGCTTAGAAAATTAATCCATGGATTTCATCCTGATGATCGTATTCAGATATTTTAAGAAAAGAAATACATTTGTCTCAGATTCGGAAGGTGGATACTGTATAGTGTGAAGTTACATAATCCAAAACTTTTCTCTTAAAGAAACTGGTACCAATACTTAAATGGCCCTATCATAATCCATGCAGGACAAACATATCATTGTTTTCCTCATCCCTTGGTTCCCTTGAAGATTTTGATTGCGGTAGGAAGACAAGATGGATCTCAGTACCAAAAAAGCATTTGTGTTTGGGTCCACTGTGAGTGTGACAGCAAAAGGACCAATTCTTGGACTTTCTAATAATTCAAAGTGGTGAAAAAATTGGGGCATGGTTGCAGACATGCAGCTCTGATGTAAAGCAAAATTACAGCAGGTTTAACAGACCAATGCAGTGCCATGGTCAGTTTGACTCACCAAAGCAGCATATGAAATACAGATTTTAGTCTCCTAGTGACTTGACAACATGAATTAGGTAGGAAGAAAAGTTATTCTTGAAAAAAAATAAAATGACTTTCAAATGCTGTACAGGTTAATACTTCTGTCTGTATGTTACAATCACAATAGATGTAAATACCGGTGATGGTGTACAGCATTTGCTTTGGCAAAACTTTCGCCTCTCTTTAGAAAACATAATGATAATGCTTCAATAAAATCACTCAAATATCCCCTCAAATCTTCCAAAAAAGCGTTTATTAGAGACTGAGGGAAGAGGAACCCTGACTAACTCATTAAGCACAAGTGGGCTCGGGTTAGGCAGGGCTGCTTCCCTGCACGAGTTGACTTCGACACAAGTGGGCTCGGGTTAGGCAGGGCTGCTTCCCTGGACGAGTTGACTTCGACCGGGCCTCCGTATAATACCTAAATCTTCTCAAACAGCGACTTTATAGCCTGGAGAAGCGTGATGTATAAGACCATTCAAACCTGAATCTGTCGGAAATATGTGTTTAAATCTACCGATATAAATATGAAACATATTATGTGTAACCTAGTGCTACGTTATATAACCTAATTCTAGTTACAAATAGACAGGCGTAACCCACAATATACTCATATAAACGGTGTGTAAAAGCAACATGAGCAAAGCAGACGTAATCATATAAAACATCATGTAACATGTAACCACTTTGAAAATTGTGTAACCTGCAATGGTAAGAAACCAATTTATAGACTTACAGATTAGCACTCCGTCCTCGTGAAGGCTCACTGCAAGGTTACACGGTGCAGTGCAGATCAAAGAGGTGGCAGCGCAGAACGAAGTCGATCGATTCGAGCGATCGTGTAATTGCACTGCCCAAAAACCTTATTGTCGTTCCTCGTGCAGGCTTCCCAACGGCAACGGCTTGGAGATACCGCTCACCCTCCTCCTCGGTGCATGCCAAGGAGAAGAGCCGGCGAGATTCGGTAGCTCAGTATCACAACACAAAAATCACCAGGTGGAAAAAGGAAGAGAAGAAGGAGTTCGTGGGTTTCTCGCATGTGTTTCCTAGACATCTTCAGGACTTATTATAGAGGAGATGGTAGCCCTCTGGTGACTATTCCTACTATAAAATTGCCCCACTAATTGACAGTAATAACTGCCTAGTTAACTCAGGATCAAGGTATTGATTGTGTGCTTATCACCTCTAATGACTATTGTCAAAAGATTACACGCAAACGGCAAAAAGGTTACACCAACTTGGCTGCTCGCTGCGTCACAAGCCACGCGGTTGGCTACGCGAAAAGAACACGAATACGCATGTGCGTTGTGTAACTCAAGTTCCATTTTTTGCTTCAGTTACGTATTCAGAGAGGTGAGTGTGCGCTCCTATTTAAGTTGATTGCACCAATTCAAACTAGCACTATGTGACTATTAAATGACATACACTCTTCCTTTGGGATTCCATTAAATGGTCCTCTTCCTTTGGGATTCCACTAAATGAGCCTATCTATAGATCATTTTTCCAACTGAATCATCATGGCGATCAAGTTCTTGTTGAATAAAGCATCTAAATACTTTTTTTCATCCAAATTGGCTGCCACGCAAGCTAAACACAGCTATCAACTCTTAAAATGCTTAATTACATGCCTGCTTTGCTTGTTTAACATTCAACTTTTTGGATCTTTGAGGTCAGGACTGGAAGAACTACTACTGGATATATTGTCCTTGGAAGATGGAGCTCGAGGAGGTTGTCATCTTTCTGATGGCCACTGATTCCTGGTGTTTTCTTCCACGGCATACGTGGTTTTGACTTGTACTCTCTCGTACCCCGTTGATGCCGGCTACCGTATAGGGACATAAAACGGTTGTTTTAACCAATGTATGAGGTAGCGGGTTATGGGATTTAGCGTAGAGCTGTGCTCAACCGTTATAGTCCATTATAGTGCCACTATAGCCCGCTAACTAATACAACATTGTTGTAGCGGCAACTAACCGCTATAGCCTCGTTATAACCTACTATTTCGTACATTGGTTTTAACAGATCTCGAGACGCCAATGCAAGAATTTTACTCGGGTCCCCTCGTTATGTTATTCCAAGGTCCGACCGCTATAGCCTCGTTATAACCCGCTATTTCGTACATTGATTTTAACAGATCTCGAGACGCCAATGCAAGAATTTTACTCGGATCTCCTCGTTATGTTATTCCAAGGTCCGGGAGACCTGGTCAATCTTGGCACAATTAATAATGTTATCTTGCAAAAGTTAACCCAGACAAAGACGGCAGGGGTTCCTGGATGACGCGGCACAGGTAATCTCGGCAGCTCATCGTCAGCATGCAACGCTCATTTAGGCTTCTGTCACCCTTAGATGATTACTTAACTTAGCGCCGGCACAAGTAATCGATCAGTCCATCCAATCAAAATTGAATTATATATATATATATTGTTTTAATATAGTGTCTCGACAAAAAAAGAACGACAAGAGGTGTGTACTTCACCTATAATCAGACATTCGGATTTAGGAGCACACTTGAATTCTCATTTATAACCTTGTTACTAGTGTAGTAGTTTAGAATGCTCTGCTTATACTCCATCCAACCACATTTGTAAAGAACAATAGAGTTCCTTCTTGGTAAGTATTTTATTGTTTTAATTTCTTATGTCCTTTTTCTATTTGTTTAGCGTTGTACAATCCTCTAGCCAACTCCCTGTCCAAAAAAAATGGCAACTTGGACATCGAATCTTTTAAAATGCAAGTTTGGCCCTATAGTTCCAACTTTAATACATTGACAACTGTTGTAAAATTAAATGATTATGAAACTACATTTCGAGACAAATCTACTCATCTCACTGTACACAAAGTTATTAATGATTGATCTACAAAGAGTAGTTGATGATCAAAGATTTGACATTCTTGAAGCGTCGGTCTTAAAAGACTAGAGGGAGTATTCACATCCCTGTCAGTGTTTCTCTTAAATTTTGCATATATGCATTCAGAGAGGCCCTTGAGTTTTGCATACATTTTTGAGCTAACAATTTTTTTCCTTCTTCTCTCACCTTCAAAATAAATTCCTTCAAGAAGCTAATGTTTATTTTGAATTTGTGGCTCACCCAAAATATCTCACCTAAGGATTGGGTTATATATTCGCTAATTGTTGTCAAGGTCTGGACAACTGAACTGACTACTAGTTGATGAATTGATGAATTAAAATCAGGAGCAAGTGGCTAGCTGATGACCGGAGTCCATCTAGAAGCCTTAACCAATATAGTAGCCGGCAATAATGGTTTGATTGTATCTCATATATATTCTCCGTTCCAAATTATAAGACGTTTTATTTTTATCCTAAGCTAAGCTTATCAATTTTAACCAAGTTTATAGAAAAATATATGAACAACTACAACATCAAATAAATATATAATAAAATATATTTCATGGTTTACCTATTGAGTAGTGAAACTAGCTTGATATTCTAAATATTTACGTATTTTTCTATAAATATCTAGTAAATTAAAGTTAAAAAGTTTGTATTGAGATAAACTTAAAATAACCTATAATTTAAAATGAAGGAGTATCTTATTAGAAGATATCCAACTCCATACACAGTTGAGCCTTCCAAAGAAAGAGCTCTGCAAACATCGACTAGAGCCCTTAAAGTGTCCTTCATCCGTATCACCTATCATAGCATTGCAATCAACTTAAACAATTATAATAACATTTGAGAGATAAAGTAGCTTTGTACAGGTATGATCAAACAAAAATCATTAGCAAACTAAGCTTATATCACTAGGGTCGGTTTCTTGTAGTGGAACACATGCCTACCTGAACTTCACAAAGGTGCTCGTATTTTTGGTTAATTAATTTTTCTAGTGGTAAGCGATGTGTTCATCTTCATCTTAAGAACTAGCATCACAATTTCTTTAAAGTTTTTCTAGAGAGTGCCTTGCAGGATGTGTTCGTTGCAGGATGGATCTCGATCAAGGGCCACTGATTCCTGCAGCTTTTTTCCTCAGCATGCGTGGTTTTGACTTGTATGTACCTTGTACTCGTACCTCGTTGTTGCCGGCTGCTGGTGTGAAAGCACTGTAAATTTTCACGACATGTTTTTCCAACAGCTCATGAGACGTTGGAATTTTTATATGTTCTCCGATCCAAGGTGTCCAAGACTTCCTTGATCTGGACAGACAACTAATATCTTGCAATAAAACGAAAAATTAACCCAGAAAAGATGTCATGCAATGGTCACCATCCTTATGTCACCCTAAATGAGTAAATCAGTGGCATACGAAACTCATCGGTCCAATCAATCACAAAAAGGTAAATTATGAACACGAAATGTATATTTATGTTGTGTTCTAAAAAAAATGAAAAAAAGCATGATGCCTATCTTCAATACACGAGAGTACATTACGAAGAAATGTGTCTCTAATTTACGTGAAAAAAATATTCCACGTCTAATTCTCTCTTTTTTTATTCTGTTTTTGTAGGAGTTGGGGAGGAATTGGCGGTATCTACTACTAAATTATCGCTGATAAAACTGATACCTATTTGATGCCATCTAGTTAAAAGAATTTTATCCCTTTCAACGATATTTCTAGTGGCATTATTCATATGCCACTGGAAATGGCATTGTAGAAAGAATCCAGGATGTTGCGCCACTTTGGGTGCGCCCCTTACCGTTTTTCTCTAGGCCTGCTGTGGTATGTAAGGTTTGGAGCATGTTCGGGCTTTTCTTCTAATCAATACAACAGGTAGCTCTCATGTCATTTTTTTTAAAAAAAATGGTATTGTAGAGATTATGTAATTCAATAGCACTGGAAGGATATTGTTTTTTGGCAAGCTGGAATTGGAGTTATCCAAAGAGTAAATTGCACCCACCATACAAAACATGTATAGTTGTATTATTTTGGTCCAACAAGTTGTAAAATGCGCAAACGTATGTAGAAACTTGTCAACTACATACTTGTCAAATGTGCGCTACTGAACGTATTTTGCCACAGTGGAAGCCATATGTAATGTAATTTAGGCCACAAATATCAATTTTGAAGTGCGGAAGGTTTAAAAATACAAAATTAGCATTCCTAAGTGCAGGAAGCAAGATGTCACCTGTATGCAAAATTAATGTGCTTGATACTCTTTTTTAAATTAATCTGGTAAACTTGTCCAAGCAGCAACAAATTTAATGTAGTATTTTAAAAAATTTATTGCCATATTTTATTTTTGACACGACAAGCATTACATATATAATGGGAAAGGGCATAATACACGTAGCCGTAGAAAAATACGCTCGATGGATACATATGACTGCATTTTCATGCATCCCTTAGCATCATTTGCAACTTGCAACCATACAAGTTGTTATATGGTGGGTCCAATTTACTCTTATCCAAATGGCACTTAAGAAATTTTACTCTAACACTCACTCATTGTATTTCTTTTGCTCTTTCTCTTTTCCCTTTTTACCGAAAAGAGCATTTTGGAGCTATGCCTAGCGACATGTACTTTACTATTCAATTCTTTATATATATATATAATTATATAATATATATATAATATTATAAAGCAAGTAAAGCTTCTGCCTAATCTTCTGGTACGTCGTAATCTCCTTGGACCCACTTGACATAGCCAAATCCTCTCCTTGGAGACAGAAACTATGGGACTTCGAGGCGGACTCAGCTACGATCGCCGCATCTACCTCTGATCCTACAGTACAAATGCCAATAAAAAGATTCAAGCAATCTCGAGAAGGATCGCACACCTCCGGATTTGAGGGAAGGAAGAGCAGGGCAAAGCCGCCTTCGGATTGCAAGGAGGGAGAGGAAGGGAGGAGCCGCCACCTGCTACGAGCAGCAACGTGGACGACGAAGGATACCGAAGTCGAGGATGAGCAGCAATTGTAGGATGCCTGCTTCTGCTCGTGTGCGTTGACCTCCTGCCCACGGGGACTCTGTCCTCGATCCGTTTGCAACGAATCTAGAGGAGCACGGCGGCAGGAGCAATCGCCAGTGGTGGCGCGGCGCTCTCCGCTCGGGGCCTCTCGGTCTCTCTCCCATATACGATTTGGTTCGGATAAGGTGGGTGGTGACGGGAGGATAAAAATTTACTGTGAGCTCCAAGTGAGAAAGAATATTTTTTTTACCTGTACACGAAGCGTCAAAGATCAATTAGATCTGTGGTCGTGTGGTTTTGAACCTTTCCTACTCGCCAATTTCTAGACAACATTTTGTCATGATATTCAATTTAACATACTATTTTGTTACTTAACATAGCATTTTGTTAACGGTAATATTGACCAATTACTAGCTGTATTTCTTGCAGAAGGATTTTTTTTAAAAAATGATGTGAGGATAGCACTCCATTGAAAGTGCTAAGCAGAACAACTGTCAAAGGTAATATTGATCAAATATTGTCTATAAATATTCATCCCATATGATACTATATAACTAAGTGTCTAAATGTATATTGTATTTCTTTAAATGCCGATAATATTAGTGATGGCAATAGGTCCACGACATCCGGTGATTAGCCGCTAGAGGCAACGAGAAAGGAATCATTATGCATAACTATCTGCATGAAGCTCGTCGGCAAAAGAAAGTTATTGGCGTAGAACATTATGGCCACGTAGGGTCGGGATAATTTGTGTAAGAAAAACTACAATGCACATATGAGCAAATTGAAGCAAGGCGTGCAAATGCTAGGGCACGTTATGCAAATTTAAAACCCGAGCAGCGGTTGGCGATACGTGATCGTAAGAGGCTACTGTATGCAAACTTACATGACATACGAGAAAAACATGTAAAGAGAAATCGTGAAAAAGCACGCCGTGCTATGCCATGAAACACTCTGAGTAAGAATTCCATCGTCATGCAGAAGCCTCTGTATAACTCATCATATTAGTATTAAAAGAAGCCTCTGTATAACTCATCATATTAGTATTAAAAGATATTTCTAAAGATATGTTTATTTTCAAAATTCAAAAGCGTGATACGAGATTGAGATTATGTAATTTTTTATTTTGTTTTATCTAATTATACCTACACAAGTTATAATTTTATAGTACAATTACATCATTCGATATTAATCTCCACCCGTAGCAACGCATAAGCATGTTTGCTATCCAACGTGGATAACAAAAAATATCCGTACCAAATTTTATCCGAAAATAAAGAAAAAAAAAACAAAAGAGAAGGAGCTTTGAAGGCTTCGAACTGACAAGCAACGGCGCTCCCTCCCTCGTCAACGTCTTTGTCTTCTTCCTCGCTTCCTTCTCCTCCTTTTCTTCTCTCCCCCCAACAGCCTCTCCTCCCTCCTTACACTGAATTCCGCGCTCCTTCTCCCTCCCTCCCGCGCGCGCGTGGACAAACACGAAGCTTCTGAACCTGCCAAGTCAGAAGAAAGAATCCGCCTTTGAGTTTTTTTTTTCTTGGCGATCTGGGTTCTTCCGCTGGGGGATTTGAGCGTTTTCCTTGAGAAATTTGAGTTTCTTTGAGAGGATTTTGTGTTTTCTCGTGAGAGATTCCTGTGAAGGAAGTCGCCTTCGATCCATTTTCTTGGGCATTCGGATTGTTCCTATATAGCGTCAAAGAATCCAACTTTGACTTTTCCTTGGGCGGCTTCTTCCGCTCTGTGTTGTCGACGAGACAATTTGATTTTTTTTATTTAATTGGGGTGGAGGCAGGATTGGTGGTTGGGTGCTTGTTCAGTTCGAGTGGTTGGATACCATCCCTCGTGGTGATTTTTGTGCTTCTCTGAAGAGTTGGGGGCGTCAAATTTGCCACCTGCAGTGTTTCTTGGGAGGATTTGGTGAATTTCGGTGGAAGGGCAGAGCTTCCTTCAATCCTCCGTCCTCGTCTTCAAGAATTTGGGTGATTGGGGGTATCTTTAGATTATCCGTGGTACAAAAAGGCTTAAACTTGGAGTCCTGTTATATTTCTTTTTTGGGAGAATCTGGTCTTCATTTCTGGTGATTCCTGTTGAGTTGGTTGAGATGAAAGGAGCACTATGGTAACTCATTTTGGGGAAAGGAGTCCAGTCAGTACTTCTCTGTGAAAAAAGTGACACTTCTGTGCTTTCCTTTGGAGGACTGTGGCCTGTTCCTCCAAGAATTTGGTAAAGAAAGGTGTGAGTTCTAGAATTTTATTTGCACAGGAGGTGCTCAATTCCGCATCGCAGATCCAAATTGACCGATGGCGGTGAGTAAACGGTTTCTGATTTTGCATACTTATCATGTTCCTTGATATATTGGTACAACGTGGTACATTTCGATTCAACTTTAAGGCATTTGGAATTGGTCTATCTTGTGATGGCTAATTGACTGGTTAGGAAAGAACTAGTTTAGAATGATACTTTTGTTCTGCCTTGACTTATTCAGTTTGGAGGATTTTTAGACATTTCGCAGTTGGGTGTGTTACTTTTACCTATAGTTAAATTTTAAATATTCTGTCTGGAAGACACAGGGAAGCATACTACCTATAACTACTGATGAATGAGCAGTGCACTTAACTGGTTTGGTAATCTCACCTTGCCACCTTGGAATGCAAGAGAAAAGGAACATATAAATCCTAGTCGAAACAAGCAAACTGCAAATAATGCAATTCTAGATTTGAGTGCACTTGATCCAGATTACTCACGTCATGTCAGCATGTATCACATGCTACATTCCAGTATTTAGTGGGTTTCAGTCCTACTTTTTTTTTTCAGAAATGATATTCTCTCTGAGTCCTAACTGTAAAGTCGTTTGGGATGTTTGGGAACCTTTTTTTGTCTTTGCTAATTCTTGTCCCACGAAATGATAACTATCCTAGCAGCAGAAAATGATGCTAGTACTCCAGAATGTTGACTGAAGCAACCAATTGATCTGCTTTGTACAGCAATCTGAAATTCCTCCATTTAGGGACTGGGAAACCACTGGAAACACCAAAGATGCACGTAAGAACAAGAAAACAGGAATTCCTGCTCAACAAAATGATCCAAGACGGAACCCTGAACCTCCTCGTAAGTCACCTTTGCACCCAACGGCCTACAAAACCGATCCTCAAAACCAAGGTCCAAGGAATCCAACACATCGACCCAGACCTGAAACTGATCACCAACGACACTCCGACCACCCTACTCACCGTGAGTCTGCTCCACGAAGACATACAAATCCTCAGCGAGAACAAGGGGGCAATGCTGGTGCACCAAGAAGCCCCTACAGAACAGCTGCTGGATCTGCTTCACCAATGCAGCCAAGCAACCAATCAAAGCCGAAGCACAGGTCGACTGGAGTGCAGACTCCAGAAAGGAGGGCATCTTCAGAAGGGTACGGCCAGCATACCCCTGGAAGGAGCAGGATGAAGCCGAGTGACCGAAGCTATGAGGTAATAATACCTATGATCATTTTCAACAGGTTTCCTATGAATGTGGGCTCGAAATGCCTTTAGAGTAATGTACTCTTTGCTTTCCCGTCTGTCAATCCAGCCTGAAGAGGAAGTGGCGGTACCACCATTTGGTGAATGGGATGATGCAAATGCAGCATCAGGTGAAAAGTACACTGGTATCTTCAACAGGGTGAGGGACGATAGGTTATCACCTAACACTTCTGCTAGGCAACCATCCACTTCCCGTGCAGAGGAGAATAAGGCGCAACAGGTATGCTGTACACTAGCTAGTTAGTGGTAACCTTGAGATTTGAGAGCATATTATTTTCTGGAAATCACACTTCATTATCTGCATTCTGCACATAATATACTGGCAACTCCAGTGGAAGTGTCACTTTCCAAATTCTTATATGGTAAGTTGTATTAAGATATTTTACATAGACACGTAAGCTGCATGGTGTGCTAATTGTCTTTGTTTGTTTTGATTCATGGTCAACACTCAAATACTTGGGATATACTCTTCTTACTACCCTGTCAAGAGTAATAATCATAGCCTTGTTTTAGTCTAGAATATTGAACTGCGATGCCTTTAGATCATTCAGATGAGTGAATGTCCCTTGAATTTATTCAGATAAATAATGATGGAAAATTAAACGCGAGCAACCTACTTAAAACTCCTGTAACTATCCATGTGACACAAGGATATTCTATTGACTGATATTTGTCTCTTTTTTTTCTCCAGAAATGTTTTTGCTGCATACTTTGAGAAAATGAGGATAGGATCTCCAAGAGTTCTGGACAACTTCCTATGCTGCTCCTGTGATTATAAGATCACTATTCTTGCAGACTCTTCCTTCCTGTGCTAGTTGTCATGTTTGCTATTGCTGGTGTGATTATGTATCTGTAATTGAGTTGTTCCATTTAAGCTCTTCGCGTGCAAGGAGCATATATATATGATACCATTTAGATTTGTAAAGTATGAAGCGAGGTATTTCCTTGCGGATAATAAAAAGTTTCTCGCCTCTGGAAATTCCAGACTGGTTATATGGATATCAGCTAGAGTGCTTTCTTCTTGTTCTTTTACTACCATTTTTCTAGCTTGGAGTTTCTGGAAGAGCTATTTGAGTATAATCAATTTTTGAGAGGACCTCTTTTTTTTTATAAAAATAATCCATGAAATTAGGATATATGTAACTATATTTTTTTAGTTAAAATAGGAGTGGAGGTTCCCTATTGCATTAGTAGATATGTAAAATATGTAAATTAAAGTGATCAATCGAACATTTGATTTCACATAACGAAAGAGCCTAAATTGAGACAAAATAGCAAATGAAACTACATCATCGAACAATTCTTACACAAGAGATTGTAAGCCGTAGTCCCAAATATATTAGGAAAAGTATCATAAATATATACTTGTTTATTATATGGCAAGAAAAATTACATAATCTCTGATACTTTACAAGTTGGGATAATCTGGGAACATGTTGCGAGCACAAAATAAGGGGGGAAAAGAAATTCCAAAATGTTTGCTGTCTGTTCAACAATCTGTTACTCTGTACTTCTGCGGCAAATAGAATTTACTTTGATCACTACTTGAAGGCCTGTTTTCTCCAAGTCCTTGCTGCTAGAGCTACCTTAGTTTCCTCAGGGGCAGTGAACGGCTGAAGACTTTCTCCACTTCAGTTGCTTCCATGTTCATCTGATCCAACAGCTCCATCTCTTCCTTGCTCAGCCCTTGCAAGAAGTTCATCAGGTCCTGTTTCACCTCGATGAGACCTTCTGCCAGCTTCTGAAACAGTGTCACCTCCTCCTTCTCCAGTTCCTCGACCTCCTCCTCAATCTCTCCCTCAATTTCCTTCACCTCCCTGATGATGGTTTTCTCTCCTTCCTCCACAGTCTTCTCGATTCTCTCCACAAGAGGAGGCTCAGGACCACAGGTGTTGTCAGTCCTGATGAACGTTGAGAAGTCCCGACCTACACTTTTCGCAGCCTTTTCCAGCTCAGGTATTATTGTTTCAGGGACAGTTTTACTTCTTGTGTACAAAACAGCACCACCATAACCATCCCATGCGTCATTTCTACCACGGTAGTATACAAATATGTAGTCATCATCCTTGTTCTCAACCTTGGATGAGATAATGTACCTAAAGATCAGAAAATATTAAGTTGATAAATCTGAGGCATGACACATTAGCAATAGTGATTTTTTTTGGAGAAGAGGTTTTTACCAATCATCTTGATAGTGCAGGAACTCATTGTCATGGTTGTAGAGTATGCCGGGTTGTGAAGGGTCCTGCACAAACCGCTGCACAGTCGACCGGGTGAAGAAACCAGAGTCGGGAGTGCGGATTCTCCATGTTATGTTTGCGATTAGTTTGTCTCCCTCAACATGGAACTCATGAAGCTGGCAATCAAATGTGTCAAATGTTGGGTTCAGTCCACTTGAAATGTACCATTTGCCATTAAAATCTGCCATATTGAAGTTCTTAACAAGGGCAGATGGATCGGGGACTGGGAACTCGCCGACATCAGACTTTCTTGGGACACATTTCTTGCGTGAAACAGCACATTCATTGAATTCATCGACTACGCTGTTCTCGAACAGGTCTCCGCACTTGATCTGTGGGATGATAAAACAAAGCATATAAAGCTTATTTTTCTGACAGACTTCGGGTGGACTCAAGGTTTCTGGGAATAACCTGGCATTCAGTTTCGTCAGGTCGATTATTGCATGTGTTCAAGCATGCTACGTTCGCTGCACAAGAAGGGTTGGCAATGCATTTGGCCAGCTCTATTCTGGAAAAGGAATGTTTGATTGGGTAAGAAACGCGTATAAAGCGATCTAAGTTTATTGTCATCCAAAAGATGACAATCTTGTGAACGGGGGAACTCGTAGCTTCAAGTAGTAACCAAGTTCTCATCTACCTACATACTGAAATTAAATTCAGACACCACTGGATGGAAAGATGAACATCTGTGCTTTCATTGCAGTTCAATGAAGAAACCTGACGGATGGTGTGCCGGCAAAATAGAATAAAAATGTGGAGTGCAATATGGAAGAGGCACTCTACAAAACTGTTTTCACAATATATGAACGTTGCAGATACCAATCTCTAAATTTGGACAATCAAACAAACCAAAAAGAGCCTCTACTTACAGTAGGGGGAAAAAGGTGAATACGTCTAGCTAGCTTGAAATGTGCTGCAACAAATTAAGATAATGAAGACTAGTCACCTGCATTCCTTTAGCAGGCAAGTGCATGTCTTGAGAGCGTCCACCGCGTCGGCAGAAGGGACTACCAGAACTACACATGCCACCAACCCTGTCATGGTGACAAGCTGCAACCTGCTCCATTTCTTGACGCTGCCGAAAACATCTGACGCTTGCAGCACCTCAATAATCTGTTGGCACGCGCAAGAATCCTGATGCTGGTTAGGAGTATAACAAGAGGAAATTCACCAAGGCACCAGGGAATGAGCAGTTATGAATCACCTCTGACGGGGTAACCTTGAGAGGGAGGTGATCACTCCTCCAAAAGTTAGCTCTCACGCAGCACCGCCTGAATCTGACGGCGCTGTGGCGCCCAGTGGCTGCTCTAGCTCTAGATTTTGGACCATGGAGGATGTTGGAACCTCCGGTTGGAAAGACGCGATTCGCGCAGTGCCGCGACATCATGTCTCTGAATCTCTGCAATTCAAGAGGGAAATTCAGACAAAAAAAAAAACAGTCGTTAGAAATCAAACAATATGGAGCAGAACAATCGACATAACAACTACGCGCAGCCAAAAATCCTGGCAATCTCTGGCTCGAAGAGATGTGCCAAGACTCTGCGCGCTAGAACTCGCGTTTTTCAAGCATGATTGAACACAATGCTATGCAGCCGCGAAAATGCACGCGCAACTGGAACAGGGGAGTGGTCGAGTGGAGCAAGAAGGCTGCCAGCGGCGCGGGGTCAAGAACCGAGGAGGGGAGGGAGAGGAGGGGAAATCGGGAGCCATACCTTGCGCCGCGCCTGCGCCGCCGTGGCTACGCTTCCACGGCCGTACGGAGGAGGAGGATATAACAGGAGATATAGGAGGTGGAAGAGGTGTGGCGCGGGGGAGCACCACGGCGCGCGCCTTGGCGTCTAGCGCTAGTGCTTATCGGCCCGGCCCAGCGTTGGCCAGCCCAACCGGGGCCCCGTTAAGTGCAAACGGGTCCGGCCAACTGGGATGACAGGATCCGACAAATCGCAGCCGTTCATCTCCCGTGCTCGGTTTCCTTCTCTCTCCGCATCCCCCTCCCCCGTTTCTTTTCGAAAACCAAATTCTCTCTCTAGGCGGGAGAGGGAGAGGGAGAGAGAGAGCGGGTGCAGCCGAGGCGGCCATGGCGGAGGCGGGAGCCCTAGCCCCGGCGCAGGTCCCGGAGGAGGCGCCCCTCGACGCGGCCGCGATCAGGAGGTGCGGCCCCCCGACCCTCCTCTCCCATCTCCGCTCGGTCGGTCCCTCCGCCCCGCGGATCTGGTCTGGTTCCCCGACCTCACATTTGCCCCCCTTTTGTTCGCGTGCTCGTTTCAGCCGGGTGGAGCAGCTCTCTCTGAAGCGGCGGCGGCGGGGAGTGGAGGAGGAGGCGGAGGTAGCCGACGCGGAGGTAGCGCTGGGTTTGGACTCCGCCTACCAGGTGAGCGCATCACTCATCAGGGTCGGCTGGTGCCAAAATGCGAGCGTTTCCTTTGGTTTACCCGTTATGGTGGTCTGATTGTTTCGTGTTTTTTTTTTCTTTTGCTGTGAGCTGGGTTAGGTGGCTGAGGAAGGGATGGATGTGCTGGATTCGAGCACCGCCGCAATTTCAATTGATGATTTGGGTGAGCTCAATTGCTTGTTATTCTTTTTATAGAACGAATAGCATCAAAGTTCGAGCATTGGAATTTGTATAGGAAGGGAGATAACTAAGTGCAAAGTCGGTTTGTAGACATCCGTCCTTGATTTTTTTTTGGAGAAAGGACATCCATCCATGGTTGGTGCCCCCCCTGAATACGACCTGCATATATGACTATACCCTGCCTTTATCAAAAACAGTATCATCTCGACTCAACTGTATTGCCCAACATAACGCAGTTTATTTGAGGTCATAAAGTTGAGTCTATTCTTCGCAGACAAGTTCCAAACAAATGGGCTATAGCATCAGGTGGTTGTAGGCCAAAAGTAATCTGAGCAGTTGTCATCTATTTTCCTAAGTTGCTTTCTCCATGTGATGTGAATTCACAGTGTTAAGCGCCTATTGGCATGACATAGTTTTGCCTAATCGATTTGAATATGAGTAGGGAAAGGAGGTATCAAATAGAAAAGCTCCAAGTCTGTTGCTTGTAAATGTATTCTCTCGATTATTGTGTTTTCAGATGTTTTTTATGTATGAATCGTTCATTTGTTCCTTGTAATATCTGTTTGTTATTGTGCAATTGAGAATATGGTCCTTTGCTTCCAAATGAATTACAGTATTTGTTTGGCGTGTGTCACATACAGATGCATACCTAGAACGGTTGAGAAAGGAGGTATCCTTGGCAGACGAAGGGAACAGGAAGGTATCTGATGAAATTGGTGTCACTGCAGAGACAACAACCAATGGTCACTTTTTTATCCCATATTTTTCTTGCTTGTACTCCTTCGAATTCTTACTAGATTCCTATAGTATGCTGATTGCTGAATCTGTATTCAATACTATCTCTGTTATTCAGATATGATTCGGCTGGATGTTGATAGTGAAGTTTTGGAGTCTTTGTTGTCAAAGCTTGAATCAAAGGTTGTTCTCTAGCTCTGCTCTTCTTGTTTCACAGTTTGACATTGTAATTGATGCAAGTGTTGTTGTCAAATATAGAAGAGCTTGATGCAAATCTATTTTACTTTGTTGGCTTAAATCAATTATTTATTTTTAACGAATCAGAGTGCGACTAATTTAACCTGAAGTACTCTATAGCTTCGATATGCATATTGTCTGGTACTACCTTTGGTACTTTTTTTTTACAAGTATTGCTTTAGTTTTAATGAAGATGTTTAAAATCTTTCATCCCACATGATGCAGGGTTTCAACCATTTTGAAGCAAGCCCTGCTCCAGGGCAGTCAGACTCAAGCTCAACTGATTCTTGTAGAAATCAAAGCATTGCTGACAAGGATTGCATATATGAGGTGTGCTTGTATTTTTATGGTGTTATGTTTCCACTTTCCTCACAGTATTGAACTTACTCAATTCATTATGTAGGTTTTGGAACTTGATCAGCAAATAGGAAAAAGTAAGATGAACCTTAAAATGTTACAAAGTCTACGAAGGTAATGAACTTTTTTTATCTTTTTTCTGAACATAAAGAACTAAAGGTCTAATTAAAGTAATTTAACCCATTCCATGTTAACAATGACAGCACCCATTGAGTTTCTTATCATTTGTATTGACCATGATGCGAATTATATGATTTGACTGGTACAACTTCAACATCATATGTTCACTGTCATGAAAAGGGATACTATAATCTGTTTTTTCAGTTTCTTGGATTCTATCTAATATTTATGCGATGCTAAAACTGTGTATACATTTCCTTCTGTTTTACAGTGTAAGAAACTTTGCTATTCTCTGTTTTGGAAAATCCTTTCTTCTGTAATGCTTTTCTTTTCCACTTGTGTCCTTAAACAACGTTGCATGTATGTTAGGAACACTATCATCAACAAATGCATTGGGATAAAGCCAGTTAATGTAATGTTTTCTGGTGTCTTCTTCATTTTCACTCCATCAGTCCCACCACCTTTCAGCATTTGAAATCTTTTGTAGGAATTTCTAGTTCCAACAATATTCTCATATGCACATGCCTGGGTCAGTTTATGAACTCATCGTGGGTTTTCTGTTGTGCTCATATTCATTCTCTGCTTCACAAACTCATGATCAGTTATTCAGTCTCTTGCATGTTAATGTCCAATGTCCATTCATTAAAGTATGTCTTTGCATGGTCAATCTGTTTTCAGCTCATCCGTATTAAAGATTACTGTCTTCTTCATAATCACATATTCACATTTTGAGATTACCACTACTCAGAAAGTCTACATTTCTTTCCATTTAGTCAATTTCCTTGTTAAATTTTTAGTACTGTTGTGCATAATCACAGCAGCTATTCTTTTAGGGTTTTAAGTTTACGGAGCTATGAATTGATGAATCTTTCTGGCATCTCTACCTCTCTATATCCAGTGTTGATGAAATGTGGCAACTTAAATCTATGTTATTGCCATTTGAAGCAAAGGTCTTAGACTTTAAAGACAACAGTCTCAGGATGTTCCTGAAGGCACCTACATTGATGTCAGGCTGTGTAATTTATGGACAAAAATTGGATTGTGCTATTGATTCGTTTGTCTCAGACCATGAGCTGCTGATAGAAGTTGATGAAGGAAATATGGAACCAAAGAACGTAAAGGTGATCTTATAATAAAGGAAAAAGTCCAATCTAATACCCTCAAGTATAGCCTTAGTCTAAATGACCCCCTAAAGAATTAAAAGGTTTACTTAATCCCTTGCTTTTGCTAAACCAGGTCAAAACACACCTTTATCAGATACTTTAAACCAGACTTGCTGAATTGGCGTGTTTGCAAACCGGTTTTGCTGATGATGGTTGACATGCCAGCAGCCTATGTGGCATAGGGATGTTTAAGTCCATAACACCCCCTCTTGCTAATCATTTGTTTCGCCCGTGTCCTTCCTTGTCTCTGCTCTCTCGTTTTGCCGGTACAGCATCGCCGCCGCCTGCCGCGCAGCGCTCATGCTCCCAGCAACCCGCAACATGTGGCACTTGGCCTCGTCCTCCTGCCACCTGCGGCGCAGTACCTGTGCTCCCAGCGGCCCGCCCTGCGCGGCACCTGGTCATGCCTCGTCGGTGCCTACTGCATGGTGCAAGGGATCCAACACCACCGCACAGCACTTAACCCTACCAAGTGGAGCGTGAACAAGCAGCTGCTTCATACTCCAAATATTTGTTTATCTAAAACCTAGCCCCCTAGGTAACAGCGAACACCAAATTCGAACCGCACATTGGCCAGAGAAACAAACATGGTCGCCTTTCTTCTTGCCAATTAACTTGTCTCCTCTGTGATCAATCGAATGTTTAATCTTGCCGATTAACTTGCCTCCTTCGTGATCAATGCCTGTTCAATCTTGCTGCTGGCGCAGAAACCATACACACGCACAGAGATGGTCGCCAGGCCTAACCTAGTGACGGGCGATCGAAGGGGGCACGACACAGGGGAGGGGAAGGGGTCAGTGGGCGTTCTGGACTTAAACATCCCTATGCCATGTAGGCCACGACGCGTCAATCCTCGTCAGCAAATCCGGTTTGCAAACGCGCCAAATCAGCAAGTCTGGTTTTAAGTATCTGATAAAGGTGTGTTTTGACCTGGTTTAGCAAAAGCAAGGGGTTAAGTAAACCTTTTTATTATTTAGGGGGTTATTTGGACTAAGGCTATACTTGAGGGTGGTAAATTGGACTTTTTCCTATAATAAACTTGTTTTCTGATACATACAGTGTTTTGGTTTTATTACTATTATGAACATCATCTTTCCCTTTGAAGTATATTTGAAAGATGCATATCTTGATAAATATATTTAAAGAATGCATAAATCTTGTTTATATGTTGGGATTTCAGATTTTTCCTGATGATGTGTGCATAGACATACTGATTGAGAAGCTTGAGTCCTCCAGGTATGATGTAGTTTAACCTTTTCTCATATCAGCTTGCTTGTTGATGCTATAGAACTCATTTTAGGCTCAGTCAATGTTAGTTTCCTTCTCATGTTGTTAAATTTTGATTCAGAAAAATGTTATTGTGCAGTGTTAATCTACATTTCTACTACCCTGTATTCTTTTTTCCATTATGTGTTCTTAAATTGTTTATCTGCTGTTGTAGAGAGGTCATTTCTTCTCCATCCTTGGGATGGCTTATTCAGCAATGCCAACGCTGCTTTATAATCAACGCTCTAAGACGATCATTAGTGAATGATGCTAATAATTCCAGGTGAAATGATTTTCCATATGCTGTATTTTTGTAATAATAGTTTGCAGTTTGTATATATATCTAACTGTTATTAAAATTGGCAATAATTTATTATGACTTTGTGACTATATAACTGTTCAAGCTGTTAACTGCAAGGAAATCGTGATATCTGAGCTTGTACTGTGTATCATAGACCCCTTCCCTATTACCATTGTTTGGCTGTGACTTGCGTCACTAATCATTAGGGTGATGCCATTGACTCATGAACTCTTTTGGTTCCTTCCATCACCGTCTCATTCTGTTAGACACCATGACTGCCATGTTGACGTGGTCATTCAAAATGCCCAAATTAACCTCACCTTGCTCCTTATCTGGTCAAGCATCAGGCCCAAGCAATTCTTCCCAGTTCACTCCAGTCATGCAGTTGGCCCACCTGGAACCATAGCAGAGTCCAAGTATGCGAGCTCAGCCGCAGCTGGAGCCCCCTTCTTGCGTTGCGATATCAGCATCAAGCTGCATCGGGACCATGCTGACCTGAGAGGTGCCCTGAGCTATGCTGAATTTGGTGCCCAAGCACGGGCGTTGCTGGCAGCCATCAAGCATGAAGGTGGGGAGGAAAGATGGCCACCAAGCTCAGGAGAGAACAGAAAGTAAGGAAAAAGAAGGCATGAGTGAGGAAGAAGTGTGTCAAGAGAGATATGTGGGCTCTGGCTGTAAATGAGATAAAGGTGGGGGATAGATAGAAAGGGTATAGAGATGAAAGGTTATTTTCATGGGCGCTCGACTGGGCCGACACAGAGCCTATTGAGCCTCCATTAGGGTTAGAGTTAGAGATAGAATTAGATATCTTACTTAGCAGTCAAGTTTGCCTCTCCATATATAGACAGGAGATGTATCCATTAAAGGGAATCAAGTAAGAATTATCAGGAGAGATCCTCATCTACCTCCGGGCCTTGAGATTGGGCGCAGCCGTTGGCGGCGTGCCCGATCTCAAGTGTCCGGTTCAGCGTCCGTTTACCCCTCGTAATCCCCAATTCCCTCGCATTCTGCACGGCTCCCAGATCAAGGCCATGACAGTTATTGAGGTTGGTCAGTCAAACAGTTTGACTAGATGGCATTAAGGCTCCAATGCATAGACCGAACAAGTTTTAGAATCAGTGGTATTGCCCTAACAATTTTAAAAACAGTGGCAACTGTCGAAACAGCAATTGACTATGGAACAAACCTAACTTTTCCATGTATGTATTTGTCATTCTTTTAGTCCCTACTAAATATCTTGAAATCAATCATCTTTGCGATTATAATGAACATAAATACATTTCAGTTTTGTTGTACAATTACCACAACTTAATCATTAATTAGCAGTCGTGACAATTAATGATTTTATAACTAGTCTCCCCGTGAAGTGATGTTTTACATGGCAACGTTGATGCAAGACCTCTGTGGTACTTACAAACTGAAGCTCAAATGGACCTTAGGTGGTCTTTCTTTAGCATGGATCTCAAACTGTTTCTTAGTATGCAGGTTAACATTTTTGGAGAAACCCCGCATTTTGTTCTTGCAGGCATTCTTTTGAGTACTTCGATAAAGAGGAGGCAATCGTAGCTCACTTGGATCGTGGAATCGATGCCTCCATCAAGATATCTTCTGATTGGCCACTTTGTTCATATGGTCTGAAGTTAATTTCACTCCGCAATTCAGGGACCCATCCCACAAATATGGCTTCAAGTCTGCTTTCCAAGACCAAGGTAAAAAGTGGTTGCCTCTAGTCTGGAACTGCTTATAATCGGTCCACATGGCTGTGATATACATGGAAGAATGTGTTAGAAAACCCTTGAACTGGAAGAAATTCCTTCCAAAATATCACTTTATTCGCATAATTTGCAGGGGACCTACATTAACATGTGCTAGTAAGGAAACATGTTAAGCATTGTACAATGACCTCTTAATCTGTTGCAATTTGGGGGGTAAAAGGCCCATTCTAACTTCTTTGTGGTGCTCAAACTACATAGCTTTCACTTGACTGAATTTTAGACATGAACTTTGAAGCTAAAGTGTTCTTTTGGGTAGGGTGGCCTTAGCATAGAAGCTGGAAGCTGAACCCGGATTAAACATCCTTTTGGAATGAGCTAGCAGATCAACGTAGTTCATCCTTATTGCTCCTAAATATAGGTTTAAAATTTAAAGTTTGTTTAGCAGCATTCAATCAGGCACTCAGGCGCATGTCTTTCATTATTTTGATTTCGTGAATGTCCTCTACTGTTGAGGGTCCATTAATGGAGGTGTGCATGATGCCTCATTTGCTTGCTTAATCTTTTGTGTGCATTTGTTTCTCTTTGATTAAAACATATTACTGATGATTAATCTTGATTTTTGGGTGGTAGGAACTGGCCAACGGATTGGATCTGCACATTCGCCAACATCTTCTAAGGTTTGTGGATGCCGTTGAAGAGATTCTTATTCGAGAGCTGCGGTCTGGTTAGGATCACACCCTGCACTCGCATGTTACATCTTGCAACCGTCTAGCTCTGGGGATGGATCTTCAACCTCGGCTGACCTTTGTGGTTCATAGTTTCACATTTTGTACAAACTAATTTCATTGGATAACATCTAGAGCTGATTGTTGGGTGTCACGTGTCAAGACACATTAGGGGGTGATTTTCCTTTTAAGAGATTGTTTGCTAGTTGATAGGTTTCTGCAAGTTTGAGCCATGGTAAATCTGATAAGTAAATTCATGGTTCATAATTTGCGTTCTTTTTTTTTTGCTTCATTCACTAACTAGATTCTGTAGAGAAACAAAAGAATCTTTGTCGAACGGCTCTACCAAACAGTCCAGGGATTTAGCGAACTAAAAAAACGTCTGTTCTTTTGAGAATCAGTTCCTAACTACCAAGGAATTAGTTGCACCGCAGCCTACTTTATTTGCGACGATCGTACACCCATAATTTGCACCGACTAGTAGGCCTACCAGGTTGTCATATTTCATATTAAACATTCATGGTTTAGTGTCAAGATGATATCAGAAGCTGAAACTAATTGAGAAATCCAGTAACACAAAGTACTTAGATTCTCAACATGCACCATATGAAGCTTGTCCATATACAATCTCCATATTATTACTTTGGAACTTAGAAGTCCTGTAAATCTCACAGTTCACATATTCAATACAACACGAGTTTACCTAGTTGCAAGTGCCGTTCATGGCTGCCAGAAGAGGCACCCAACATAAGTCTTTCACCAGATCCAAACTTGCAACTTACAAGACAACTGATAGCATACTTTGCACGAGTGAGATCGATAAGTAGTTGAATTCTACCCAGCTAGATAACCTAAAGGCTGCTTTCTTATAGAGAACCCCGGGACTCAAATGTAGGATGTGCTCCCATTGCCTGCTGCTCTCAATTAAAGTTGCACCTTGCGGTCATAAATCCAACTGAAAGGAATAACCGGTGCCTGCTTCGCCCTTGCTTGAGCTCTCTCATCCAACCTCCTGATTCTTGGTGCCAAGGTACAGACAAAGTCCTGCGCCCTCCTCCCTTCTCCAGATAGCCCAGTTAGATCCGCAACTTTCCACCTCTGAACCAAGAACTCAAGGATGTCGGCATAGTCTTTAGCGGTGTAGACGCCCAGCCTCTGCGCCACTGCACCAAAGTGCTCAAACAAGTCCTTGTCCTTGCCATCGTACATGAGATGAGCAGGCATTGTAATCTTCTTCCTCATCATGTCCGCAAACGCCAGCACTGTGTAGTCAGGATCGATCTCAAAGAGCTTCTCGACTATCTTAGTGTAGGCTGTCTCGTGGCGCTTTTCATCAGCTGCTATTGTGCCACATATCTGAGCCAGCTTGAGATCACCATACTCCTTGGCATGCCTTGCTGTATTGCCATGAGATATAAATGTTGCTCTCTCTTGGAATGACGTGTAAAGGAAACCCAAGTAGGGATTGTTCTCAGTTCCTGGATCCTGCATAAGAAATAAAAAGAAGACGTTATGCTCATGCTTATGTTCAACCAGTTATCTAAAATTGCAACCACACATGATATTTTCCCCCAGTTTTTATATATACCCAACATGTTATACTCATTAACATTTGCGGTCACATGATTAACCTAAAGCTAGAAACCATTTCTCACATGCAAGCCATATTTTCAATGATGTTGGTGATTTCATGATTCATTGAGAGCTATAAATCAAGAAGGGGGAAAAATATACCAATGTTCTTGAAAGGTATATAACAGTGCTTACCATTCCAGAACCAATCAGATACTGTATGGTCTTCTCAATTTGTTTCATGTCAACCCGTCCAGTAAGGTACATGTACTTATTAAGGAGATCACCATGCCTGTTCTCTTCAGCTGTCCATGCCCTTGTCCAAACCGCCCAGGTGGTTGGACTTGCACCAGTTTCATCTCGAACTCCATCAAGGGTGTTGAGCATTGTTTGATAGGTAGGTAATGCTTCCTCGGTAACCATGTCACCAACTAAACAAACGAAATACTCATCAGGTATTTCCTTTGCCCGCTCCCTCAGTTCTTTAACTTCATCATAAAACCCATCAGAAGAAGGCTCTGGTAGGAAGTCTTGTGGCTGCCATGACTTCTCAACCGGCTTCAGGAGGTTCAATAAGTTATCCTTGGCCCAAGGTTGAAGTGAATCAAAAATTTCCTTCTTTTGGGCTGGTAGTGAATGGGTAACTTGGCGATGCACCTCCCGTGGTGGAGTATAGGCTTCTTTGACAGTTTTGACCCTATAAAAAGCAACATAACATAATCAGAAACAAAACAAGGGGAAAGGTATATTACACAGCAGAGAAGAACATAGTTGGCAAGGAGATCTACATAAAAAAATCGAACAAAAAAATGCGCTCAATTCACAACAAACTATCTGCCATAAAATCTCTACGCTGGAAATTTCCACATGTTTCTAGCACAATTCACAGAACAATCTACCAAAAACTTCCACATGTTTCTTGCAGAAAATTGACAGTAATTAAGAAAATCGCTTTAGCAACTAATAAATAACATGTGGCACACTGAAACAACTTTCTTGCAATATGTTAATGAAAGGCTTCTCATCTAGATAGTTTGTATCAAACATCTACCATTTAGCCTTAAACAGGGCAAGCATCTAACACTACAATCATTTGTGGCAGAATTTTCCAGACATAGGCATATCAAATGGGGTGGGGTTTAAGTGCTAATGTCAGAATTGCAACATACTCCGTATAAAGTAAAGCAAACATCCTTACAGGATTTTTTACCAGAATTACCAAGTGACCCTCGATGGATAGCTTGACCAAGTAAAGCACAACAAATATGCGGCAAAATTCATATTAAAACTATATAGCACTTTATTAATGCAGAAGTTTCCCAATTTCACCATGTACATTTCCGAAGCATTCTTGATGACGCTTATCTTAGTCCTAAATCCTAATATCATGTGGCAAACGAACCCATGGACAGTTATAATTAATCGGAGTAAAGGCTGACACTCTCCTACCGCATATTCTCTAGAACAACGATTTGTTATCAAGGAATAGAAAGTGACAAATTTCAGTTGTTCATTTAAATGCAACATCGGAAAGAATGTAAGCCAATCGTTTCTTCAAGTTAAGGAAAACTCTATCGCCATCAGCAGATTCGAACAAGTCGAGATGTCAACAGCCAACTACTTCCTGCATGGTACCCATACAGCCGCAAAAGCGGCCCCGATCACCAAATCGAAGACGGATCACCAACTACCCATCCAGATCACGAGGAGGAACGCAGGATCGCCACGGAGATCAAGACGAGAACCCAGGCATGAATCATTCCGAAACCATGGATCTCGACAAGAACACTGGCTGTGGTGGAGAGGGGGGGAAACGCAAGGTGGCAACCCTGCGCACCCCAGATCACGAATCAAACGCAGAGACGAACTTTTCGCCAAACGATTCGAGTCGATCCACCGGACCAGCCAACAGTTGTCTTCTACCTCCCCAACCCAACCCAGATCACGAATCTCACCGACCCAAAGATGGTGGTGGCTCCCAACAACCGAACCAATTCCACTCAGCACGCCCACCTCGCCCCGACCCAGATCACGACGAGGAAAAGCAACAGGAGGCGAGGGATCCAGGTGTCCGGGCTCACCTGTTGATGGTGGACGCCATGGTCACCACCGCCCCGCTCGCCCTCCTCCTTCCCCGCCCGCCGCACGGCGGCATCGGCGCCGCCACGTGCGACACGGGAGACGCCCTCAACGCCATGGCGATCACTCCCTCCTCACTCTCCCACCTCAACGAAGATCTCACGACGCGGAGGAGGATGAGACACGGGGCGGGGATGGGATCGTGGGGAGACGCGGTGCCGCCGCGGAGGCACGGGATCTTGGGGGAGCGCTCGTGGCTGGGCTGTCCCCCTCGGTCTGCACTCGCGCTGCAACAGGGCGGCTTCCCTCCGGACGGCGAGGTCGGCTATTAGAATGCGTCGTGAAACATATTTTATTTTATTTCTTGTCGTCATCCATGTAATATATTTTGTGACAATTTTTTTTTGGCAGTGCCGCGTCAGCTTCGCAACCTCTTTTGGTGGCGTGCATTGAAAATTTGGCAGCAGCGTGCGTCACCGGTCCATCTGGGGAGAAAGTGGCCAACGACTCGCGGCTGAAGAGATTAAACACAGAGATACTGTACAGTGTACACGCACCGATCCTGTAGCTCGTGAAACTTTTAAACGCACACGATCGTATGTGTACGACATGGGCTCCATTGTCGCGTGTCCTCCACGTCAGACAAATTACCCATAAAAACAGTTACATGGTCAAATATGAATGATTTTGATAGTTCGATGGTTAAAAATGTCTGATTTTAAAGTTGCATGGTCAAAACTGAAACTAGCTCGAGTTAAAATGGATTTCTTCCATCTTTCCAAAACCAATAGTAACTAAAGTTGCTCTTCGACGCATCAAGTTAAAATGATGATAAACGTGCGACGCATCCAGCTCGACCTTTCAAGCACTTTGCATTAGGAGCAATTGTTTGTTGCACGAGAAAAATCACAGTCACATCTAACGTCTCGTCTAACCATATAACTATCACAAGACTGCTAATTATTATTGTTTGTTTTGTCTCATCTAACCATATAACTATCATAAGACTGCTAATCATTATTGTTAGTTTTTTATAACGTACATTGTACACTATTGAATAGTGGTGATAAATCATGGATATGAATAGCTCTGAACCTCCTCATGTTGGATGTATGGAAAGAATGGAGTGGAAAAGTTTGGAGGCCGCTGGCTTTTTTCTCATATTCAACCGAGCGCCGGTTCAAGGTGGAGGCCGGTGTTTTTTCTTCCTGGGCGCCTGTTCAAGCGGATGGAGGGTGGGTTTACTATGAGTTTTGATCCTATCCTATGCGCTAGTTTTTATGGGGTTTTCTCCGGTTCTACTGTTCACGTATGAAATTATGATTATGAAGTAGAAGATTTGATTGCTTTATTAATAGGTAAATATTTCTTCGTCCACCATATGCATAATGCATCGATCCGTTGGAGTAGTTGTTTGCATCGTGTCCAGCTCGACTGCACGTTTCACGCATTTTTTTCCCTGGATTAGTTGTTTGTAACATGAGAAAAATGAACACTCACATCTAACGTCTCGTCTAATCACATAACTATCACAAGACTATTGATCTTTATTATTCATTTTTATCATGCACATTGTACACTGTTGAATGGTCCTCGTCTAATCACATAACTATCACAAGACTATTGATCTTTATTATTCATTTTTATCATGCACATTGTACACTGTTGAATGGTCCTGACAAGATCATGGATGTGGATAGCTCCGAACCTCCTCATGTAGGATCTATGAAAAGAATGGAGTGGAAAAGTTTTGAGGCCGCTGGCTTTTTTCTGATTTTCAACCGAGCGCTGGTTCAAGGTGGAGGTCGGTGTTTTTTCTTCCTGGGTGCCTGTTCAAGCAGGAGGAGGGTGGGTTCACTATAGGTTTTGATCCAATCCTATGCGCTAGTTTTCATGGGGTTTTCTCCGGTTCTACTGTTGACGTATGAAATTATGAGGTACAAGATTTGATTGCTTTCTTAATAGGTAAATATTTCTTCAGCCACCACATGCATAATGCATCGATCCGTTGGAGTAGTTGTTTGCATGGTGTCCAGCTCGACTGGACCTTTCACGCATTTTTCCCCCTGGATTAGTTGTTTGTAGCGTGAGAAACATGAACACTCACGTCTAACGTCTCGTCTAATCACATAACTATCACAAGACTATTGATCTTTATTATTCATTTTTATCACGCACATTGTACACTGTTGAATGGTCCTGACAAGATCATGGATGTGGATAGCTTCGAACCTCCTCATGTAGGATCTATCGAAAGAATGGAGTGGAAAAGTTTTGAGGCCGCTGGCTTTTTTCTGATTTTCAACCGAGCGCCGGTTCAAGGTGGAGGCCGGTGTTTTTTCTTCCTGGGTGCCTGTTCAAGCAGGAGGAGGGTGGGTTCACTATGGGTTTTGATCCAATCCTATGCGCCAGTTTTCATGGGGTTTTCTCCGGTTCTACTGTTGACGTATGAAATTATGAGGTAGAAGATTTGAGTGCTTTATTAATAGGTAAATATTTCTTCGGCCACCATATGCATAATGCATCGATCCGTTGGAGTAGTTGTTTGCATGGTGTCCAGCTCGACTGCACCTTTCATGCATTTTTTTCCTTGGATTAGTTGTTTGTAGCGTGAGAAAAATGAACACTCACATCTAACGTCTCGTCTAATCACATAGCTATCACAAGACTATTCATCTTTATTATTCATTTTTATCACGCACATTGTACACTATTGAATAGTCATTACAAGATCATGTATGTGGATAGCTCCGAACCTCCTCTAGTAGGATGTATGGAAAGAATGGAGTGGAAAAGTTTGGAGGCCGCTAGCTTTTTTCTGATTTTCAACCGAGCGCCGGTTCAAGGTGGAGGCCGGTGTTTTTTCTTCCTGGGCGCTTGTTCAAGCGGGACGAGGGTGGGTTTACTATGGGTTTTGATCCTATCCCCTACGCTAGTTTTCACGAAGTTTTCTCCGGTTCTACTGTTGACGTATGAAATTATGAGGTAGAAGATTTGTTTGCTTTATTAATAGGTAAATATTTCTTCAGCCACCATATGCATAATGCATCGATCCGTTGGAGTAGTTGTTTGCTTGGTGTCAAGCTCAACTGCACCTTTCATGCATTTTTTTCCTTGGATTACCTGTTTGTAGCCTGAGAAAAATGAACAATCACATCTAACGTCTCGTCTAATCACATAACTATCACAAGACTGCTAATCATTATTATTCATTTTTTATCACGCACATTGTACACTATTGAATAGTCGTGATAAATCGTGGATACAAATAGCTCCGAACCACCTCATGTTGGATGTATGGAAAGAATGGAGTGGAAAAGTTTGGAGGCCGCCGGCTTTTGTCTGATTTTCAACCGAGCGCCGGTTCAAGGTGGAGGCTGGTGTTTTTTCTACCTGGGCGCCTGTTCAAGCGGGAGGAGGGTGGGTTTACTATGTGTTTTGATCCTATCCTATGCGTTAGTTTTCTAGGGGTTTTCTCCGATTCCACTGCTGACGTATGAAATTATGAGGTAGAAGATTTGAGTGCTTTATTAATATGTTAATATTTCTTCGCCCACCATATGCATAATGCTTCGAACCGTTAGAGTAGTTGTATGCATGGTGTCCAGCTCGACTGCACCTTTCATGCATTTTTTTCCTTGGATTAGTTGTTTGTAGCGTGAAAAAAATGAACAATCACATCTAACTACTCGTCTAATCACATAGCTATCACAAGACTATTGATCTTTATTATTCATTTTTATCACCCACATTGTACACTATTGAATAGTCGTGATAAATCGTGGATACAAATAGCTCCGAACCACCTCATGTTGGATGTATGGAAAGAATGGAGTGGAAAAGTTTGGAGGCCGCCGGCTTTTTTGTGATTTTCAACCGAGCGCCGGCTCAAGGTGGAGGCCGGTGTTTTTTCTTCCTGGTTGCCTGTTCAAGCAGGAGGAGGGTGGGTTTACTATGGGTTTGATCCTATCCTATGCGCCAGTTTTCACAGGGTTTTCTCCGGTTCTACTGTTGACGTATGAAATTACGAGGTAGAAGATTTGATTGCTTTATTAATAGGTAAATATTTTTTCGGCCGCCATATGCATAATGCATCGATCCGTTGGAGTAGTTGTTTGCATGGTGTCCAGCTCAACTGCACCTTTCACGCATTTATTTCCCTGGATTAGTTGTTTGTAGCGTGAGAAAAATGAACACTCACATTTAACGTCTCGTCTAATCACATAACTATCACAAGACTATTGACCTTTATTATTCATTTTTATCACGCACATTGTACACTGTTGAATGGTCATGACAAGATCATGGATGTGGATAGCTCCGAACCTCCTCATGTAGGATCTATGGAAAGAATGGAGTGGAAAAGTTTTGAGGCCGCTGGCTTTTTTCTGATTTTCAACCAAGCGCCGGTTCAAGGTGGAAGCCGGTGTTTTTTCTTCCTGGGCGCCTGTTCAAGTGGGAGGAGGGTGGGTTTACTATGGGTTTTGATCGTATCCTATGCGCTAGTTTTCACGGGGTTTTCTCCGGTTCAACTGTTGACGTATGAAATTATGAGGTAGAACATTCGATTGCTTTATTAATAGGTAAATATTTCTTGAGCCACCATATGCATAATGCATCGATCCGTTGGAGTAGTTCTTTACATGGTGTCCAGCTCAACTGCACGTTTCATGCATTCTTTTCCTTGGATTACCTGTTTGTAGCGTGAGAAAAATGAACAATCACATCTAACGTCTCGTCTAATCACATAACTATCACAAGACTGCTAATCTTTATTATTCATTTTTTTATCTTGTGCAATGTACACTGTTGAATAGTCGTGACAAGATCGTGGGTGTGGATAGCTCCGAACCTAATCACATAACTATCACAAGACTATTGATCTTTATTATTCATTTTTTTATCACGTGCAATGTACACTGTTGAATAGTCGTGACAAGATCGTGGGTGTGGATAGCTCCGAACCTCCTCATGTAGGATGTATGGAAAGAAAGCAGTGGAAAAGTTTGGAGGCCGCCGGCTTTTTTCTGATTTTTAACTGAGCGCCGGCTCAAGGTGGAGGCCGGTGTTTTTCTTCCTGGGCGCCTGTTCAAGCGGGAGGAGGGTGGGTTTGCTATGGGTTTTGATCCTATCCTATGCGCCAGTTTTCACGGGGTTTTCTCCGGTTCTACTGTTGACGTATGAAATTATGAGGTAGAAGATTTGTTTGCTTTATTAATAGGTAAATATTTCTTCGGCCACCATATGCATAATGCATCTATCCGTTGGAGTAGTTGTTTGCATAGTGTCCATCTCAACTGCACCTTTCATGCATTTTTTTCCTTGGATTAGTTGTGTGTAGCGTGAGAAAATTGAACAATCACATCTAACGTCTCGTCTAATCACATAACTATCACAAGATTGCTGATCAATATTATTCGTTTATTATCACGCACATTGTACACTATTGAATGGTCGTGATAAATCATGGATACGAATAGCTCTAAACCTCCTCATGTAGGATGTATGGGAAAGAATGGAGTGGGAAAAGTTTGGAGGCTATCGGCTTTTTTATGATTTTCAACTGAGCGCCGGTTCAAGGTGGGACGGCCCGATGTTTTTTTCTTCCTGGGCACCTGTTTAAGCGGGAGAGGGTGGGTTTACTATGGGTTTTGATCCTATCCTATGCGCTAGTTTTCACGGGGTTTTCTCCGGTTCTACTATTGACGTATGAAATTTTGAGGTGGAAGAAGATTTGAGTGCTTTATTAATAGGTAAATATTTCTTCGGCCACCATATGCATAATGCATCGATCCGTTGGAGTAGTTGTTTGCATGGTGTCCAGCTCGACTGCACCTTTCACGCATTTTTTTCCTTGGATTAGTTGTTTGTAGCGTGAGAAAAATGAACACTCACATCTAACGTCTCGTCTAATCACATAAACTATCACAAAGACTGCTTAATCTTTTATTATTCATTTTTTTTATCCTGGCGCAATGTACACTGTTGAAATAGTCGTGACAAGATCGTGGGTGGGGGATAGCTCCGAACCTCCCTCATGTAGGATGTATGGAAAGAAAGCAGTGGAAAAAGTTTGGAGGCCGCCGGCTTTTTTTCTGATTTTTAACTGAGCGCCCGGCTCAAGGTGAAGGCCGGTGTTTTTCTTCCTGGGGCGCCTGTTCAAGCGGGAGGAGGGTGGGTTTGCTATGGGTTTTGATCCTATCCTATGCGCCAGTTTTCACGGGGTTTCCTCCAGGTTCTACTGTTGACGTATGAAACTATGAGGTAGAAAGATTTGTTTGCTTTATTAATAGGTAAATATTTCTTCGGCCACCATATGCATAATGCATCTATCCGTTGGAGTAGTTGTTTGCATAGTGTCCATCTCAACTGCACCTTTCATGCATTTTTTTCCTTGGATTAGTTGTGTGTAGCGTGAGAAAATTGAACAATCACATCTAACGTCTCGTCTAATCACATAACTATCACAAGATTGCTGATCAATATTATTCGTTTATTATCACGCACATTGTACACTATTGAATGGTCGTGATAAATCATGGATACGAATAGCTCTAAACCTCCTCATGTAGGATGTATGGAAAGAATGGAGTGGAAAAGTTTGGAGGCTATCGGCTTTTTTATGATTTTCAACCGAGCGCCGGTTCAAGGTGGACGCCCATGTTTTTTCTTCCTGGGCACCTGTTTAAGCGGGAGGAGGGTGGGTTTACTATGGGTTTTAATCCTATCCTATGCGCCAGTTTTCACGGGGTTTTCTCCGGTTCTACTGTTGACGTATGAAATTATGAGGTAGAAGATTTGATTGCTTTATTAATAGGTAAATATTTCTTCGGCCACCATATGCATAATGCATCGATCCGTTTGAGTAGTTGTTTGCATGGTGTCCAGCTCAACTGCACGTTTCATGCATTCTTTTCCTTGGATTACCTATTTGTAGCGTGAGAAAAATGAACACTCACATCTAACGTCTCGTCTAATCACATAACTATCACAAGACTATTGATCTTTATTATTCATTTTTATCACGCACATTGTACACTGTTGAATAGTCGTGACAAGATCATGGATGTGGATAGCTCTGAACCTCCTCTTGTAGGATGTATGGAAAGAATGGAGTGGAAAAGTTTGGAGGCTGCCGGCTTTTTTCTGATTTTCAACTGAGCGCCGGCTCAAGGTGGAGGCCGGTGTTTTTCTTCCTGGGCGCCTGTTCAAGCGGGAGGAGGGTGGGTTTGCTATGGGTTTTGATCCTATCCTATGCGCCAGTTTTCACGGGGTTTTCTCCGGTTCTACTGTTGACGTATGAAATTATGAGGTAGAAGATTTGTTTGCTTTATTAATAGGTAAATATTTCTTCGGCCACCATATGCATAATGCATCTATCCGTTGGAGTAGTTGTTTGCATAGTGTCCATCTCAACTGCACCTTTCATGCATTTTTTTTCCTTGGATTAGTTGTGTGTAGCGTGAGAAAAATGAACAATCACATCTAATATCTCGTCTAATCACATAACTATCACAAGATTGCTGATCATTATTATTCGTTTATTATCACGCACATTGTACACTATTGAATGGTCGTGATAAATCATGGATACGAATAGCTCTAAACCTCCTCATGTAGGATGTATGGAAAGAATGGAGTGGAAAAGTTTGGAGGCTATCGGCTTTTTTCTGATTTTTAACCGAGCACCGGTTCAAGGTGGAGGCCCGTGTTTTTTCTTCCTGGGCACCTGTTTAAGCGGGAGGAGGGTGGGTTTACTATGGGTTTTAATCCTATCCTATGCGCCAGTTTTCACGGGGTTTTCTCCGGTTCTACTATTGACGTATGAAATTTTGAGGTGGAAGAAGATTTGAGTGCTTTATTAATAGGTAAATATTTCTTCGGCCACCATATGCATAATGCATCGATCCGTTGGAGTAGTTGTTTGCATGGTGTCCAGCTCGACTGCACCTTTCACGCATTTTTTTCCTTGGATTAGTTGTTTGTAGCGTGAGAAAAATGAACACTCACATCTAACGTCTCGTCTAATCACATAACTATCACAAGACTATTGATCTTTATTATTCATTTTTATCACGCACATTGTACACTGTTGAATAGTCGTGACAAGATCATGGATGTGGATAGCTCCGAACCTCCTCTTGTAGGATGTATGGAAAGAATGGAGTGGAAAAGTTTGGAGGCCGCCGGCTTTTTTCTGATTTTCAACTGAGCGCCGGCTCAAGGTGGAGGCCGGTGTTTTTCTTCCTGGGCGCCTGTTCAAGCGGGAGGAGGGTGGGTTTGCTATGGGTTTTGATCCTATCCTATGCGCCAGTTTTCACGGGGTTTTCTCCGGTTCTACTGTTGACGTATGAAATTATGAGGTAGAAGATTTGTTTGCTTTATTAATAGGTAAATATTTCTTCGGCCACCATATGCATAATGCATCTATCCGTTGGAGTAGTTGTTTGCATAGTGTCCATCTCAACTGCACCTTTCATGCATTTTTTTCCTTGGATTAGTTGTGTGTAGCGTGAGAAAATTGAACAATCACATCTAACGTCTCGTCTAATCACATAACTATCACAAGATTGCTGATCATTATTATTCGTTTATTATCACGCACATTGTACACTATTGAATGGTCGTGATAAATCATGGATACGAATAGCTCTAAACCTCCTCATGTAGGATGTATGAAAAGAATGGAGTGGAAAAGTTTGGAGGCTATCGGCTTTTTTCTGATTTTCAACCGAGCACCGGTTCAAGGTGGAGGCCCGTGTTTTTTCTTCCTGGGCACCTGTTTAAGCGGGAGGAGGGTGGGTTTACTATGGGTTTTAATCCTATCCTATGCGCCAGTTTTCACGGGGTTTTCTCCGGTTCTACTGTTGACGTATGAAATTATGAGGTAGAAGATTTGATTGCTTTATTAATAGGTAAATATTTCTTCGGCCACCATATGCATAATGCATCGATCCGTTTGAGTAGTTGTTTGCATGGTGTCCAGCTCAACTGCACGTTTCATGCATTCTTTTCCTTGGATTACCTATTTGTAGCATGAGAAAAATGAACACTCACATCTAACGTCTCGTCTAATCACATAACTATCACAAGACTATTGATCTTTATTATTCATTTTTATCACGCACATTGTACACTGTTGAATAGTCGTGACAAGATCATGGATGTGGATAGCTCCGAACCTCCTCTTGTAGGATGTATGGAAAGAATGGAGTGGAAAAGTTTGGAGGCCGCCGGCTTTTTTCTGATTTTCAACTGAGCGCCGGCTCAAGGTGGAGGCCGGTGTTTTTCTTCCTGGGCGCCTGTTCAAGCGGGAGGAGGGTGGGTTTGCTATGGGTTTTGATCCTATCCTATGCGCCAGTTTTCACGGGGTTTTCTCCGGTTCTACTGTTGACGTATGAAATTATGAGGTAGAAGATTTGTTTGCTTTATTAATAGGTAAATATTTCTTCGGCCACCATATGCATAATGCATCTATCCGTTGGAGTAGTTGTTTGCATAGTGTCCATCTCAACTGCACCTTTCATGCATTTTTTTCCTTGGATTAGTTGTGTGTAGCGTGAGAAAAATGAACAATCACATCTAACATCTCGTCTAATCACATAACTATCACAAGATTGCTGATCATTATTATTCGTTTATTATCACGCACATTGTACACTATTTAATGGTCGTGATAAATCGTGGATATGAATAGCTCCGAACCTCCTCATGTAGGATGTATGGAAAGAATGGAGTGGAAAAGTTTGGAGGCCGCCGGCTTTTTTCTAATTTCAACCGAGCGCTGGTTCAAGGTGGAGGCCGGTATTTTTGTTCCTGGGGCCTGTTCAAGCGGGAGGAGGGTGGGTTTACTATGGGTTTTGATCCTATCCTATGCGTCAGTTTTCACGGGGTTTTCTCCGGTTCTACTGTTGATGTATGAAATTATGAGGTAGAAGATTTGATTACTTTATTGATAGGTAAATATTTCTTCAACCACCATATGCATAATGCATCGAGCCGTTGAAGTAGTTGTTTGTATGGTGTCCTGCTCAACTGCACCTTTCATGCATTTTTTTCCTTGGATTAGTTGTTTGTAGCATGAGAAAAATGAACACACATCTAACATCTCATCTAATCACATAATTATCATAAGACTGTTGATCTTACACTGTACAATGTTAATAGTCGTGACAAGATCATAAATGTGGATAGCTCCGAAGCTGCTGGTGTAGAATGCATGGGAAAAAAATAGAGTAAAAAGATTTTACAACGCATTAGCATGTTATTATGTTTCACCGAGAGGAGTGGGTTTGCTCGAGTAGTGACTTAAAGCGGACATTTTTAACCTAAATAAAGTGTTGTCTTCGCCTTCTCTTATTTCAAGCAACTTATGCTCGCTAGCCAAACGGGGTTACGGAACAGGACGCGATAGAAATTTTCTATCTTATTAACTGATTATTAGATAATGATGATCTTTGTTTTTTTCCTTTATTTCTTAGAATAGTATATTCTCATGTAGAAAGTATAAAAGATGAAGCGGTTTTTTATGGCTTTGTAATGTACCATGGAAATTTAAAATAACCTACATTTTATAAGGTGAGGTTATGGAAGACACCATGTAAATTTTCTATCCCAACTGATTAGATAATGATGGCTTTTAGTTTTATAATATCCAGCTGAACAGTTCACTTTATGCCTTGGCGAAGTCGAATGGTCGCAGTAAACGAACTGTTAGTTGGTTAAAGCATGAACACGATACGATTCGTAGACGCAGGTGAGCTGAAGCACCGACGCGACGGTTCTTGGCTTCTTGCATCAAAGGCCATGTTTAGTTACTCCCAACTCCCAACTTTGACACTATGCAAAAAGAAGATTCCCCATCACATCAAACTTGCGGTACATGCATGGAGTACTAAATGTAGATGAAATTAAAAACTAATTGCACAGTTTTGTTGTACTTTGCGAGACGAATCTTTTGAGCCTAATTAGTCAATATTTGGACAATAATTCACAAATACAAACGAAACGCTACAGTGTGCTACAGTGCTGTAACAGTAATTTGGCACCTCCCAAATTCCCCAACTAAACAAGGCCAAAGAATCCTAGTGTCTCGGCTAAACAGTACAGTACAGTACTGTGCATTATTTCTTCGGCCACCATATGCATAATGAATGCACCGATGTGTGTGCGTGGGGGGAGGGTTGTACAATGATGCAACCGCCATGCACTGCGGAATTGAATTGAGCCTGCAGTTTTTATTCACTCGTCATTTCTCCTCCTTTACTCCCGCCTGTTCTTTCCAGCGCAACAAACAGCCTTTGCTGGGGACCCTCAATAGGCAGGAAGCTTCCAGAACCGTGCCGAGCAGCAGGCACATTCAAGGCCCGATCGGCCTGCTGACCTACCTACTCGACGCGGTCCCGGAATGTCGTCGATGAGCTTATCACCTATGCTAAAAGAATATTTTCTTCAGAGAAAACGAAAAAAAAGAAATGGTCCTCAACCATCGTTAGTGAGTCAAGTTTATCCTCAACTTTCAATTGGATGAATTAGCTCGTACTGCAACTTATGTTCAATTTTGTTTTTCATCCTAGTGCCACCTTGGCACGCCACACCATCTTAGATGTGTGTTCTGCCGGAGTCATGAGTACCAAATGCTCTATATGCCCCTCATTTCATTTGGCTGCATATATCCCCCTCTCTCCTCAACTGAGCATTGAAAAATCTCCTTCCTGCATTGCTTCCCCATAATTATATGCTAGACATGGATCGATTTATTTGCCTTAGAGCAACTCCAGTAACAACCTTCAAACTAAAGTTCCTAAAACTTAAATGGGGTTCTCTATATTTTTTTAAAGGTGAAAAATGTCTCCAGCTCCAGCAATATCCTCATGGATAGTGCGCTCCCTAGAGAGATCCCTAGGAATGGAGGGTGCAGGGGGAATTTGGAGGCCTCCCCAAAATGGTGAGCCAAGTAGAGAGAGCCGGCTCGAGTGCATTTTGTTTAGCTTGACTCTCTAAATTTGGATTAGGGGCTGTTTAGAGGATGCTAGTGCTTTGAATTAAGTTAGCATCACTTGATGGCCCATCAATTTGATACTAGCTTGGTTTGCCACGATCTGTCCTGAAGCCACACTCATCTGATCGCACTTGCACAGCAGCATACTTTTGGGTGTGTTTAGCTTTTTAGAAAAGTAGTTATGAGCTGTGGGCTGTAAAAAACCTGCTGTGAGGTGTGGGCTGTGAGAAAGCCGAAAACCGTTTGGTTGGGCAGCTGTGGCTTTTGAGAAAACTGTTAAGCAGACCCCACGTGTCATCCACAGTCCTTCCCACTCAACTCTCTCCATCTCTCACTGACGAGCTGACCCCGCTCATCAGCCCCTTCTTCTTCCTCTCCCTGGCCAAGGTGCAAAGGAGCAGCGGCAGCCGGGGGCTCGCCGCCCTGGGCGCACCGGCCAGGGCAGAGACCACGGCGGCGGCGGAGCGACCTCGCGAGCGGCAGCGGAGCGAATCAGGGAGCGCATCAGGAGCGAATCGTGAGCGGCGGCGGAGCGAATCAGGGAGTGACCTCGCGAGCGGCGGCCGCGAACCAGAGTGGGGAGGACGGCCGCCGGCGACCAATCACTGGGAGGTAGCACCGCCGCTGACCCCTTTTTGCGCCGCTGCCAGGAGAGGAAGGAGTCAGAGAGGGCCGCCGCCGCCGGGAGGAGAGGAAGCAGCCGGAGAGGGGCGCCGCCGGAGGGGAGGGCGGCCGGCGGTTGGGCGGCGAACCCGCGATCCATCCCCGTGCACGCGCATGTGTTCTATTGCGGGGAGAATGAGGATGAACTGTACACTCATAACCGATGGCAGTGGGTAATTTTGAGGAAAACTTGGACGCCACATCGGGTGAAAGCAGGGGATCAAGTACGGTGAGAATTGAACTAAAGAGAAGCTGCTTTTGTGAAAACCGGTGGTTCGCAGCCCACCGCTTTAGTTAGCTTTTGGATTGTTTAGCTTTTGGATTGTTCGAAGCTAAAGCACTTTCAAAAGTCCAACCAAAATGACCTTTAACTCGCAACTCACCTGCATCTACGCAATAGCATTTATCACGCGTACATACTTGTAAACGAACGAATCCGATCAATCGAAACTAGATAAAAGCAAAAAGCAATCGAGGCCATCGTATCATGGCTTACATACCTTCGCTGGGTATTCTTATCGGCAAAATCGGCTGCACGTTCACCCTCAAGGATGATCACCACCACAGCAAAATCTTATCTAACCATATAACTATCACAAGATTGCTAATCATTATTGTTTATCTTTTATAACGTACATTGTACAGTATTGAATGGTCATGACAAGATCATGGATACGAATAGCTCCAAACCTCCTCAAAATGGTGAGCCAAGTAGAAAACCTGCTGGAGTGCGTTTTTTAATTTGACACTCTAAATTTGGAGTAGGCGCTGTTTAGAGTGCTTGGATTAAGTTAGCATCACTTGATGGCCCATCGATTTGATACTAGCTTGGTTTGCCACGATCTGTCCTACAGCCACACTCATCTGATCGCACTTGCACAGCATCATACTTTGGGTGTGTTTGGCTTTTTAGAAAAGTAGCTATGAGCTGTGGGCTGTAGAAAAGCAGCTGTGAGGTGTGGGATGTGAGAAAGCTGAAAGCCGTTTGGTTGGGCAGCTGTGGTTTTTGAGAAAACTGTTAAGCGGACCCCACATGTCATCCACGACCCTTCCCACTCAACTCTCTCCCTCTCTCACTGACGAGTTGACCCCTATTGTTAGCCCCTTCTTCTTCCTCTCACTAGCCAATGCGCGAAGGAGCAGCGGCAGCCGAGGGCTCGCCAGCTTGGGTGCACTGGCCGGGGCAGAGACCACGGCAACAGCGGAGCGACCTCACGAGTGGCGGCGGAGCGAATCAGGGAGCGAATTAGGAGCGAATCGTGAGCGGCGGCAACGGAGCGAATCAGGGAGCGACATCAGGAGCGGCGGCCACGAACCAGAGTGGGGAGGACGGCTGCCGGTGACCAATCACCGGGCGGAGGTAGCACCGCCGCCGACCCCCTTTTGCGCCGCCGCCGGGAGAGGAGGGAGTTGGAGAGGGCCGCCGCCGCCGGGAGGAGAGGAAGCGGCTGGAAAGGGGCGCCGCCGGTGGGGAGGGCAGCCAGCGGTGGGGCGGCGAACCCACAGTCCATCCCCGTGCACGCGCATGTGTTCTATTGCGGGGAGGAGGAGGAGGATGAACCGATACGCTCATAGCAGTGGGTAATTTTGAGGAAAACTTGGATGCCACCTCCGGTGGAAGCAGGGGATCTGGTTTTGTGAAAACTGGTGGTTCGCAGCCCACCCCTTTAGTTAGCGTTTAGCTTTTTTGAAATCAAAGCACTTTCAAAAGCCTAACAAAAGGACCCTTTTAACTCGCAACTGACCTGCATCGACGCAATAGCATTTATCACGAGTACATACTTGTAAACGAACGAATCCGATCAATCGAAACTAGATAAAAGCAAAAAGCAATCGAGGCTATTGTATAATGGCTTACATACCTTCGCTGGGTATTCTTATCAGCAAAACCGGCTGCACGTCCACCCTCCAGCTCGTAGTAACAGTAGAGCTACAGTCCGTCTGCATTGTGATTTTGTATGTGTGTAATTGTTGGTCTGATACATTTGATTTGCAATGTATATTTTTAGCAAAGAAAGTTCGTTTAACACTGGATGATGCAGCAGTACCATGAGCTTCAGGACACATACATCTATTAAGAATAGGAAATACGCAGTGCCCATGGCTCAGATGTGAGAATAGATTGCATAAAACTGTCAGCGCCAAAGCGATATTTCAGAACCTCCCATACAAATTGCCTTAAAAAAAGTCCAAGTTTACTCCCCCTCAAGCATGGCTTCAGCAGGGCACTTGCAAATCACAGGAAATGGTGTTGGAACCGGGCAAAACAATGAACTGCATGCTTCTGCTTGTTTCATACCCCTACTACAAAACAGTTCTTCCGTCTTTTGAGTTTTGACACGGAGATGATCAAAGCAAAGGACTGCCTCTTGGTATGAAATAATGATTATAGTAATCCAAAGAAAGATAGTTTCTGCCAGACGCTATAAATAGGACTAGACTTCAAGAAAGAAAGAAAGCGTACGACAGTAGTCTACACACCAGTTAATTTCAGCGTGCTTGAGTTTTGAGGTAGATGTCAACCATTTTACTTACACGGTGTTTCTGAAAGTAAATTAACAGTTAGCAACAATGTGATTGCATTTTGAGAGACAAAGGTGTGGAATTTGCATTTTCCATTGCTGAAGTAGTAAAGTGTGTTCACCATGATTGATAGTTAACATGCTGGTGCTCCTTTGGTTATTTCGGTTGCATTTCCAGCAACTTTTAAAGGACGTACGAACCAACCGTCTGCTGTTCGTCATTTGTGAGGCGTCCCCGCAATAAAAATTCAACACCATGGGACACGACTGACTAGTTTAATCCGAACCATTTCGTCGTCGTTCCCTATTACCTATTAGTCATGAGTACTCCTAAGTAATAATCAAGACACGAGGCTTCTACACGTCATGTTAGGCCTTCATCCTGCATGACTCGGCGGACCCACTTCAAGGTGTCCCCACCCGTCATCCACTTCCAGGATACCTCTCAGTCAAGGCCACGCGCCTCCAACTTGAAATCGATTCACACACGCCTCCTCAAGCTCAAGGTTCTTGATATAGGGTGCGTTTGGTTTTGGGACCATGCGGGTTGGGTTGGAGCCAACCCAGTTTTCTGGGTTGGAGTGAACCCAGTTCTTGTTTGGTTGCAGGGATAGGTTGGACCCAGTTTTTTGTTTGATTATGGGATAAAGTGGGTTGGAGTGGTTCCATCTCTTGTTTGGTTGGAGGATGAGGGTTTGACAATGAATAAGCTCACCTTCTTGGTGAGATTACCCTAGCTGCCATAATTCATCAACAATATAGACATCAACCTGCTACTGCTCACATTCTAGCACTGTATATTCTATTGTGAAAAATTGCCGTTAATATTAAAACATGGTACTGCTTAATTTAAAAATAATATAATATCAGGGGCTTCTTAACAGGATTTGATGCTCATTTGCTTTCTGCTTATAAACACATAGGATATAAATCATCTAAAAAGAAGAAAGATATTCCAAATGATGGATGAAAATAACAACATATACCAAGTTCAAGCCTTACATACATACACCAAAAGTTCATCAATCTTGAGCAACGTCAATGGCCAGTTCAAGCCTTACATATACCAAGTTCAAGGCAATACAATATCAGCCATCAAGTTGAAGCTTACATAATATAAATTCAGAGCTTAGACACTAATTCATGATCAAGTTTTAACAAAAGAAACATCCTACTCATTGAAATCACTCTTTTACATTCCAGGGAACTTCTCAGCGATGAACATTGTGACCCAATTTAACTTGTGCTCGAATGGCAAGTTATAGAAAGCTTTGCCAATGTGAGGATTGCTCACCAAATGAGCATAGTAGAAAGATATGTGTAGGTCAGGTGGCAGCTCATTATCAGGTTTAGCTACCATTTTTATGGCAGCGGCAAGGTTCTCACCTACACTTTTGAAGGCGGCAACCAGCCCATCCTCCTCCATTTCAGCTATCTTTTGCTTCTTACTAGGTCTACTAGCAGAAGACGTTGCCCCTTGAGTGGTATGCCCCTCACTTGGACCATGCCCAGTAACCTCATCCCCCTCTTCTTGACTTTCACCCTCATCATCCTCTCTACCTAGAGGTGCACTTGAGTCTTTTGCAAAATTTCCAGTAGCCATTGTATTGCCAAATATTGCCGTCATCTCTCTATAGTGCAAGAGGGGCTTGTTCAAGTACTCAGCATCAGACTTGTGATCCTAGACAAGATGGAAAAATATGTTAATATAATCTAACACTTGTGAATGAATCAAGAACTAAGCAAAATACAGTAAGGTTACCTGGACATGGCCGTTGTAGTGCTCCTCATCTAGTGTAATCATGCAGTTTTCTTCATCAAAGAGGGCACCACTCAACTTCTTCAATCTATTTATCTTTGCATACCTTTTCTGCCATGTTTTCAAATGATTCTTAACTTGCTCACCAGTGATCCTTGTGGTGAACTTCTCATTGATAACCCTAGCACAACCATTAAAAAGGTGCTTCTTAAATCCCTTTGATGTCTTCAAACCAGCAGCCACCAAATCATTTAGGTGAGAGAGCATTAAAGCAGACATTGCTGATGTCCACGTAGCATGCCCACTAGTCCCACCAGACCCTTCAGCTACTTCCTCCATGGTTCTGCCACACAAAAACACAATCAGCACGAAAATGTATCCAAAATCAGCACCAAGATGTATCCACAATGTATGTTATCACTAGTTCAAAATCAGCACCCATGTATCCACAATGTACATTACGACCAATACAAAATCAGCACCAACATGTAGCCAAAATACACATACCATCACAAATTACATAAATCAGCAACGAACATGTCATACAAATAGTATTCAACATCAACAAAGAAAGGTTTAATATGTTATACAATCGAAAGAAATTCAAGTTGATACAAAAATTAGTTAACATTGTTGTTTTGACGGTCTGCCCACATCTGATCTGCTATTTGCTGCCTGAAATTAACCATGGCAGCATGCTCATGTGCTTGGCCAATGCGTGTGGAAGCATGGTTGTAGCTTGCTCAATTAGTATCCTCTGTGAAGAACTCATCACGCCCATCTTGTATGACCCAATTGTGAATAATGCAACAAGCACAAACAATATCTACTTGTATTGGAAAAGGAAAGAATGGTGTAGCATCATCAAGAATTTTGAATCTCCTCTTTAGTGCCCCAAATGCTCTCTCTACTGTGACACGTAGTGATGAGTGCCTAAGGTTGAACAATTCCTTCTCATTTTGCACTGGATTACTTCCCCATTCGTTTAAGTGGTACCGAACTCCACGAAAGGGGGGCAAAAATCCTGGTTTGGCTCCATATCCAGCATCGACTAGGTAGAATTTTCCTATCATTTGATATACAGTTTGGTCATAATACTATAGACTGAAATGTGTATATAAAAGTTGAGAGTTTACTACTCTATTACCTTGTGGGACACGAAGGCCATTCTCACGTTCTAAAGCATCACGTAAAACTAGAGCATCATGTGCAGCCCCTTCCCAACCAGCCAACACATAGGTGAACTGTAGATCAAAATCTACAGCTGCCATTACATTTTGTGTGCAAAAGGATTTCCTACCGCGAAAGGCATGCTCAATATTCTTAGGAACAGATGCTCTCACATGAGTACCATCAATAGCTCCAATACAGTCCTAATTTTTTCAAAAAGGTAAAAATTAGGGACCATATGATGTTAGATTAATAGAAAAGTCAAAACAAAACAGGGATAAGCCTCACACCTTAAAGTAAGGATCCCATCTGTTGTCCCCTGCAATTTTGCTTGGAGTGTCCAAAGCCGGGGGCCTAATTAGTTCCCCTCGCAGCTCTCCAATAGCACGGAGTACTTTGTTGAAATAGCGGCTAACTGTTTCCCCCGATCTATCAAAATTAGTTCCAACTAACCTATTCCTAAGGTTATGTCCCACTGTATTTAGAAACATACCCACCTGCTGCTCAACACACAAGTGACATGTATCTTGAAGCAAACCACGTTCTCTAAAAAGATTGCAAAATCGAAAAAACTTGCCTCTATTCAGTCTTAACATGTTCAAGCAAGTTGTGTCATCCTTCCAAATTTTATTATTTAGATAATCTACTCTCATCCTATCCCTTGCCTCCATAGGCCCATAGGTAATACCAACCCTTCTGGCACATCGTTTACGTTTTCTAGATTGAATAATCACCGCCATCATTGACAACAACATGTATGCAGCAGTAGCACAAGTTACAATCTTGGTCCTCTTATCCATCTACAATACAACAATAAAAGAAACACTTGTTCTTAGAGGCAATTGAACCAGGATGTCATGCTACTGGACTATTTATTCAATTCAATCCATAATACTATCAACCAGTACCATTCAAGTCAATTCAATAAATATGAACCAACATAAACATGGTGGTGCACGGTTTCAACCTTTGAGAGAAGGAGACGCGGCGCCGGCGGATGGTACGGGCGGCGACGTTTGGCAGATCCGGCGCTTGGCTCCTGTGGCGAAGCTTCACAGGGGCGGCAGCAAGCTAGGGGCGTGGCGCGTCGGTCAGGGCCGGCGTCGGTCAGGGGGCGGCGTCGGTCAGGGGGCCGCCCGCCACGGACGGCAGCCGACGGCGCCGGTCACGGGCCGCCGCCCGCCACGTACGGCAGCGGACGGCGCCGGTCAGGGCCGGCGTCGGTCAGGGGGCGGCGTCGGTCAGGGTGCCGCCCGCCACGGACGGCAGCCGACGGCGCCGGTCACGGGCCGCCGCCCGCCACGGACGGCAGCGGACGGCGCCGGTCAGGGCCGGCGTCGGTCAGGGGGCGGCGTCGGTCAGGGGGCCGCCCGCCACGGACGGCAGCCGACGGCGCCGGTCACGGGCCGCCGCCCGCCACGGACGGCAGCGGACGGCGCCGGTCAGGGGCCGCCGGCCACCACGGAGGACAGGGGACCGGCGTCGGCCCGTGACCGCTCCGCTCCGTGCCCGCCAAGGACGCCTGGGGAGCGGCGCCGGAAGGGGTCGGAGGCGCGGCGGCGGAAGGGGACTGAGGCGCGGCGGCGGAAGGGGTCGGGGGCGCGGCGGCTGAAGGGGTCGGGGGCGGATCTGAGGGGCGGCGGAGCGGATGAGTCCCCGGCGGTGGATCTCAGGGACGGCGGCGGTTGAGGACGTCAGGGCGCGGCGGCGGACGTCACGGGCGCGGCGGACGTCACGGCCGGAGGTGGATCTGAAGGGCGGCGACGGTCAGGGGCGGCGGAGGGCTGGGCATCCCGATTTTCAGGGGCGGCGGCGGCGAGTTCAAGGGAGAAGGTGAGGGGAAGAGCGGGCGGTGGATGGGGCTGGCGCGGCGTCTGCTACGGGCGGCGGCGAAGGTGGGTGAGGCGGCGGATGGGGGCGCCGGCGGAGGAGGTCAGGGCGGCGGGGTTGGAGCCGGGCGGTGCTCTGGCGTTGGGCTCGGGGGTGAGAGGAGGTGCGGTGAGAGGAGACGCGTGAGAAGATCTGGGTCGAAATGATCCGTTGGTTTTGGAGGAATCCCTTGGACCCGGATCTAATGGGAATATTCCCATGTGGGTTCGACCCAACCCAGTTCTCTTTTGAACCAAACGTGGGACGAAGGAGGTCCGACCCGTTCCGACCCGTTCCGACCCAGTAACCAAACACACGGATAGATTTCCATATGGGCCGCCCGGCCCTAGACCGGCCCTAGCACGGAATGGCCCGGCACGAAATGGCACAACGCCTCTTCCGTGCCGTGTCGTGTCGTGCCCAGGCAGGCTAGGCCCGGCACGACGGCCCTTTTTTTAGGACCTAGCCGGCACGGTGGCACGACAGGCACTAGCGTGCTAGTGCCGGGCCAGGTACTGAGGTCTCAATGACCACTCAAACTGATCAACATAACTTACACAAGTCATTTATCTAGAAAAGAACAACAGATTTTAACTTCAACAGATTAAAATCATCTTATCAAACTTCACAAATCACAAATCAACACAACAGATTAAGATCAACATCTCTCTACTTCAACTTCACAAATCACAACATCACAGATCAACATCACAGAGAGATAGGAGATTATAACTTATAAGTTTGAGCTGGTGCAATGACTGCCTCATTAAAAACCTATCGAAGTAAAACTCACACCTCGTGAGAAAAAACCCTGGATAGAAAAAAAAAAGAGTACAGCCCAGCTCAATCAAATTATAGTTCTAAAACTTTAAGTTATTACAGGCCAGTGTTACACTTCTGAATTCTCAGTGGCATCTAGGTACAAATTAGCAAAACTTTCCTCAAGTTCTTCATCATCTACTAAGTTCTAAAGTCTTGCTTCTGCAGCCTCCCAATCCTTGACGCAAGAAAGCATCTCGACCGTCTCCGGTTTCAATCGACGCCGCCTCTCCTCGATGATCCTGCCAGTAGTGTTGAAAACAGATTCTGATGAAACTGTGGAAATAGGAACAGAAAGAACATCTCTAGCTAAGATGGACAGAATTGGATAAGTTCTTTTATGCTCATGCCACCAAGATAAGATGTTGAAGTTATCATCAAAATGGGTGACAGTGTCACTGTCCAAGTAGGTAGAGAGTCCATTGCCAAGCACTTGCAGATGACCTTCTAGACAAAGCAAGAGGCAAAGAGGGAGGAGGGGTGGAGAAAGAAGTACCAGGGAGATCATGAATTCCAAAAGCAGATACACCAGAATCTGAACCAGTGGAAAAAATATCATCCCAAGCACTAGTTTTCTTACCAAAAGTGGATGGAGGTGGAGGAGTTTGCAATTTTACTGCACCAAACTTGTCATCATAAGTTTAAATGCAGTAGACAGTTCAGCTCTAACATCAATGAAGTAAGCAGAATAATCAGTACCAGTAAGACTAAATAACAACCTGAGCACATTTTGAAAACCTTTCAATTTAGCTCTAGGGTCCAATATGAATGCAACAGAATAAAGCATAGGAATGTCTCTCCAGTAATTAAGATAGTAATCTTTCATAGGAACAACAACATGCCTAAGCAATTCATCATTTTCATAATGTTTAAGATGCTTAGCAATCAAAATGAGCTGATGCAACATAAGTGGAGAGGTAGGATAATAAACACCAGATAGTGCAACAGTACAATTATAAAAGAGTTCAAAGAAGGATAACATACTCTGTGCAACAGTCCAATGATCCTCTGTCAACAGTAAAGGATCTCTTTCACTCCTAGGATAGTTAGTCTCAATAAAAACATTAAATGTCTGTCTGTAAAGGAGCAAATGCTTGAGCATGAGATAAGTGGAGTTCCACCTGACTTTCATGTCCAAACCAAACTTTCTAGGATGAACATTCACAGCTAGACAAAATCTCTTAAATGCAGCAATGCGCTAGTTAGAAGCATTGATGAAAGATATTGCAGATCTAAATGCATCTAGATATGGCTCAATCAGATTAATGGCAGATTTAACCATGAGATTGATGATATGATAAGCACAACGCTGATGTAAGAATAATGATCCAACATAAGCAGCTAATTTAGGACTAAGTTTCTCCATAGCAGTAGAATTAGCAGAGGCATTATCCAAAGTAACAAAAAAATACCTTTGAAATCAAACCATACTCCTCTAGCACACTAGTCACACGGTCAGAAATGTTCTGGCCAGAGTGAGATTCATCAATAAGCCTTAAACCAATTAACCTCTTCTCTAATTGTCAATCAAGATTAACATAATGAGCAACCACACTAAGGTAATCTTCCTTAGCATTACCAGACCAGATATCAGAAGTGATAGACACAGATGAAACGGCAACAAATGATTCAATAAGCTTAGCACGGCAATCAGTAAAGTACTTGCACATATCTCTAGTGGTTGATTGCATAGAGACAGCAGAAAACCTAGGATTATGAGCAAGTTTAATATACTCTTCAAAAGCAGGAGATGCACCAAAACATAGAGGAAGATCTAGTCTAGCAATCAAACGACATAGTTGAGTACGAACTACCTCAGCAGAGTAATCCCATTGACGGACAGAACTGTCAGGGTTGAAATGGATCAGAGACTCGAAATTACGAACCTTAGCCCTTCTGTTTGGGCATTTCTCAATATGCCTGTTGAGATGGTCAGTGCCAATGGAAGATCTAGCAACATATATAATGCCACAATGATTACACTTGGCAGAGACCCTTACCTTCTTCCCATTGATGTCCTTGAAGATCTTTTCAAAGTCCTTCCAGCACTCAGAGGTGGTGGAACGGGACCTCTTGGTGCCGTTGCTCACCATGTCTGGATCAGCATCAGGTGCTTCTTAACCAGCAGGTGGTGCTTCAGTCGCAGCTATGTCGATTGGATCGACAGCGCTGCGACCGAAGAGCTCATCCCGCTCTGCCTCCATGTCACTCTCATCATCACCTCGCTGGCCCATCATCTGAAGCTCGTCGTTGATGGTGTGCTCCTAGAAATCGTCGCCGCCGTCCATCGCCGACGCTCTGGTCCCTCAATGGATCAACCTGCGAACACAAAACAAGAACGAATCAGTAGAAGAACACCAACAAATCAGTAGAAGAACACCAGCAGACAACAACGCAACGGCTTACCAACGAATCCGGAGCACTAGAGCGCACGGCAAGGTCAACGGACAACGGATCTGGAGCACCAGAGCTAGGGAGGAGCGAGAGGAGGCAACAGGACAGTGGACAGAGGAGTGGGCGAGAGCGAGAGGTGGGGGAAGAAGACAACAACGCAACGGCTTACCAACGAATCCGGATCACCAGAGCGCACGGCAAGGTGAACTAACAACGGATCCGAACACCGGAGCCAGGGAGGAGCGAGAGGAGGTGGGGGTTGGGGGAAGAAGATGACATACCAACGAATCACTAAAAGAACACCAACAGACAACGGTCGGGAGGTGAGGGGGGCTAGCGGCGCCGGTAGGCGGCCGACACCGGCCTTCGGTCGCCGGAGAGGGAGGAGGCGAGAGGAGGCGGGGGTTGGGGGAAGAAGATGAAACAAGAACGAATCAATAGAACACCAACAGACAACGGTCGGGAGGCGAGGGGGGCCAGCGGCGCCGGTAGGCGGCCGACGCCGGCCTTCGGTCGCCGGAGAGGGAGGAGATGAGAGAGCGGAGGCGGAGAGGAGGAGAGCCAGAGGCGGCGAGCCGGTGAGGCGTGCGAGAGAGCGGAGGCGGAGAGCCAGAGGAGAGCGAGATCTAGATCCAGAGCGAGAGCGGCGGGGAGGGGAAGGAAATGACGCTAGGGTTTGCGGCCGAGCGGGGCGAGGTGGCCGATGGGCTTATATACCCCGTCCCCAACGACTTGATCCAACGGTCGGGAGGCGATGGGACGCCGGAGATCAACGGTCGGGAGGCGAGGGGCGCGGGGGTGTCGGGCCAGCCTCGGGTCGGCCCAAAAATCGTGCCGGGCTCGTGCTGCCCAGCGTGCCGGGAAGGCAGCCCAGGCCCGGCACTATCATCGTGCTGGGCCGGCCCGAGCACTATTCCTCTCGTGCCGGGCCCGTGTTCGTGCCGGGTTTTTTAGTGACGGGCCTCGGGCCGCCCAGTGGGCCTGGCCCATTTGGAAAACTTTGGTACTTGAACAGTCTGAAGCCCAACTCCACGAGAAGTATAATCCAGTGGTCATGGGCTCCAGTAGTCAGCACGGTAGCCCAAACTCGCAGCTGGTCCTACTTGTTGGATTTGTTAGACTAGACCAAGCTCATCAAGTCATCATACCTCAATTAGTTAGGTTTTCACAGTGAAATCTGTTCATCGGGCTCTAAGTGTTAGACTTAGAATGATGGCTCACATTTTCTTAATTTATTTTATTAAGAAAAACAATGCTATTTTTTAGTGGCAGGAAATATGTTCGCCGATAACGAAACATGTGAGACGATTTTGTCAATTTAACATCTACGGCTCAGTTTTTCTCATACATTGTGCGTGCGTGCATTTACAGAATGAGCAAACTTTATGTGCATATAAAGAATTTTCATCCATATTATGTTTTAAGAAATAGAGCAGATGAAATGGCAAAGCCCAATGGCGGCTCGCCCACACACAGGATTGGAAACTTTTCGGAGTAAAACCCCACGACGAGGACAGTTGAATAGCCGGCGATTTTCGGGCCATGCTGCTTTGATTCTCCGTCAGACCGTCACCTATATAAGACTCCACGCCTTGGCATAATGGCATCAACGATCAGTGCGATATATCTAACGCTGGCCACTAGATATCCAGAGTTCAGAAACGAACCTGCCACCACAGTTCGCTCGCCGATCGCCAATGCAGCAGCCGATGGCCGGCCTCGTTCGTCAGGTCACCGGGCTCTCCCATCGGCCGCGCCCCGCCGACGTGAGCTCCGGCATCCATGGCCAGCACCGCGTGGTGGTGCGCACCGGCCGGGCGCGTCCCGGCAGGGTCATCGTCGCGGCGGCGCACGTGGCTGCGCGGCCCAAGTACTGCCGGCTCCGGGGAGCAGCTGCCAACGCCGTCCCCGAGACCAGCCGCCAGCTGCTCGACCAACAAGAAGTTCGCCCCAGCAACGACACCGCATCGAACCCGCTTATTACCACCATCAGGTCCGCTTCGATCCCTTTGCTAATTTGTTTCCAGGAAACCACCATGCCCCCTAGGCCCTAGCTGAATGATAATCCTGATGAGATGTCTGCGTGGTACGAGAACACATGCAGGAAGGACAGGTTCTTCGAGATCGAGATGGAGGTCCGCGACGACGAGCTCGACGAGTACGGCGTCGTCAACAACGCCATCTACGCCAGCTACCTCCACAGTGGTGAGCCATCGTTTGATTAATTTATTCCAAGATATAGCAGCTCTCGAAGATTATCCATTATATTATTCCTAGCTAGTAGACGCACGGCACGTATCTGCGAGTATCCATCAGTTCTTTGAGCCGTACGTATCACGGTATCAGGTCGTGACGTGATGCTTGAGCAGCTGGGCATCAGCGTGGACTACTGGACGTCCACGGGCAACGCCATGGCTCTTTCAGAGTTGAACCTCAAGTACTTCGCGCCTCTCAGGGTACATGTCTACCTTGGTTCATTTGCTGTGAACGAATGCATGGCAAATTATTCCTCGTGCAATAAGGAAGATCTCAAAGAATTTACTTACATTTTAACAATTTATTACATGCGTTGCATCTCAGAGTGGTGACAAGTTTGCGGTCAAGGTGAAGCCTATTCAAATCAAAGGCGTACGAATTATTGTAGAGCATATGATCGAGACTCTGCCACATCGTAAGGTAACCCTCCGTTCCAAAATATAGGTTATTTAAATTTTATTCTAAATCAAAATTGTTCAAATTTAATTAAATTTATAAAATATATATATTAACATCTACATATAAACAAATATACTAAGAATACATATTTCATGGAAAATTTAACAAAATTAATTTCATGTTGTAGATGTTGGTGTATTTTTTTTAAAACTTCTGGTCAAAGTAAAGAAAATTGACTTAGGACAAATTTAAGATATTGTAGCTTGGAACAAAGGGAGTACACGCAGGAACAAGAAGCGTGTTATATGTGTTAGGTTGTTAATGAACATAAGCATATCTATCTCACAAGTCACACCTTTATTGCTACTCTTGGCAGCTCGTATTGGAAGGCAGAGCGACCGCTGTTTGCCTCAACAAAGATTTTAGGCCAACTCGAGTATTTCCAGAGTTGTCAGCAAGTTTTATAGAGGTCTTCTCTTGCAAAGTCGCCTAAAAGATTACGAGGATAATCATAAGGGGAATAACAGGAAATTATACTCACTGCTTTCGCATGTATCTTGTATGCTGTCAAGGTGTATATCAGTATATGCCTTGATATATACTTCGATTTGTTTCGCCAAATTTTGTGCCTACAATGCACGAGATACATGTAAAGAAATAAGAGAACCGAGGGATGCACTGTTTAAGCTCTCTCTCTCAACAACTCGAACATCTCTTCAGTTGACTTGTTGCCTTGTTGCTGTTGCAAAAAGAACATAAGAGCATCCCCAGCCGGCTTTTCATTTTTAGCCCCAACTTCTCTAAATATGAGGCCTCTTATCTACTCTCTCTACCCAAAAGTATCTAGATATATTATATATCTAGGTGCATGTAAAAACTATGCATGTAGAAAAGTCAAAATAAAAACGTGTTTGGCAAAGCTCCACGCAGCTCCAGATTCTCAAAAACAGCTCCGCTCTAGATTTTTTCAGCCAAACGGTTTTAGATCCAGCGACTCCACCACAGATCTGCTCCACGAAAACGGTGGATACCCCTAGATCTATGGATTTGGTGGAGCACCTCAGGGGGTGCTCCACGAAATCAAATTTGATGGAGTTGGAGGAAATTACCCACCACTACCACTCGTTAGTGGAAAATGGTCTGTTCATTCTATTTCTTCGTAGCTTTCTTCTTCTCCGTGCGAAACGCCGGCGTCCTTCCTCTACTAGCGCCATCATCCTTCTCTGCTCGCGCCGCCGTGGCCCCGCCCTGCTCGCCGGAGCCACACCTCGACCACCCACCGAAGCCCCGCCCGCATGGCTGGCCGGCGCCGTCACGCAGTGCCCCAGCGAGGCCGCACCCGGCCGCCTAGCCGCCGGCGAGGCCGCGCCCGCCAACGCGCGCGAGGCCGCCTAGCCGCCGGCGAGGCCGTGCCTCAACCGCACGCGCAAGGCTGCACTCGCCGCGACGCAGCGCCTATGTGAGATCGCACCCGACGCTATGAGGAAGAAGACATTTTTTTCTTTTTTTTATTCTGATGCATGGATCCAAATTGCCAGTGAGATAAAGATAAGAGTGGAGCTGTACCAAGCGCTTTTTGAGATCTCAAATCAACGGTGGAGAAGCTTTAAGGTGGAGCTAGCTAGATCTATGGATCTGGAGCTATTTTTTCAGAGCTGGAGCTCTGCCAAACAAGCCCTAAATACTGTGACGGAGGGAGTAGATTCTAACTCATACTTCCCAATGCGCTCGGTGCAAGGCACCCCACTCCCTTTTTCTTATGAACACACACCGACACCCTGCTCCCTCTTCTCTCACTCCCTCTCCCTCCTGTCCATGGCCGAACCTAGCTCCAGCACGACCCGTGTATTTCACTTTCGCATCAGTGGAAGCAAAGCAAGCCAAAGCAGGTGTACAAAGGCATCCATGCTTCAAAATTCAGAGTGCTTATCCCTCCCTGCTTAATGTCGTGCGTTTCCACGTGATTGTACGTAGATCTAGTTGGTGCCTCAACCTGATAGCTTGGGCTCTAGAAGTACACACCTTGTCTTCTCTGCGACCTGAGCAGCTAGGTCGGTCGCACCTAAGCTGGTGTACGACATGCGTTTGTTTCTTTACGTGCCAGATGCCATTCTTGGTGGTGCTAAAAAACGGAGTTCGGAGTAAAAAGTTATGATAAAAATACGAAGAGTAGCGATGTGGTGATCGGAAGGTCCGACGGTACCATCGGACTTTTAGCATTCATTCGGTGCTCAAAAAGTGATTGAATGGTCTGGATTTTTTGTGAATCTCGTGTAGAATTTCATAAGCTTTCCAACTAGTAGAATTTCATCGAAATCGGAGTTCAGAGTTGGAAGTCATGGCCGAAATACAGAGGAGCATACGGTAGCATCACTTATTCCGATGCTACAAAAATACATACCATCGAAACATCCACTGTTGGAACAATGGCTCTTTGATGCCTTGGCTATTTATACCCCCTCCACTTGCCCATTTGAAGATGCTGGAGTGTGCAGAAGTCCATTGGAGATCAAGATTCTTCAAGAACACATTCAAGCCACCTAAAGTGCATAAGTGATTATTTAAAGGCTTAGCACAAGCTTATAAGAGTGATTAGTGCTAGGATAGGGCTAAAGAAGAGAAAGTGTAAGGTGTGCCTTCCTTGTGATCGATTCAAGGAGTGAACCATAGCTGTACAAGGTGTGCCGGCGCCTTGGAGCCTTGGTGGCTCGCCGGCAAGTCTTCGACCCTCCGGCTTGGTGTGGAGCGGCGTCGACGACCGTGTGTGGGAAACGTGGAGACCCCTCCCTTCGTGGAGAAGCTCCTTAGTGGAGACGACATCAAGGTGATCAGGGAACTTGGCGTGAGCCTTAGTGGCCGAGCCTTTGTGGCCAGTCAAGGGATGTTCCGGAAGAGACTCGGTAACCGGGAAGTAATCCTCTTTGTGAATGCTTCAACAACATGGACTAGTGGTGGCTTAGTGCCTACCGATACCACGAAATAAATCCTCGTGTCAAGAGTTTGCTTCCCTTCATCCTCACCTCCTACGTTTTTGCATTTCATACTTGCAACTTGTGTGCCTTTACTTTCTTAGTGTAGTATCTTGCTATGATTGGTTCTAGTTTGCAAAACTTGTTTTGGGATGAGGTTTACAGTAGATCAATCATAGTTGCACAACTTGGTAGCAGGATCTAGTTGAAGTTTGATGTAAAAGTAGTGGAAGGCATAGGTTAAGGTTTTAAGTTGCCTAATTCACTCCCTCACCCTCTTAGGTTATGAGCACCGATTTCTTACAAAAGCATCATACTTTTTTCTGCATGTCAAACACTATTTTGTGCCATGTTTCATCATTTGGAGGCCATTCTAGTCCAGGGAGTTGTCGGTAATAGAAGCATGATGTTGTGTCATCCGACCCCTGGCGGCAGCTCCGGAGGTCCCAGGAGTTTCCAGGGAGCATGTACATGCCCTGGAAGTTTCCCACGAAGATGTCCTTCAGGTCGTTCTAGTTCCGAATCCGGCCTGATGGAAGGTGTTCTAGCCATGCTCGCGCGGAGTCGGCTAGGAACAGGGGGAGGTTGCGGATGATAAACAGGTCGTCATCTGCCCCACCAGCCTGACAGGTGAGCCGGTAGTCGCTGAGCCAAAGTCCGGGGTTCGTCTCCTGGAGTATTTGGTGATGTTGGTAGGCGGCCTGAAGCGCGTCGGGAACGGCGCGTTGAGGATCCGCGCGGAGAAAGCCTTGGGCCCCGCCGGGTCGGGCTTGGACTCTGGTCTTCTCCGCTGTCGTAGCGGCCACCACGGCATACGTGGTAGCCACGGTCGACTCCGTCCTCCCTGTCCGCACGGGGGCGTCTCCGTGCGTCCAAGGTGTCACGTGCATCATGGACGGGACCGACGCGTTGGTGGATGGATTGGGCTCCGCCGCCCGCACGCGGTGGAGTTCGTCGAACGGGCGAGGCCCGGTTTCCCCCGCAGAAGGAAGGTTGGTGGACAGACCCTCCACGCCTCTCATGAGGCGCGGAGGGTGTGACCCTGCTGGCGTTGTGTCCACGTCGCCGGGACGCGGAGCTCTCCGCCTGCTGGACTGCTGCACACTCAAGCAGGTTGCGTACCTCTTGGTGGGCCTGTTGCTCCTCGGGTGTTGTCGGCTTGGCGAGTCGTCGGAGTAGGGCTGCCGCGGCGGCGATATTCTGGCTGGCGCGTGTGAAGAGTTGGGGATGATCGTCGTCCTCGCAGATGTGCCGGTGGACGTCGCGGGCCCGATGGCGTGCTCCGCCCTCGTTGTGGTGGTGCTCGATCTCCTGCTCGAGCACTACGTGTACCTCCGGCTGCCGGGGCTGCTCCGGGGCCCTGGCGTGGGTTCTGGCTGTAGCTGCGGCGCGGAGTGGGGGAGTATGCTGCTCCCCTTTGTTGTTGTCGTTGGCCCTCACGGAGTGCACGTCGGCCATGAAACACTCGCGCGAGGGGTGGTAGCTTCCGTTGCTGGAGCTAGCATCGGAGGTTATTTCCGGCCTTTCCATAAGGGAAGGCAAGATAGCCCCCGAGGCGTACTCCGTTATGCCCATGAACTCATCGTCCGTGGGTAGCGTGATCATGGATCGTGCTAGGAAACGAGCGTGAGTCACTGCGGCGTTGAGCATACCAAAGGGCCGTTCCTCCGAGGAGGGTCCTGTGGTACGTGCCCGGCGACTCCCCATCATTCCAGCGGCGGAGCCGAGGGTGACGGGGCGAGTGGGTTGGACGGGAAGAGGAATCAGAGCGATTCCCTCTCCCGTGGCGAGAAAGTCCAGACTCCCAAAACGGACATGGGAGCCCGGAGCGAAGCCGATGTCGTTATTGGCCATCTGAAGCCAGTGATGAACGTCGAACGCGCAAAGGTCCCCTACCTAGCGCGCCAACTATCGGTGTCAAGAATCACGGGTCGATACTACCGGCTTAGTAAATTATTTTCTCTGCGCGTTAGGCTCGGATGGTTGTACGGGAGGACACGAGGATTAGACTGGTTTGGGCAGGAATAGCCCTACGTTCAGTGTGGGTGGCTGCTCGTGTTACTCGTACCAAGTTTGTAGTAGGGGCTACAAACGGGCGAGAGAGGAAAGATGGTTCCCAGGTCTCTGTGGGTGTTTGCTGACACTCAAAGTGTCTTGAGCGCTAGGGTTCTACGAGAGCTGTAGTGTGTGTTCGGTGTTGTTCGGGCTCTTCCCTCAGGCCCCCTGGTCCCCTTTTATAGTGTAAGGAGGACACAGGGGTTACAAAATGAGCCGGGAGTAAGAAAGGTAAAAAAGTAAAACAAGAAAGCGGGAGGAGCTACTGGAGACGCCGTCTTCCTTTCTTGTCTCTGCGTCTTGTCGGTACTGCTACTGGGAAAGGGTGATTGCCGTCGGATCCCATTGATGATTCGGCGGTCGGCCACTGTAGCCGAGCACGTGAGTCGCATATGGCGGCTGACCACTGTAGCCGCGCAAGTTGGTGGTGACGACCGGCCAATGTAGCCGTGTAGGTGGCAGGAGGCGGCCGACCACTGTAGCCATGTATTCTGACAGGGTGGTGCGGTTGATGTATACTTCTTGCTAGGCTGCGTAGGAAACTAGGCGGTTTTCCCTCCTTTGCTAGACGGTACGGGCGATGAGTACCCTATGACAGGTGTCGCAGAGGGATAAGACGGTTCAGCCATAGCCCTGTATTGCCGTCGTAGCACGGTGCAGTCTGACATTCCGACAGTTCACGTCGAGGAATGCGGGTGCCTCTCCACATGTTAGAACCGTATCCTGGAGCATGCGCGTCCCATCGGTTATGTTTTGGTGAGCTCAGGGGGACCCACTAGGCTCATGCTTCCATGTGGCGGTTCGCACGAGGCGGAGACCTGTTTCGAGGCGGAGCGCAATACCTCCAGGGTGTATTTTGGTCGGTGGGGATTTACGGGTGCCGGGGTGGGTCCTGGCCCTTACGACCGTTGATTAGGGATCGTAAGGAGGTCATTAATATTCCTTCCCCGACACCTTCAGGGTCTCTCGGACCGTGATGGGACTTAAAATTCGCCCTTGCTAGCTGATCATGAGGAAGGAGGGTGCAGGAACCGTGCTGGCTGCAGTCTGCAGAAGCAAGCAAGCATCCGATCCTACCACCACCCGGAGCTCGCCATCGAGCCCTACTAACAGTAGCCCCCCAACAATCCAGAGAACCTCCAGGATGATCACCACCACAGCGTCTTCCTCCATTCTACCAGGTGCCGATTCGACGTCACCTACAAAATCTGCGAAACCTACGGCCGCACGTACGTACCCCTCGCCGTCGCACGGGACGGGATCCGATTTGCACGGAGAGTATATCGCCATGCTTTCTTTTTTTTTCGTGGTATATACAGATCGGCGAGAGGGTATTCCGCCATCCCACACACATACATACGTATCTTTTTTCGCGGCTCAGATTCTGAACCCGTTAGCTCTAGTTGAGGTTGGGAGAAAGGTAGGAGCAGCTACAAGCGCATGTAGAAAGGATTTTCCATATATATATATATGATTTTTTAAGTTTATAAATATTATTATGCATTTAGACATAGTACAATATATTTAGATACGTAGCAAAAATTATACATATAGAAAAGTTAAATAATTCATAATTTGAGACAGAGAAAGTAAAACGGAATGCTAGACCGCGTCGCTGTCGAAATTAACATGCGCGGGACGTACGGTACGGTGCGCCGAACGGCAGTTGCCGGTGCACGCACGGATGGATGCACCGTGTTGCAAGCATGGGGTGCCATGACGTTTCGCCGTGCAGCACGGGTAGATGCACACAATATGCAATCACGGGACCAGCTCAGCTTGGAAGGCGTACGTGCGAAACGCAAGTGCATCTTGTTGGACTATAGTCCGGTCGATCTGGATGGTTCACGTCTTGCCAGCGCCTCGGTCGCCGCTGGGCCGCCGGGTGGTGGGTTACGTCGTTGTCTTGTGGAGATTATGGGCCTCCATACCAACGGTCAATATGCAGAGACCTGGTGGATGTGGTGCATGCACCAGGTCTCTACGTATAAAGCTTCACCTTAAAAAGAAATCGAAATTAGCTACTCACTTCTTTTCAAATTATAAATTATTTTAGCATTTCTTAATTCATACCTTGTCGCTTTTGATATGAATTTTGATATAAATTTAGAAAGATTAAAACGACTTATAATTTAGAACAGGAAGACGAGCTAAAAGCTAGAGCTAAGGTTTTTTTTTAAAGGGGGCTAGACCTAAGTGAAAGCTAGCAGCAGCGCGCTTCCCCGGACGGACGGACGTACTACGTGCGTGGCCGTACGTCCAAAAGTAATTTGCTCGTCACGCGGTGCACCGCATGGCCCAAGTCCGTCCCTGCGTGGATGGAATGAACGAACAACGAACGGGTCAAGTGCCGCCGCCTCGTCGTATTGGGCCGGCCCGTTCCGAGCATTCAGAATTCCTACGCTACAAGACGTACTTGGGCTGCAACAAGAACTAGTGTAGTCGGACATTTATTTGTTCAGCGAGCTAACTACATATGGTGGGTGGGTCGTTCTTAGAATGAAAAATATCTTCCTAAAAATAGTTTCATTGAAATGTCTACGGGCCTATTTCGAAATCGACCTTGCCCACTGGACCGAAACATCCCTTCCATTCCGTGGGCTTCTGTTTCAGCACCAACCAATTAATTAGGCCCAGTTACTCGGCCTTTACAAAGTGGACCGATTTTATTATTCATCAAATGGAATCCGTTCAGCCTCTGTCCACAGAGGTAACTAACAATCTCCTCTCTCTCTTTTTTCACCGATGAAGCTTCGTGTAATATAATCTCTTGAAAGCCTAGTGCAAAAAATGAGGTCCAGGACAGTAAACACAGCACCAGTGTGCATTACATGAAGTTTCAGTAGAAATGAGCTCTAGCTTTCTTGCAATGACCTGCGTCCTCTCTGTTCGCACTTGGCAGTTGACAAAAAACGATCGAGCGCCTCCTTGCAATTGGCCTGCGTCCTCTCTGTTCGCATGAGCTCGCACAGTTGGCAAAGCGAACATGACGTTTCGACGTGTGTTGAGCAAATTATTGCTCGTGATTCGGAGTCTAAACAAACATAATAGAAAATGCGAGTAGTAATATATGGTTGCAGGTCTCTTGGGATACTATAATGTACTTGTACTCTACTACTAGCAGTATAATAACATCAAACACATGAATAGTGTTTGTTGAGCAGGAAACGAATAATGCCGAGCCAATTCGATCAGCGTCCTTGCATTATCCCAAGACCCGTGAGAAACGTGCTTGATTCCCGGGAGCGAGCGGACGCTGCGCACGCACGTAGCATCAGGAGCAACCAGCACAGCCGTGTTGTCTGCTGCAGAAAACTAATTCAGGTCGTGCGGAGCACAATACACACACATTTGGCAGGCGGTCCTGTGCACTTTGCTGCCAAAACAAAAACCCCAAAAAAGGGGTCGTATGTGCAGCAGGTCTACCTGGTTCCGTGTCAGTCGATTGCTAGCTGGAAGAGGAGAGTTGACGGGAACGAGACACGGCACCGGCGCGGCGGCACCCCGTGGATCGATCGCGTCGCGCGCGCACATCCATCGAGAGGGACACGGCGCCGTGCCCCCGCCCCGCCCTTGAAAAATCCATGCCGTGTGCATAGCGATAGCACCCCCCTCCCCCCCTCCGATCCGATTCCTTCCGTGCTCATTCAATTCATTCGCTCCTCCACCCCCACGCGGGCCGCACGGCGACGCGTCCCGTCCCGTCGATCTCCACCCTGCGCCATTGCGCGGTTCCCCACATTCTTGCCTGCTTCCATCTGCGGGCGAGCCGCACTCTTGATCCATATCAGGGCTCAGGGCAGTCGTCAGCTGCCGAGTGGCGGCTCTCGAAGAACCTCCTTCCCTCAAGATTATATCCCACGACGGCATGAGGCTCAGGATCGCCGGCAAGAGAGCCGCCTCCGACGCCAAGGCGGCTGCAGCGGCGGCGGCGGACGGCGGTGCCCGGCCCGCCGCGCCGGACGCCAGGGACGACGCGGATGGCGAGGGCCCGGCGGATCGCCGGAACGGCACGGACAACGGTAAGCCATCTACGTTTCATGGCGCGCCATTACTGCTTCAATTTCTTTCCTGGTTTTCCCTCGACCGGTTACGACGATCTTCTCGTGATCTTGATGCCATGCCTAGGATTCCCACCACCGTAGAGCAATTTCAAGTCACGGCTCTTCTTCATCCGACCGGCATACTCGTCGTCACTCGTCAGCGTGCTAAAAAACTCGATTTTGTTTGTTTGTTTGTTTGTTTGTTCTTCTTTTAATCTTCCCTTTTAACCAAAAAAAAAGGTTATAATTACACTGGTGGGTGGGGTGGTTACCGATTCGATGCAATTATGCAAAAGCGATCAAACAAATTTTAATAAACTAGAATGTTATCTTTCCGCCTGGAGTGACACGCGCAACACTCCACGGGGGTTAGTTGTGGTACCCATTTCATCTGGCAACCGCGTACATGCCGTCCATTCCGTTTGGTAGGATTGCAGTTCATGCGGTGAGTGGTCAGCACTGACTGATTGATCCTGCACCTACCATGTGGAGGGCAAAATGCAGCGCACGTCCCGTTGCCACCATTGGCCAGGATCTAATTGTCGTCAAGGTACGTATCGGGAGGGTCGATGGGGACAGCGTTTGCCCTGTCAGGGTTGATGGCTGGCTGCCCTGTCCTGTGGAAGATTTCGTATCGACTTTTATGTGATGAGGTACTTGCTCGTTTGCCAATTCCAGGATGGAGAAATTTTTTTCTTAGAATGAATGAATGCGGCCTATGGTGCAACGGGGGGGCTTAATGTTGAGGATTTCTAAATAAATATTTAGGACCGATTAATGGGCGAGATGCGTATGCTGTAGGCAAAAATCAATGTCCAAATATTGCTTTCAGAATTGTAGTCAACAGTGGAAGTCTTCTTTCGGTGAGAATAAAACATAGACCTTGCAATAACTAGGAATTCAATAATGTATAGAGGTTTTTCAGAACAAAAATATGTCATACTTTTTCGCTTCTTCCATTCGCGTAAAGGTGAGGATTTCTCAACGTTTAGGACCAATTAATTAATGGACGAGATACAGACATGAGAAAAATCAATGTGAAAATATTTGTTTCCAGTTATAGTCAATAGAAGAAATCTTCTTTCTATGAGAAGAAAAACAATATGGACCTTGTAATTTTAGAAATTCAATAATATACAGAGAATTTTCATATAACAAAGAAAGTCGTCCTTTTCACTTCCGACAACGGATTGGAACACGCAGTCCAGACGACCAACTAGTTCTTTGTCTTTTCAGAGTTTTTCTTGTGTTCTCAATGTTACCACGTGTACCAACAGTTCCTTGCATTTCCACATTGCACTTGTTGTGAGCCATAGAGGAAGCTATAGCTGTAAGACATTACCTTTGACCAAAGAAAGGCACTACTCGGTGTCTGTTTAAATTGCAGCTGTTCTTGGCTTTGATATGCACACTTATGAGACAAATCCATGCACAATTTAACATAATCTGTTAACTGTGCCAGGAAGCAAAGATGAGTCATTCTTCGAAGCAAGGCCCTGGTTAGATTCTGACAGTGAAGATGATTTTTACAGCGTCAGAGGAGGTAAAGCCTGAGCTATAATGTACACGTGCAGAATCGATGTCAATTTTCGCATTCTTTTGACTCGTTTCTTCATCTTGACTCTTAAGATTTCACACCATCACGAAGCAGCACCCCAGATCATCCGAGACTAGCTACATCCTTCGGTACGCGGATGCCGGTAGACAGATCCAAGCCTTCTCTGGTTCCGAAGAAGCAGAGACTTCTTGAACTTCTTCAGGAGAAGCAGCATTACGACGATGAAGATGATGACAGTGTTACCGACGGCAGTAGTGACTTGGAGAATGGCGCTGTTCATGATGAAGAACACATGAAGACTTCTCGCAAAGGTGAGAAATCGAAGAAGTCATCAAGGTCAGGTTGCTTCCCAAGCTTAATCTGGAAGCATAGCTTCACAAGCTCCAGGAAGAAGAGAAAAGAGCACAAGGATAAAGTGAACTAGCATTATGACGTCGAATTATGATTTTGTATAAAAGAAATTAAGTTTCTAATATATAGGCCATGAAGGGGCAGTAGCAGTACATGTATATATTCGTTTTCATTTCTGAAGTGCTGAAACTAGGACAGGAGGTCTCGAGTGTCATATTGTTCTGCCAAAAAAAGAAAAGAAAAGAGAAGATTAGAGGAAAGATAATGTAGCTAAAAATATACATGGCTGGTTTCTGAAAATGCTATTGATCATTCTGTCTGACTGTGTTTGCTGGACTGTCAACATTCTTACTGTTGCAATGTCAAGTGACTCACCATACAAGAAACCTTTGTTGCCCCTCTCATATTTTTGCATATTTTCTTGAAACAAGTCAGCATACGCGCACGCACGCACACACACTGTATAGAAGAGCTTGAATACTAACCAAAAGCAACAGAAAAAACTCAATATCCGAGGGTGTATATTTTATTTTTTCTGTTGCAGTACATATCTCGCTTCATCAAAATGAAAAAAATAAACTAACAAAATGCAGGCAATAACTTCAGAGGATAGGTATGCTGTCTCATCAATCGTGCATTTTTCATCACAGTATATTTCAGAATGGAGAATACAAGGAAATAGGGGATACAAAGTTTTTCAAAAATTATGAAATAATATTTGGAGTGAAGGTAGCCATATGTACAATACTTGAAAAGAAAACTCAACTTAAGGTGAAAATATATGAAAAATATAAAAAGTAAGAATGTGCACTGTTTGCTAAGAAGTTATCTTTTATATTTTTTAAAAAAAATGAAGTTTCAGGGATTAAAAAAAATGAAGTATCATTAAATCATTTTTTTTCATGGAAAAAGAACATGGTATCCTTATCTCTATTTTTTCAAGAACCATTGAGAACTGTAGTCCTATTTTTTCATATTTTCAATGGTGTGCATTTCACCAATCAAGTGAAATCAAAACTCTCAGTAACATAAAAAAAACAATCCATGTTGATGTGCTTTTTCATTAGAAGCAGTTCATACATAGAAGGATGAATCAGAGGTGCTGCTGCTATCAGGGAATCACAATTTGGCATAACTGCAATCAACATTTCTTTACAAAATCACAAATGGTTCAGACTTCAGAGTACAACCTTTTTCTTTGGCAATAGCTCTGCCTATTCATTAAAGTGACGAGAAGAATAAAAATCACAACGACAAGGGATTTCTGAAAAAAGGGGGCCAGGAATTCGTATAGTGTCTGCACTGTCTCATTTAATGCCATCCTGCTGCAGATTTTATTTTGACTTTTTTGCATAAGGTACGATTTTGATTTGTCAATTTGAGAACGGAAAACATTATTCATTAGAATGAATGTGTTTTATAGTGCAACATGGATTAAAGTTGAGGTGTCCTTTATCAAGAGCAAATAATGGACAAGATGCGTAGATAGGTTTCAATGTCCAAATGCACTTTTCAGTTCTTGTCAACGACAGAGATCCTTCCACGCAGAAAAGAAGCATTTTAATTCGAGGCATTGGAAATAAAGATTTTGTGTATAATTTTTCCATAGGAAATAAACTTAAATCATAATTTCACTTCTTCTGATGAAGTGGAACACATAATCTTCAAAGAAGATAATTCTTTGTCTACAAAGGTCAAACTGGTTCCCAAATCTCCCAGAACAAAATTAAGTCTGGGAACCGGTTTGAGTTTTTTTTTGAAGCATACCTTCTAGAGCTGCAGGAAGAAGATAGAAGATATGAGAGAAGGATAAAGTCACAAGGGCGTGAGACCCCCCTGTTAGGATCTGAACTGTAACTCTCATCGAGAGGATGGCACTAGGAAGAGTTGGGGTAATTTTCTGGGTTTTCTTTCCACAATACCATATCCAACCAAGGGTTGGGGATACATATTTATAGCTGTCCAAGCAGCCAACCAGCCAAGCATCAAGGCATATGCTAGTCTAAGATGCCTTTTTTGATGCTGTCCTATTTAGTCTAAGATGCCTAGGCCTGTCCTACCCTAAAAGTAGTCAACAAAGGTGGTGCTGCAGCAAGCATATGCTGCAGTCCCACCGTCCTCCAGTCAACAAAGCAGCTGCAGCCCTTAAGGACAGCAGCACAAGAGCAGCTGCAGCCCCACAAGGACTGCAGCCCCACAAAGACCACAAGGACCAGCTGCAGCCCCACAAGGACTGCAGCCCCACAAGAACCACCACAAGGCTTTATCCAGCATCATTCTCCCCCTAAGTCTTGGGCGTCGTCTTGTGGGAAGATTGGACCATCCCGGTCCTGGAACAGAGCTCAAGGAACTTGATCCTCCCAAGGGGCTTGGTGAGTAGGTCCGCAAGCTGATCCTTGGTGTTGATGTAGCTCGCCTTGATGCTTCCTTCTTCCAAGCAACCTCGGATGAAGTGGTACTTCACCCGGATGTGCTTGCTCCGCTCATGGAAAATGGGGTTCTTTGCCAGGGCCAGAGCGGACTTGCTGTCCACCCTGAGCTCCACCGCTCTAGTGTCTCTGCCAAGGAGATCACCGAGCAGTCGGGCAAGCCAAAGCGCCTGAGTCGAAGCAGTGGAGGCCGCTATGTACTCGGCCTCGCAGCTGGACAGCGCCACCACCTGCTGCTTGACCGACTGCCAGCTAACAAGACACTTGCCGAGGAAGAAGAGAATCCCGCTCGTGCTCTTGCTGGTGTCGATGTCGCCGGCGTGGTCGCTGTCGCTGTACCCGACGAAGTGTGCCGCCCCGAGACACCTCGGGTAGAAGAGACCGTGGTCGAGGGTCCCCGCCACGTAGCGGACGATCCTTTTCACGGCCTGCTGGTGCTCCATCGTCGATCGCTGCATGAACCGACTGACGTAGCCGACGGAGAATGCCAAGTCCGGCCGTGTGTGGGCGAGATAGCGAAGGCTCCCCACAAGACGCCAGTACTGCGTAGCGTCTACCTCCTCCGTCGTGCTGTCGCGGCTCAGCTTCAGCCTCTCCTCCATCGGAGTGAGAGCTGGGTTGCAATCGGTGAGCCCGGCTAGCTCCACGACGCGCCTGGCGTAGGCGGTCTGTCGAAGCGTGATCCCGGAATCATCCTGGTGCACCTCGATCCCCAGGTAGAAGGAGAGAGGCCCCAGGTCACTCATCTGGAAGGTGGCCTTCATTTCTTCCTTGAACGCCGCCACCTCCGCATCCTTGGTGCCGGTGATCACCAAGTCGTCGACGTAGACACCCACCAGCAGGGCATTTTCTCCATTGCCCCGCCGGTAGATGGCCGCCTCGTGCGGGCTTTGCTCGAAGCCCATCCCTTTGAGCGTGGAATCCAACTTGGCATTCCACGCCCTCGGAGCTTGCCGCAGGCCATAGAGGGCCTTGCGCAAGCGCAGCACCTTGCCCTCCTTGCCGGGGGTCGCAAAACCCGGCGGCTGGTGCACGTAGACCTCCTCCTTCAAGTCGCCGTTAAGAAATGCCGACTTAACGTCCATGTGATGAACGCGCCAGCCTTCCTGGGCGGCCAGCGCAAGGAGGAGTCGCACGGACTCCATCCGTGCCACGGGGGCGAAAGCATCGTCGAAGTCGATCCCCTCTTGCTGCACGAACCCGCGTGCCACCAAGCGAGCCTTGTGCTTGACGATGGCACCGGCTTCATCCCTCTTCAGCTTGAACACCCACTTAAGGGTGATCGCGCGGTGACCACGAGGGAGGTCAGCAAGCTCCCAGGTGCGGTTCTTCTCAACCGCGTCCATCTCCGACTGCATCGCAGCGCGCCATGCCGCGTGTCTCTCGGCCTCTGCGAAAGACCGAGGTTCGCCATCGTCGCATGCAAGGTGCAACTGTGCCTCCAGGTCGCGAGGCACCAGTCCCGGCACCGGCTGGTCGCCGAGGAGGTCTTCCATCGTACGGTACCGCAACTGCTCGCCGTCGTGGTACGCGTCGATGCGCTCCTCGTCGTGAGAGAGCGGAGTGGCGAACTCCACCGGGCTGTGCTCGACATGAGCTGGTGTTGGAGTAGACGTGCCCGGAGGAGTGACCGTCGGTGCTGGAGTACGTGGCGTCGCCGGCTGTGGTGGTGCCGGCGAGAAGCTCGTCGCAGCCGAAGTCGCGGCTGGAGAGCGTGGCACTGCCGGAGTAGCAGGCGTCGGAGTCGGTGGAGGTTCGGGGACCGGGGTAGGCACGCTTGACGAAGAAGAGTTGCCTACTCCCCCAGCTCCCTCGATGTGGACGTACTCGACAGTGAAGTCGTCGTACGTCGGAGTCGAACCGTCATCCACCGCCTTGTCCCACGCCCATCCTCGCCCTTCGTCGAACACAACATCGCACGCTGTGTGCACACGCTGTGTCTCCGGGTCGAGAATGCGGTAGGCCTTTGAGCCCTCCGCGTAACCGATGAACACTCCTGGAGTGCTCCTGTTGTCAAGCTTGCCGATGTGGCCAAGCTCCTTGGCAAACGCGAGGCAGCCGAAGACCCGCAGGTGGGACACCGACGGCTTGCACCCATGCTAAGCCTCGTATGGCGTTCTGCCGTCGAGCGCCTTGGTGGGCGAGCGGTTGAGGATATAGACGGCCGTCACCACCGCCTCTCCCCAGAGAATAGCCGGCATCCCCCTCTGCTTGAGGAGGGCTCGAGTCATCCCCACAACCGTCTGGTTGCGCCGCTCAACGACGCCGTTATGCTGCGGGCTGTGCGGCGCGGAGTAGTGGCGCTGAATGCCCGCATCAGCGCAGTACGACGCGAACTCAGCCGCCGTGAATTCGCCGCCGTTGTCGGTGCGTAGCACGCGCAGCTTGCGGCCACACTCCGCCTCCGCAGCAGCCTGCGTGCGCCTAATGGCGTTCGCAGCCTCCCCCTTGCTGCCGAGGACCATCACCCACATGTAGCGGGAGAGGTCGTCGACGAGAAGCAAGAAGTAGCGTCGTCCTCCGGGTGTGGCCGGTGTCACCGGGCCACACAAGTCCCCGTGCACGAGCTCGAGCCGCTCCTTGGCTCGGAAGCTCGCCTGCTGGGGAAATGGGAGCCGCCTCTGCTTTGTCAACACACAGACATCGCAGAACTGCTCCACGTGATCAAGACATGGTAGGCCTCGCACCATCTCCTTGGCACTGAGCCGCTTCAGGGCCTCGAAATGAAGGTGCCCGAAGCGCTCGTGCCACTGCCACGCCTTGTCGTCCCGACGAGCAGCAAGGCAGAAGGGTTGTGCCACCTGCACATTAAGGATGTAGAGGCGATTTGCGCCTCTAGTTACCTTGGCAAGGAGGCGACGACGGCGGTCCCTAATCCTCATGACTCCGTCGTCGATCACCACGCGCGAGCCGTTCTCTTCCAGCTGTCCCAAGCTGATGATAGAGTTTCTCAGCGCGGGGATGTAGTACACTCCGGTGAGCAGCCTGTGCTCTCTAGACTCGGCGGTGAAGATGACGGAGCCGACGCCCTTGATCTCTATGCCGGAGGCATCCCCAAACTTGACGGTGCCTCGGATGCTAGAGTCAAGCTCGGTGAAGAACTCTCGCCGACCGGTCATGCGCTGGGTAGCGCCGGTGTCGAGGCACCACCCCTCAGTCCTATCGTTGCTGGAGCCGTCGCCGAGGAAGGCGTGTGCCCTCGGCTCGTCAAGGTGGAGGAGAACCGCTGCGGCCGATGCCGCTGGAGTGAGCTCGATGCTTGCATGTGCCAGGAGCAGAGCCGGCTCCTCCTCCTCCGCTAGTGCGACGTGAGCCTAGCCGCGTCTTGGCTGTCGACAGTCCTTGGCCCAATGGCCAAGCCTGCCACAGTTGCGGCACGTGTCGTCTCGTGGCGGCCTGTGCTCGCCGGCAGCACCACCCTGGGCGCCTCCTCGTGCGCCGCCAGCACCACCCTGGGCGCCTCCTCGCGCACCGCCCTCGGCACCTCGTCGAGCCTTGGGCGCCTTGCATGGCTTGCCGCGCCTGCGGCCGCCTGTCGAGGAAGAAGGCTCCCCCTTCTTCCGATCACCCTGGCAGGCCTCCCATTGCTCCTGAGTGAAATGGAGCTTCCCGCCGATGATGACAGGCCCTGAGGGAGGCTGTGACTCGTCGCTGTCGACGACCTTGAGGCGACCTATCGCCTCCTCGATCGACATCCTGGAGAGGTCCAGTAGAGACTCGATGGAGCGAGCGATCTGCTTGTACTTCTCGGGTACGCAGCGGAGGAGCTTCTCGACAGCTCTCTCCTCACCGTAGGTGTCGTCGTCGTACTGCACCATCTTCTGCAACAGAGTGTTGAGACGGAGAGCAAAGTCATCAACATCCTCACCTGGCTTGAAGGCCAGGTTCTCCCACTCCTTGCGAAGTGCTTGCAGTGTGGACTTGCGGGCGCGATCGCTACCGATGCTTGCCGCAGCGACGGCGTCCCAAGCCTCCTTGGCAGTTCGCTTTTGGGAAAGCGAGAACTGCATCTCGGGCGGGACTGCAGCGATGAGGGCATCCAGCGCCCGTCGATCCTCATCGTAGTCGACGTCGCCGTACCGGACTGCCTCCCACATGTGCCGCACCTGGAGCCTCACCCTCATCACCGCGGCCCACTCGACGTAGTTGGTCTTGGTGAGGGTAGGCCACCCACCACCGGGGCCAACTTCCCTGACAATAGCATGGGCCCCGTGGCAGCCATGACGACGGTCCGGGGAGGGAGAGCCACGCTGCCTGTAAGGGCCGCGCTCTCCGTCGACCCGGCCGCCGTGCCGTCGATCGAACTCCATCTCCGCCTCCAGCTGGGCAGCCCTCTCCCGCAATCGCTGGACTTCCAGTGCGACGTCGATGTGCGGGTCGCCCTGGAAGTCGCGGTCACCATGTCCGCCAGGAACACGGTCGTCGCACGCGCCCCCACCTGGAGCGCCGCCGGCGCGTGCACGCCCGTCAAGGCTGCCGCCGTCGCGCCCGTGGGGGTGCTCGGCTGCCCACTGCGCCGCCCGCTCCTGCGCCGCCTCCCTTGCTTGCACGAGCTCTACGTCGGTACCGCCATCGGCAGAGGTAGCGCTGCTGATGCTACCGCCACGTAGAGTCTCAAGCTCCGCTGCCGCCGCACGTGCGGCATCTGCCGCCGCCGCTTCCGCTTCCGCCCTTGCTGCAGCCAGCTCCGCCGTCGCCAGCCTCGACGCCCTTGCCGCCGCCGCAGCGGTCTCCGCCGCCACTCGGGTACGCTCCTCTGCCGCAGCGAGCTCGGCCTCCTGCCGACATCGTGCGCTCGAGGCGACCGAGTGCTGAGACTGTCCTGCGGACATAGCGCGCTACCGGGGGGCTGCGTGGGGAAGAGGCTGCTTCCGACGAACTGCCGCTCGTCTGTGTGGAGGGAGAGGAGTGAGCAGGGACAGCCGGTGCTTCTGCTACCGGCTGGGGACGAAAGGTGGCTGGGGAGGGTTGTGAGCAGGAGATGTTCAAGCTACAGGATAGTACGGCTCTGATACCAGTTGTTAGGATCTGAACTGTAACTCTCATTGAGAGGATGGCACTAGGAAGAGTTGGGGCAATTTTCTAGGTTTTCTTTCCACAATACTATATCCAACCAAGGGTTGGGGATACATATTTATAGCTGGCCAAGCAGCCAACCAGCCAAGCATCAAGGCATATGCTAGTCTAAGATGCCTTTTTTGATGCTGTCCTATTTAGTCTAAGATGCCTAGGCCTGTCCTACCCTAAAAGTAGTCAACAAAGGTGGTGCTGCAGCAAGCATATGCTGCAGTCCCACCGTCCTCCAGTCAACAAAGCAGCTGCAGCCCTTAAGGACAGCAGCACAAGAGCAGCTGCAGCCCCACAAGGACTGCAGCCCCACAAAGACCACAAGGACCAGCTGCAGCCCCACAAGAACCACCACAAGGCTTTATCCAGCATCACCCCCCCCCCCCAATTTCACATATTGATATCAAATTCAAATAAGCTACATTGAAAGTTTGAATTTACTTTTAGTTACAAACTTAACGTAATAACAGCAATCATGTACCTTTCATGACTTTCTTTCTTAGATGATTGAAGTAGCATCTAGAGTTCCTCTGCACCCCCTCTCTATCTGGCGTCTTGCACTTACTTTTCTCTTAAGTAGCACAAAATGGTAAAATAGAAGAGCTTGAATATTACCCAAAATCAGCAGGATCATCCAAGCATGGAGGGGGTATATTTTATTTTAGATTGTAATGTATATTTCCATTTGGTCAACAACAAAAAAGCTAAAAGAGTGCATTTTTCAATAAGAAAATATATAAGTTTATTGCAGATAATAATTACAGGGGATTGGTCAGGTGTCTTTGAACTTGTGAATTTGTACATTTTCATAGCAGTCGAAATTGAGAATATGGAGCAAATAAGGCGTGTATGCTTTCCAAAGTCATCAAATGCTATTTGGATATAAGGTAGGCCCATGTGTACATAATAACTTTTTTCTCTCGAACAACGCAAGAGAACTGCGTGTCATTTCATTAAGGTAGAAAAACTACACGAGTCAGGAGAGATCCAACACGAGCACCAGGACACCGCACACACACCGTACAAAACACTAAGATTACAGCCTCACCACAGAAACAAAGAAAAACGACCAAAACCCTCCAGAAGCTCTTGGAGCTAACGACCTGAGCACAAGCTCATGGAGCTTTGATGCCCCTGCCAAGAACCAGAGGCCTCCCCCCGTGCTAACAGACCTAATAACCTCTTGAATGTTGGGCCTCACATTTTCAAACACACAAGTACATAATAACTTCAGGAGCAAAATCAGATTAACTTGAAAATACAAGAAAAATACAGAAGGTTTTGGTCTCAGAAGTAGGCATGAGGTCGGCGTGCGCCGAAAACTGATGTGCATGGCAAGTAATTTCTGGTGTGTCCTTTGTATGAGGCGCGCGCTACTGGAGCTTTAGGTCTGATGGGTAGGTGGATTTTGTTAGGAAAAATTATTGAAAACTGAACCTGTTATGTTTGAGAGGAGAAAATTTGTGTTGGCACCAGAGGTGCAGTGAGTAGGTAGGATGAGAAAAATGGGTGTGACTGAACTCAACTTTGTGAATTGTGATGGTGTAAAACTATGTTGTCCTGATTGCAATGCAGATGGACTGGGGATCTTTTCCCTAGAACTCTAAAAAATGTAGAATGTTAGAATATGCACCTTGGTGAGCACCTGTCTTATTAAGTCTCATTTCATTCTGAAAATTTTTATGGGCATAAAACATATTATTTCTATCAACTGTTTATGAATATTTAATAGAGCCCATTTCACCAACTAGGCATCATAGAGAGTGAAATTTAAACACTGCTGTCCAGTTTAACAAAAGACAAGTAAGGCACATTGAAGTGCTTTTCACTAGAAGTAGTTCATACACAGATGAATGGACAACAGACTCTGCTGTTATTAAGGAACTACTAAAATAATTTGGCATATCTGCAACATAGACATTACTTACAAAATCACAATCGGATCAAATTACAAGCTTTCCTTTGTCGGTAACTCTGCCAATTGACTAAAGCGAAGAGGGAAATATAAAAGTCAAAACACCCTGAAGTAGGTAGTTTACAGGTATACAACTATGATCACCAATATTCATCATCTGAAGAACAAAGAAGCTGTAGAATACAATGGTGCCATTTCGACATAGCCATACCATCAGACTTCAATGGTCACACTGCATATACATGACCCTGAAGGCTTGAGCTTAGACGTCTGCCACTCACATTCTGTTGGCGCTGCTGGGTCATACATCAGTGTCTGGTACCCAGGTTCTTCCTCCAGTGAAAATAGCAGGACCTTCTTGCCGAGCACCCCAAGGCAGAATCGAGTGCTGGAACTGCCAGTAAGCGGCACCGGGATCCTCTGCCAAGAGTTGTCTGCCGGGTTAAATGTTGCAAGTGACCGCTGGTTCTTCCATTCAATACAGAACAGCCTCTTGTCAAGGACAGCATGAGAGGTGACCATTACACAGCCTCTCTTGATCTCATCCCAAGAGCGGCGATCAGGATCATACACGTCGACAGAGCGGGAATTGCCAATTGTGAAGCTTGAACGGCCACCCATGACGTACAACTTGTCATTGAACCCACAAGCAAAGCATCCCCACCTCGACCTGCGGAGACTCTGGATCAGTATCCATTTGTTCTTCTGTGGATTGTATGCTTCAACGCTGCTCAGGCTATCACCATCAGGTCCAAATCCACCAGCCACATATATTACACCATTGACCTCTGCGCAGGCGAAGTCGCGTCGTGCAACGTTCATCTTGGCGAGTGCAGTCCACCTGGAGTTTGAGAAGAAATGGATTAGTACTTACTTAACAAGAGAATAACAATATCGATATCCTTTGGTAAAAAAATGTCTCACCTGTTCAGACAAGCATCATAGCTGTACACCTCATCAGAAACGAATTCTTTTCCATGGTCAGCAGCATAGCCAGCCATGACGAAAAGGTTTCCATCAAGAACAACCACACCAAAGCCAGCTTTGTTTGGTCCAGGCATAGGAGGAAGTATCCTCTTCTTCTGATCCAAGCTCCCCAGCACCTCCCAACGGCTTCCATGACCGCCTGCTCCAGCGGTAAGGACATAAATCCACTCCTCGAGCTTCCCGACCTCCTTTCGAACAGCGATGAACTCCTTGCTCCCGATGAATGTCATCCAACTCTTTGACACAGAACCCATGACAGGGAAATAGCTCCGAGGGACAAGAGCAAGACATATCTTTGCCAGATCTTCAGGCAAACCAGGTATCAGCACGCTGTATGAGTCACTCTGCTCTTTGATGATCATCCTGGAGGAGGGCTTTTGCTCAGCTGAAAACTTGAGCTGCATTCTAGCACTGAGGTACGCCTGTGATTGAACAGAAGGTTCACTTGGTGAAACAAGTGCAAGCATCGTCAATGTATCACCAAGTGCTTACTGCCTAGCCAATGCTTGCTTCCCTGTTAACAAGGAACAATTGAGATGATTACCGCGTTTGTCTGCGTTGCTTATTTGCTATGTGTGGTGATGTTGCAAACAGAAAATTCATGATATCCATCACCAATGGGAACTGTAAGGGACACTGGTCTGAATGGCACTGAAATGAGGTTCTTCAACTTGTATTTATCTGACTTTGTTATTTTTGCCATATCAAATGCTATCCGATAGTGAAAGGCCTTGGAGTGGTTTGTTCTAGTTGAATACGCAGCCTTGGTCTCCTTATTACTGATGTTGCAGCAGGTCCCTCCCCCATACATAGCCCCAATATCTACAGAAAGTATAGCATTATATTAATAGCAGGTAGAACGGCGAAAACTGTGTACGATGAGTACATGCATAATACCGATGGCCATATGAGGCTGATGACAATTAGCCACCAGCCGCTTCCATTTTCTCAGCAGGACAGTTGCCTACACAGAATAGACGAGTTCTAAGATTGCCAATTAAGTGATTAACTAATGAACAATCATGGGATTTGGAATAATCAACAGAAGTTCATGATATGGTTTCTTTGAGAACATGAAGGTTAATAGTTGTGGGGCAAACATAGCCAGTCAGACAAAAAAAAAAGCAACAAACTTCTCTATCAACAAGGCTTGAAGAGTGCATGAAAAGAAATTAGTTCAGTACTTCAGTTCAGTCAGAATGGAAACTGAAACTTCGGCCTACTTTTAGTTTACGCCAGACCTCTATTTTCGAAAAGCACTGACCTAGGACTGGAAGTTCAATAAGATCATTTTACATCAAATTTCTTGGAAGTTATTAACAAACGTGAATTGCGGACTTGATACTTGGAAGCGGTGGTTTCGGTTAGTGAGAAACCAACTACGACAAAAGAAGTAAATTCTATTTTGGTAAAAATTTCATGTGATTAGTTTATATTAGGCAATCAAAGTGAATCGGTTAATTTGGTCAAAAAATTTATTTCGTAATCTATACTGATTTGCCAAGCATCATGAGCAAGGAAAATTCTTCCGGAAGAAATAAAAAGGAAAAATGTGTGGAGCACAAGGTCTGAAATCCTTATTGAACAGCCAAAATTATACCCCAAGATTAAGGCATTAAACCTGAGAAGAACTCCCAAGAACAGGGCCGAGGCAGCAGAAGCAGGGGTTACCTGGCGCCGGGAGTGTTGCCTTGGGGCTCCGAGTTATGGAGGGCAATAATCGAGCGACGGCAATGGCGGAACTTTCGACGGGGGATGGGAGGAAGACGAAGAGGTGGGGTGCGCTCTTGGCGCGTCTCCTTTTATATAGCCGTGATTTTGTGGGAATTGCAAAGCCTTCTCTCTGCTCTGGTGTCCTCGGACCTCTGCCTTTTTAGTTTCGCCCCCTGAGGACTTGTCTTTTTCTGAAGATCAGAGCTCTGACCAAGCGACCAATCACCTGCAATTTACTCATACAATACAATTCCATTATAATTTTGACAAATGCAGGACAATATTTGTGTAGGGTTCGTGCATCAAAATAAAATATCTTTACTGGAATTGCACATTTTTGTTTGAATTCTTATTTCTTCCGACAATCCAACAGAATAAAGAAATCACCTTTTATCTTATAAAAAAACCCAAACCAAAACATTGCTGTCATGAACACGAGGGACAAACAAAGATATAGGAAAATCCCTAAGAAAAAATAACAAAAACTCTAGATACCTGCTACTCTGGTTGGCACCGAAGCTCATGGTTTATTGTTATGGGATAAAAAACAGAGATCACCCAAGAAATGCCCACAGATAAGATGTCACCTTTGTGAAGAGAAGACCCTACACAGAACGAAGAGACAGAATGCAAAGGTCAACTTTTGTCTCATGCAGACAGCCATGTCTATGCCTTCCCAGACTTGAAAGGGCGATATGCTCAAAGTCAAACACAATAAGCCCATCAGCGTGGCCTGATGAGCCCTATTAGTTTTTTTTTTCAGAACATGTAGTACAGCCGGCCATCGAGTCAGCGCTCCGTAAGCGAGCTTATCTGAATGGGCGAAGTACAGCCGTAGCTGTACGGCGAGGGTAACCTGATAAGTCATGGCAGTTCATTGAATAGATGCAGCAAGTATTCGGATATGTTGACCTTCTCATCAATTTTGACTTTTGAACACCTCCTTGTCCTTGTCCAAAAGGGTTGTGGTTGTTTTTTCCTTGGTGTAATATGTGAATTAGTAAATAAAAGAGTTCCAAATTTGAGCAACAACGGATGAAATTATTTCATGTTCAATAAGTTTACTCATACAGATGAGGTTTGCTTTGATGGTGTGCCCGCATAGCCACGAGATTTCAGTTTGGCCATTGCAAGCATATGCTCGATCGTCTCCCGAGTCCCGGTTCTTGGCACAACAATGAAAGCACTTCTTCAGGTCTCATAGGTTTGCATGACAGCTCGATTGGACAGACGTAGTCAGCAGGCTAGTTCCAAGGTAATATACGCAGAAACTTCAGGCCACAATGATTTGACTTTTGATAATTGGACTTTTAAGTTGTTGATAGCCTTATCCGTTGGGAGGGATACACATTGACATTGCTAAAGCATGTTTTTTTTTGTTGCTGCGAGCAGCCGACCTAGCTCTAGGATGGCTTCAATTTAATTATTCTTTACAACGACTATAAAAGAGTCCTAAAAGAAAAAAAAAAGCTGATAGAAATTGAACTTTTAATAGTAAAATGTTCGCCAAATAAATAATTAAGTCATGCTAAATTTCTAAATTGAACTTTGGACAAGAGGGTGCTAGGTGTAGACTGTAGAATCACATTGTACCATGCATGTGCGAAAGTGATACGGACACACGGCAGCATACACATAATCGTAGAAGATAGCCACTTTGGATACACCTCAACCATGACCCAAGGATAAGATAGCCACAACTACTCGACTGTGGAAACTAACAACTGTGGAACACATAAGTTCCGGACATTACGAAAACAATCTTTCCATCCTATTCAATGACTCCTGAAACCGTTGTGTGAGTGCTTTTACTTTTGGATAGCACCTTACCCCTACCATCTCCTGAACATCATCCTGTCCTTTTAGTCAGTGGTGTTGGCGATTTGTAAACATAGACTGGGATGTCAACCTCGTGACCTTGGACATGATTGTCCAGGCTAGAAGATCCTTTGGAGACAGGATTTTCAGGGAAATAACTATGGTCGCATGTTGAAGCATTTGGAGGCACAGAAATGAAATTATCTTTGATGGTGCTACCCTCTGGCTTAGACGATGGAGGGTTATTTTCAAGGACGAGTTTGCCTCTGTCATTCACAGGGCAAAGCCCTCCTTGAGTTTGGAGCTTAGTCAGTGGTTTTGTAATTTCCGCTAATTTAATCATGTTTAATTAGGATCTCTCTTCAAGCCTAGAGCCTTGTAACATGTACATATATCCCTTTTTTAATGAAAAAAAATACCAGTAGGAGCCTCCCCTGCTGTTCCGTCAAAAAAGGAGATGAGAACAAGAGAGGAAAAAGAGGAAGAAAAGGTGAAGATGGGGGATGAAGAAGAAGCAAGCCTCCCTAAATGTTTGGCCTGCTTCTGCCGTTGATCGAGGTGGTACAATAAAACCACGCATACTCGTCGTATTTGTGCTAGCCGCTACACCTAGTATGGACAATAAGTATGTGCTGGCCTATAATTGAAAGAGAGTTTGACAATAAGTATCCGTACCGATATCTTTATAAGATGGCATGGATAGTCAGAATAAGAATTTGCAAATGACGATAGTAAAAAAAAAACTTTTTTCCTAGCTAGAGAGCCACCCTTAGCTATATTTTTTATGGGCGCGGTTTCCATCACGATCCCCCCCCCTCCCGTGCACGATCCCTCCTTATTACCATCCCATCTTTACGTTACATAACATAATGTATGGAATTCTATTTCTTTCAATCCTCATTCCATATTGTCTAAATCTTTGATCTACAATTTGGACATCTAAATGATTTCAAATAAAAAAATTTTAACTACAAATTATAGATCTTGTTGAACCTACAATTTTCATTTAAATTTTTTATTCCAATTTATATGCAAAAGGTACAAATTTCCGGATACTCCGTACAATCTAAAATTCACGTTACAAAAACGAGTGAAAATTATCTGTGCTGACTCTGAATAAGGATCGGCAAAGATAAGTCAACGGATGGATGTTCCCCTAGTAATGTTACGTTTGTTCGATGAAATATGACCCTGTTTTCTTGTATAAGGTTTGTATTATTCTTGACTTGAGATTACATCTTGTCCTAACAAGATTCGTGTTCACAAGGAGCCTTGGAGCAGGTCAGTTAGGGCGTGATTGGTTTGTGGACGTGTGCAGCCTAGCTCGTATCCCAAAGTCTGTCCCTCACCAGCCTGGCTCACCTCATGCAAGACATCAATGTTTGGTTGCATGAATTCAACTGGTCTGGCTCGTTGGAGCTGCTGATTGGTTACCAGCATATGCATAAGACGACAGCTTTTTGTAGTGTTTTTTGACCACCGAGCTCACGCGCTATGCATCAACCGGGCCTGGCCGATTTTTGTAACACCCCTGTGTTTAAAACCCTTAAGAAAGATTATTAAGGACAATAATATGAATTATGGGCTTAAAATGAGGATTATTGGACTTGGTCAACTTATGTCGGAAAAAGGTCAAATCTGGTCAAAATTCAAACAAAAGATTCAAATATGTTGAAAAGAGGTTTGAAGGTGTTTGGCATGATGAAATTAAGCTTGGGACAAGACTCAGATCAAGTATCAAAGACAGCTATGGATCAGTTCTGTAAGCCTCTGCAACTATAAGTCTGAATGCTGTGGTAAATGGCCAGTTTTGGTCCAAGATTTTGGAGAATCTTTCATGAACACTTTGGACAGTTTCACTCAAAATGGGAAGTGCGATATATGGTTAACATATCCCAGGCATAGAAGAATGAGTTTGGATATTTAAATTGGAGGCCAAAGATTAAAACTGTCCACAGTTTCAGCATGGTCTATGAATCCTGAAAGTACAGTAAGAGCTCGTGTTTTGCACTAAAGTTCAGAAATTTTTATCTCCAAATCCTTTGATCGTTGGAACAAAAGTTCTATCTATCACTTGTAGTTGTTTGTACCAGATCCAACTTTGGTTATAGGCTCATGGCGAGTTGAAGCTTGGTTTGGACGAATTTCGTTGAAGAAGGGGCTGGTTTTCTGTGCATTTTTTGCGCTCTGCCGCCTAGCAACCAGCAGCTCGTCTGCCTGCTTGCAGTCGAGCGCCACCGCCATCTCAGTTCGTGCGCCACGCAGCTGTCCGCCTGCCGCCAACGTTTTTCACCGTGCCACGTTCACGCTAACCAAGCAGCTGCTAGCATCAGTTACCGCCTTGTCGAGGTAAATAAATCCCTAGCTGCAGCTGCTGTGCTCTTCTTTTTCCTTCATCCGCAAGAACATAGCAGAGCAGAGTTCCACCTCGCGCTCGATTCCTTGATCTCCACTGCTTCCCATTCAAATCCTTTGCATCCGCAGCTTCGTCTCCACCCCATCCCCGCACCATGCGCCTAAACCCCACCACTCACCGCCGGCGAGGTCGTCCTTAGCGTTTTCCCCATCCGCTCGGCCGCCGTAACCACCCTCACGGTGAGCAGCAGGTTCTTGCTCCAGTCCGCTTGCGTCGTTAGCCTGGGTTGCTTGCGTAGGACCTGCAGTAGCCCTTGTGCGTGTCAGTTTGCAGCGGGTTGTTCGGGAGGAATTGATTTAGGTGTAAATTCACTTTTCATCTATAATTCATTATAATTTGTAGAAATATCCAAAACTAGTGAAACCAATTTTGGTAGGATTTTTTTATTTATATTTATGCATTAAAATTCTTAAATCCTAAAAAAATAATAAACATTGGAATTTTATTTAGTGCCTTATATTTAAGGTATTTAAATAAATATTTAGTTTTTATAAAATATATAAAATCCTGAATAATTTTTTATTATTCACAAATGCTTATTAATCCATAGGAATTAGGTTTTAAGATTAGAAATTATTTATAATGCTTTTCTAAATAAAAGAAAAAAGTTTAAGGTTAGATAAATTAAGAATAAATTTGAGGGTTAATCTTTTATGGGTAGTTTAGTGTTGGCTTGCAACTTTATCATGAAGATAAGTTGTATAGTCTCTTTTATAATTTTTTTTTTGCATATTCTAACTGTGACTTGCATCATATCGTAGAATTTGAGAGGTGGAATTTGTGGAGTTATCTGAAGAGCCCGAGGAATTTGAGGAGACTTTTGAGTTTGCTCCTATTGTTGAAGGGTTTTCTGAAGAAGCTAATCTTTTTGGAACCTAAGGCAAGCTCCGGAGCATCTACACCTATTAATTTCAGAAATTCATATTCATATGTTCAAATTATTGGTTATTTCCTACTCATGCATTAAGTCTAGGAGTTGATTGAAAACTTACTTTTATGCACAATCCAATCTTGATTGTTAAGACATCTTTGCCACCTGTTTAAGAATAATTAGTAATTATCTCATGCTTAGCAATGCTTAGATGCTTGTTACTCGATTACTTAAGGAAAATATTGTCATACAATTAAATCAAGGAAATGGCTTGATTTTTGAATGATGTGGACATAAGCTAGAGATGGTAGTTCTGTCTACTGACAATGAAATTGATTAAGGACCGTTCGTTGTTTTAATTGCTATCAAGTGATATTATCTGGTTGCTTACTGCCATCGGGAACCAGCAAACCTGGTAGGTTAGTTGGCTCTTAGGGTGGAGATATATTGACCCTACTTGGCGTGAGTGTATGGCGAGGACATAGCCTGAAACTGAAACTCATATGGTGATCAGGCCAGACGTGGGGTCTCATGTGGGGTGCGTTTTCGGGTCCGGGTAATTATATTTCCAGTCTTTGGGTACGATTAATCGAAAGGTCGTTGCGTACAGCCCGATCAGCTGTGCGTGGCTGGTGATTAGGTATTTCTTGCAGGATGTAAATCGGTACAGATCGCCGCAATTCTCGGTTATGAATGCGCTTGATCACTGTTAAGCATCGTAGATGAACAAGTTGAATATAATGTTTTCCTTGAATTAAGATTGCTGTATGATATTAGTACCACTTGATTGAGCAAATATTTTATTCACCTTGACTGGTTAGGTAAGGACTAATTGTGATTAAAATAACAAAACTAAGGATCCACAAGTAGTAAGCTTTTCGCAAAAAGTTGAGTCGACCAGTCCACTAAAAAGGTTTCATACTCCTTGAAGTAAGTTAATCGGGTCAGTTTTACTGAGTACGAAGGATCCTTTTTGTTTTTTGGAGCGCAACAACCGCCTGCTAAAGAGGAGAAACCGAAGATCTAGGGTATTTTACGAGTCTCGAAATACCCTAGTGTTAGATTTAGATGTTTAATTACTTTACTTTTATGGCTTGTTTTAAGTTTGAAACTCTTAGAATGGTTTAACTTGCACTTTGAGTTTGTTTTTCGTACCTTCAGTATTTATGTAAAAAGGTAATGTTTGTTGATATTTTTCTATCGTGGAAGCGATCCTGATGTATGGCTAAGATTCAAGTTGTACGTGAATGATTCGGATCGTCCTAAGGACACTCGACGGTTTGCCGGATTGGATAATTACTGTTCCGATAGTGATTAGATGCAGTTCCGCCACAATTTTCTCGTATCCCCATATGCAGGCTCAGCAAGCCCTTTTGCATGCCGTGAGCCTGGCTCAACCCTGGTGCAGGAGACCAATCAAGACCTTAGTTGCTCTGTTTCGGAGATATTGAATCAAAAGACATGGGTCATTGGGTCAGTTGGTTCCTTTGATATATGGTTTTGGTTTGATTTTGGACGGGTTTTCGGCCCATTAGCAGTTCCACCAAGGCAGTTTGCTTTCCAGCTCGAAGAGTTATCGCGAGGCTAGGCTACTGGGCTTACTTTTTGCTAGTTGTATGCTTGCACAACTATCACCATCGTCATGTAAACTTTCCAGTGGGCTTCAAGGCATGATGTCAACACTGCTTACAGCAACACTGAAAGATCTCTTCAAGCTGAAGCCTGAAGCTGAGAAAGTTGGGTCGCGTCGTGTGGGTATTGAGTGCGCCGGCCCAACTCCATCCCGGTTGCTAGGCGTCGAGTAGGCCTAGCCCAGTACTTGGCGCTTCAAATTTTCGTTTGGGCTTCCACTGGGCTCCACCCCAGTTTCCTAGTGTTTGTATGCTGGAAAATACTAATAGCTGTCCCATTTCCTTAACCAAAAAAGTGTCCCATTTATTCAGCAGTTATTTATGTGAATATATCTTGGTTCTTGGACAATAACATTCTGGGTTGGACAAATAAGAAGACTATGGCATGAAATTTATGTACAGAAAAGTTACATGCAGTACATGTTGAACTTATACACGATAATAAATGTATTTGAGGAAAATATTGTTTAGCCTTAAATCATTAGTATGTTTATGCAAAAAACTCGACAAATTATAGATATCATAGGGACGAGGAGACATGATCGAGATTTGTCTTATTTAATCTAGCATCATGAAGCCAAGTTACAATTCAACCAAAAAGAAAATCTGAAAAAGAGAGCAATCCATTTTTCACGAAAAGCGCTGCAAGGTGGCCCGGCACTAACAGAGCGAGACATGTTTGTGCGATGCCATGTTCCAGCACTGACACCTGGATTAGTATCACCGGCTAACCACAACGTGCGAGTCGCAGCAGCAGTGTTGACTTTCTCCTCTAAATCAACCCCTCCACATGGCACACACAGTCCAAATGGGAGAGATCGTAAGGACTCATTAATATTTGAGAAATAAATAATGATCGTTATTGATTTAATTATGGTTTGGTAGTTTTCTTACAATTCTCCTTTTCACGTATCCTCTTGCAAACAGTATTTTGTCAAAACTAGCTTGAACCATGCGACGAAGTAAACAAGTACTCCCTCCATTTCAAATTGCAGGTCATTTTGACTTTTTCTAGAAGATATATATTATGTCTAGATAAAAAAAACTATGTATCTATAAAATCTAAAATGACTTACAATTTGAAACTGAGGGAGTAGCATCCCAATAACCTCCAAGAAAATAGAACATATCCTTCTACTTGGGCGAGTTATACATGTATCTTGGCATCCAGTCATACACTTTGGACATCATACTATTCCCTCATTCCTCCTTTTATATATGACGTCGCGCGCGCGTGTATATATATATATATATATATATATATATATATATATATATATATATATATATATATATATAAAAGCAAGGAGGGAGTAGAATTCACACAATATGTTGGGTCTAGAACACAAAGTAGATTTGATGCTTTATTTCACCAATACAAACATGCCCATCAATCATCATGGCACCCATTTGTGACTATATATACGTATAGCGTCCAAGTGCAGCTTCATCACCATTTGGTAGTCATAGGCTCACAATAACCCGCCTTTTCCATCACACCACCTGTAGGGCGCATGAGAAAATTGTGCAACTATATTTGGTAATGGCTAAAGAAATTGAGGAATGTGAGACATTGGGAAAGGTAGAGGGAGTCTTGAGCGATGCCTTGTTGAACCCATCTTGTAGTCGATGGGCCAATGCTTTAACGTCAACGCACAGGTTTTTTGGTGAAGACAAGAAAAAGATTTGGTACCAAGTTATGCGCTCGTAGGACGGACATGGGTGTGGATATACCTGCAGATTTGGAAGAACACCACAGCTTATCAGGTACGAGGTGGTGTTTTGTTTAAAACAGCTCCTTCAGATGTGATGGCGCATTGAGACGGAGCTTGTAACCATGTTACACTATACCTCTGTTGATTCTCAGAACACGATCTTTTACTTGAGTTGCAATTTTCAATGGGACAAAACTTTGGTGACCTGCCCCACGTGTTAATCACGTCTACTACATAGTATAATCCTCCGAGGAAATGCTTATAATTAAAGTTGAATCGCCACCATGTTTATTTAAACACAGCTATGAGTGATAGGACAACAATATTAAAAGGGTCCATAAATTGCTGATGGATTTATAGATGGAGAAAAGTTTAGCAAGCCAAATGCATTTATATTTGGTACCTAACCTTCTGCTATTATGTCTATGTGGGCTTATAAATATTGGAGATGAAAGAACACAGAAACAAAGGAGGTGGGGAATGCGTGAAGAAATCAGGGAATAGGACTAAAGGAGGTATCGAGAAAGTAGAAATTACAATTTCGGAACTAGTGATAGATAGACGTCAGATTGATACCGCTACCTTTCACTACTAGAGAAAGCATATTCCATCCACCACAAATATACTGGTGGGATGCTAGTACATTATCACAGACGGCATGTAGTAGTTTGTGCATTGGTGTGTTGTGAGACCTGTCAGTCGCTATTGTGCATTGTTGGTATCTTACGCCTGTTTCAAACATATTGGTTTACGGTCGCTACTGTCCCTAAACACAAAACCTAAAATTGTTAGTAATGTAGATTAGGTTCTTTTATAGTAGAACTTGCCCACCTGAATTCAAGTCCTTAACTTGATACGAGTGCTCGCATTATTTCAGTGGTGGGCACAACGTGCCTATTGATAATGAAACACATATGATGACTTCGTCAATCCCAAAATTTGCTGGTTCTGTCTCTCGGGGGTGCTTATAGGGGTAGGGTTGCATAATTTTATTCGTAAGGATGAGTATGCATACTGCTTGTATGTGTGTGTCCGTATTGTGTTTCGCACGTCAATATTCTGATTTGGTGCATGACAAAAAACACATTGTCTTTGTTTTGTCACAACAAATTTCTGCTTACTATTCATTTTGGATAATGGAATAAAGACAATATCCGAACCTCTTCAGTGCTAATAATGCAGGGAACAAGATGTATTTTGTTTGCTCAAAAGGCTACCAAAATTCTGAATGTGATAAATCATCATCTAAAGAAAAGGAATAATAAACCTCTTCAATGTTTCTTCGCATGTTTTTTTTTGAGTCTTTTCTTTTCCATGAGTATATCAAAGAAGACGGCATAATTAATCCCATAGCTTATTAGCTGAACCTAGAGTAGTGTCAGCATTTTACCATATTATCTGAAATCTCACAGTAAAAGTTGCAGGGATGTCTTTCTTCTCTAAATCAACCCTCCATATGCCACCACTCACTGTCAAAGGCAGAGAGATTGTACATGTTCATTAAGGTTTGAAGAATAAATAATGGATTGTTATCCAAACTTTGCCATGCTGTCACTCTTAATGACCTTAGACTAATGTGGCAAGCCACAAAACGTGTTGCTAAGAAATTTAAAACCACATTTTGCCATGACTATGGGGATCTTACCACACTTTTTAACGTTATGATATTTGGGTGTCCAAGAGAATATTGTCTAAGATCAGTTACCAACAAAATACTTGTCGGCTTGATCAAACTTGTCTAATTTCTGGCTAGGCACCGAACACCCCTTTAATAGTTCTTTTAGATAAGATGAACAGCACTTAATAGTGGTTCAATATTTTTTATATCATTTTTCGTTTCACGTAAGCTTTCTTGCGATCACCTGTCGTTCCATCAAACAATATCTTGTAGAAACCAGCTGCAACCAATGCGGCGAAGTAAACAACAGTAGCCTCCAAAACAATAGAATATATCCGTTGAGCTATTAAGGCATCCAGCTATCCACTTCGAACACTATAGTACAATTTACACAACATATCATTTATTAGATATATTTTATTGGTGTGGTGGTCTAGCAAAGTTTGTTTTGAAACTTTATTTCACCGAGTGATGGCACCCATTTTTCTGACTATACATGCATGTAACATCCAAGCGCAGCTATCCACTTGGTAGTCATAGGCTTCTAACACACGGCTTTTCCACCTCAGTACCGGTAGGGTGGTAGAAGCACAAGAAAACGATGTGAACTGTTGGTAATGACTAAAGATAAGTATATTAAAAACCACTTCAAGACACTTGCCACCAAAGTAGCACATCAATTATGAAATTATGGCTTAACAACCATTAAAGCTTTGCTTTCCGATACCTCAGTAAAAATCGCCTTGTCGCTACGCCGGGAGTTTACCTTTTCTACCTCATTTATCTTCCGCATTTCATATTGTCCTTTACTTTCTGCGTTTACCTTTCCTACAATTGCCATATGTAGTTTATAGGTTTGGAACCTAGGGTGCAAAACTCTTTTGCGGTAGAGATAGCAACACATAGAAAAACCTAGTGCACATCTCGATAAAAATTGAATATGTTTTTATATGTGCTTGGAGCCTTAGTTTTTAGAACACCCAATTTACCCTCCTCTTAGGGTGTCACGGTCCCTTCAACCTGTTCACCACACTATCTGACATATCCCGCACTGCACGGAATATCTGTGTTGGGTTAAAAAAATGCCAAGCATATTTGTCATATGCCAGGGGGTATTTGTGATCCATGATTTTCTGGGTCTGCGTATAAGCTACCTGGACTTGATGCTCCAAAGACGCCATGGGCGGGGGAGCACGCACTACTGTAGAAAGTACTATCACCAACAGGTCATCACCACCGGTTTGTGAGTAGATAGTCGTAATTGACCTTGGAACTGGTGGTGAAAATGTATGTCACCGCCAGTTCTAACCACAAACTGGCGGTGAAAGTCGAATTGGTCTTCACCGCCAGTTCATAATATGAGCCAACGGTGATATGTGGGTCTTCACTGTCGGTTCATAATATGACCCAGCGGTGAAAACCCACTACTCACCTGAAAAATTTATAACTTTTTTCATTTGAAGTCGGATGACGACAATCTTTATATGAAAATTATAGAGCTCGATGAGATCTAAAATTTTGTAGTTGACAACTTTTTTATTTGAAATTATTTCAATACCCAAATATTTGATATAATGTCTCACACTTATCAAGCGACCTCAATTGGAAACAAAGTGAACAACAAAGTTGTAGTACTCAATGAGATCTACAACTTTGTAGTTGACAGCATTTCCATTTAAAATTGTTTTGATTTCCAAATATTAAATTTTTATATAAAACGATAGCATTGCTACCTAAATCACAAGTGATTGTGCACTGTAGTGGTAAGGAAGCTTCGCACGAAGCTTGAGGTCTTCGTGAGGTCGCGAGTTCAAATCTGGTAAAGCACACTTAATCATTTCATGTGAGAAAAGAATGTTTTTTTTGCCACCGGGCGGTGATGGGGGGTTTTCTTTTCTCTTAGGTCATTATCAACGCAAGTTTCATATATAAGTTCTATTCTCATAATGATATACCACATAGGTAAAAATAATAACATGGCATGAAATTTATGAGAAAAGAGAAGAATTGGGTTTCATAAGAATTAATAAACTTGGTGTACAAATTCACCAAGAGTCTTGAAACATGGATGGAACTCCATCGAGAGGGTTTGAGTTTCATTTACATACATTTATCAACTCCCATTGGTCACTTAGATGAGACATTTAAATTATATACTAACATAAGAAACCCTGAAATGAAATTTTGCATTGAGAGACTTAGTTTCATTCATTGACTCAATGACCATTAAATGACATGGTACTCTTGAAAATCGCGCAACGAAACTTTGCACCAAGAATGACCTTACTATTGTGTGTCTGCTGGAAAATCATGACTATACCTGTCCCATTATTAAGCAGCTGATTTTTATACAAGTGAATAAATATATTGGAGGAATAAATATTGTTAGCCTTAAACCGTTAATATATTTATGCATAAAACTGATCAAATTATTGATAACTGGACAAATAATTGATATCATAGGAAAGAGGATATACGAGGGAATTATACTTATTTAATTTAGTATTTAAGCAATAGAACAAAAAAAATCTGAAAAAGAGCCTATAAAATATCGATTGATTTGTAAACGGAGAAAATTTGATAATGTACAATACTTGTATATTTGGGACCAAGCCTTCCGCTATCAACCATGCCTATGTGGGGTTATATATATGATATATCTCACACGCAGGCATAGATAAACATCACTTTAATGCCACCACCTTTTATATATTTTCACATTCTGATGATGAGTAGTAGTTGCTAGGTAGTTCTTTTTTTTTTCCAATAGTTTAGCTGTTGGAGATGAAAGAAGAGAAGGAGATGGGGGAATGTGTGAAAAGAAATCAGGGAATAGGAGGTATCGTGAAAGTAACAATTAGATTATTACAGCTGACATGTTCTAGTTATGTCCACTAGTCTGCTCTGAGACTATTGACTTTACTGTTCATAGGCTATCTTACCCTGTTTCAATCAGATTGGTTCATCAACTGCTGGTGTACCGAGTTGGTCGCAAGCTTTCAGCACAAAAGGTGCACATTCTGACTTGGTGCAGAAAACAAGGTTTACTGTTTGTTCTGTCTCAACAAAAATTGTACTTATTATAGAATTTTATAGATAATTGAATGAACACACAATTTATCCCAACCTCTACAGTGCTTATTATGCATGGAACAAGATGCATTTTCTTTTATTTTTTTTCTCAAATGCTTTTGAATTTAGGTGGATGTTACATGCAAATTTGTCAGTGTTATCAAACCATCATCTAAATCATAGGAATAAATCCCTTTCCTTTTTCATTGCATGTCTTTTTGAGTCTTATTATTATATTCTGATGATGAGTAGCTGTTGGAGATAGATGAAAGAAGTGAATGAGGTGGGGAAGGTGTTAAAGAAAATCAGGGAACAGGAGGTACCGAGAAAGTAACAATCAGATTACCACAGATGGCATGCACTAGTTATGTGCACTAGTGTGTTGTCAGATTGGGTTTATCAATTGCTAGTGTACCGTCTGCGTGACGAGCTTTTGGCAGAAAAGGTGCAAATTCTGACTTTTATGGTCCATCTAGCCTAGTAACACACCTACTTCACTTGCCCTAATTTTCTCATCCAAACTGTTTGGTGCATGCGTCTCGCACCGGCCGGATACTACTACAAAGATCGGTTGCTCATGGGCTCCTCATCTCCGCGAAATCGGTGATCAATAATTGTGGTGGTGGGTCTTCTCCGTGGCGGCATTACCGTCCACCTCCTAGGTGCGCCGCTGACGGATACACTGCTACCAGCAACCTGGACGGTGACCAGAGGCACAACAGTTTTCAGCTCGTGCCCTGCGCCTAAGGCGCTGTGGACAAAACGTTGGCCAAACTAGGGTGAGAAAGTGCGTTGCCAAGCATGGAGGATTGTCATATAACATTCTGTGGCCGAAAGTGTCTGGATATGAAGCAATTAAACAGTGGCCTAATTCAGTGTGGCAGACCAAGTGCGGATGCAAACCAAGCACATCGCGGTTCACTAGTTTTGGTATAATTTTTCATTTCAGGTACGCTTTCATGCAACTACTCACCTACCATCCTACACAATATCTCGTGGAAACTAGCTTCAACCCATACGACGAAGTAAACAACAACAGCATGCTATGCCCATAGTCTCCAAGCAACAGAATATATCCGTTGAGCTTCTTGAGCCTTAAAGAAGTCATCCCCAGACAGGCAGGCATCTGGCCTCTCCGGACATTAAAATATAATTTACACAATATATTCCTTATGAGATATATTTATTGGTGCGGTGGTCTCGCAAAGTAGGTTTGATGCTTTATTTTACCAAGTAATGGCACGCATTTGTGACTATATATACATATACTCCCTCCATTCTAAGTTCCAAGTTGTAGGTTGTTTTAGGTTTTTTAGTTCGATATAATGCATGTCTAGGTGCATAATAATATCTATGAATCTAGAAAATTAAAAATAACATACAATTTGAAACGGAGGAAGTATATAGCATGCAGGTGCAGCTTCATTACTACTCGATAGTCATAGGCTCAGAACGCACCAGCTTTTTCCATCACGCCACCGGTAGGCTGGTAGAGTACAAGAAAACAATGAAACTATTAGTAGTGGAGGGCATTTACAATAGTTTAGATAGTAGTTGTCTACAAAACTTACCATGTGACATAAAGACGACAACACAGCTTGTACAATAGTTCGTCCTTTAGGTTATTTGTAAATTAATTAATTCATCTACAAACTCATAAATTATGGTGATTAAGTATAAATTTGATCTATGTAGACTGTTTTGTAGCTTCACCGAGAAAATGTGTGTTGTATACCAATTGAGATAAATACAATCCTATTATAAGCATTGAAGTATAATTTTGTATTTTATTCCATACCCTTCTTACTTGCTTAAAGGATTTTCTTTTGCAAACTATCTTTTACAAGGACGATAGTGCAAAAATGGCAAGGGACAAATCATTTTTTTTAAACTCAAGGGCAAATCATAAAGAAGCAATGCTTCTGCGATCTTCGGTGGCTCCTGTCCATCTATAGTCTCTCCTCTCTCTCTCTTGATGTCTCCTCCCTTATCCACACGCTGTGACGGCCGGTGGTTGACGCTTCACGGCACAACAGGGAGGGGGTGCGGGCATGCGGCGCGGCAGCTGGTGGGCGGAGCAGCGCGTTGACGTCGGAGCCGGCGAGCCACAGCTCTAGGCTGTGAGGAGCATGGCGCAGTGATATGGGAGGCACACGTGACATGGATAACAGCAGGCGCCCGGCGGCAGTAGGGTGCGGACGGTGGTCGACAGCCGGTGAGGTGCGGGAAGCAGGTAAGCAACCAATTTCTCACTCGATCCGAAAGATACAACACCAATTCATACAACAGGCGATGGGAATCGTCGCGTGACCTGGGAGCACGAGCCCCTGCCGTCGTCTCACGAGACGATGGCTCCCTTCTCTCTCGTCATTAATTATTGTCCACGTCGGATTGTTTTGCCGCCATGACGCTATATAGACCGCAACCGTCTATGGTTGTACGTGCCCTAAGAAATGTCAAGAATGGGAGGCATTGGGAAAGATACAGCCTGAGCTTGGAAGACATAAAGCCTTAGAGTATTTTTTGCTCATTAATTACAATCAAAATTAATGAGCTAGCTGTGTGTGTATGATGCCACGTAGACTATTTTTGCTGAGTTTTAATCGGAGAGAAAGAAGAGAGAGAACGGAGTCCTCATCTCACGAGAAGACGACCCTGACTCGAGTGCTTCCACGCTAGTAGACGCCTTAATCTCCCCGTTGTACGATCTATCAGCGTGCCCTCAGATCGAGTGCGAAAATGCACGTGCTGTTAATGTCAACTTAATGAAATGATGATAAGTCAGATGGATACCAACATGTGCTAATTTAAGAACAGCTATGATACGTGACAAAAATCATAAAAGGCCCTGTAAATTGTCGGTGCATTTAGAAATGGAGAAACGTTTAGCAAGTCCAATAATGTATTTATTAGATCCTGGACCTAACGTTCCTCCATAAACCATGTTTAATTTGTGGGCTTATAAATATCTCACTCAGGCATAGACATACGTCCAATTTGATGATGCTAAGTTGCCAACACCTTTTCTATTATGTCTTCTGCCAAGTAGCATGCAGTTCTCTTTTTAGATAATGATCTGTTGGAGATGAAAGAAGCAAAGGAAGTGGGGAAGGTGTTAAGAAAATCAGGGAATATGAGGTATCGAGAAAGTAGCAATGACATTACCACAAACAGGTCTGCATTGTCGAGTTATTATGAGACCAGACACACGCTTGTGTTCAGGAGCCTGCAGAAGGTACGGTGTACGTGCGGGGGAGGCACGGAAGGCTCGGGTTCGGAGCAACACCGATGCGGCCTTTCCCTGCCCCTTGTAGGTCAGGACATCAGGGGACTCTGGGTCCTCCCTCCATCCGCTAGTGGCGGCCTCATTTGAGTGGGTTGCATAACAATTCGAACTAAAGGTCTATGGAATAATTGATGCATAAAGGATTAGGGTAACTAATAGATTTTCAGCTTGGAAGCTCATTAGTGTGCTCTATAAATATGAGGGGTGGGACTAGGTGTGCACCATTCCACCATGCGCAACTCTAGCCGCCACTTCCTCTCGGCCTGACCCCGAGACCCTAGAGGCGTGCGCGGTGCTAGCACAATGGTACACGACGTTCCTTCCCCGCATGTGTGGACTCCGTGGAGGCACTATTGCTGCTGTGCTGATCGGCTACGGTGGCGCGAGGCTATTGTTGGGGCAAGGATGAGTAGGAGACAATCCGATCGATCACTTCTTCTACACTGACGCACATCTACGTTGGACTGGTTGCTCCAACTCTTCTACTCGCAAGTTTCAGGGTGAAGCAATAGATGTAATTGTTATTGCTAGAGTAGCTTACCCACGTTTCCCTACAATGGCATCAGAGCCGTCTTGCGTAATTTTTAGTTTGGATCTTGCACATATAGGTGATATGTGATGGTAGTAGATGTGATCTATTACGGTTAGGTTCATGTGATGGATCTTATGTTGCACGGTTTGATTAGATCATTTGGTCATAATTGGATGGAACGGGTTCAAGTACATTGCATCATGTGACAAAAAAAGATTAGTTCGTGCTCCCTCTCTGTTGTGTGCATGACTTGTTCCCACCAGCTGAAATCACCATTGGGGCTAGTCGTGTGCATAGTCAGTAGATTGAGCTAACGGATCGAGGTCATGTGTTGCGGTCTTCTCATGTACACCTGTTGCACTGATCAATATGATTGATCTAGTCGAAATTGATCAATATGATTGATCTAGTGGAAATTGAGACATTCTGGATGGCTCAGAAATTAGGACCGTCGTTGCTATCTGCAAAAGTGATATCCTAGTATCATTTCGGTAGAAGCCGTTCTATGCTTAACTTGTTTTTGCAGGGTATGATGTGAATGGTATGGCCTCAATGTCATGTGATGATCTGTGTGTAACATTTGTGCAACCTGCAATGTTGCAAGTTAACACAACTGGGTTGAGGTTCTCCCATTATTGTATAACGACCTGTGTGTCGACTTGTGATGCTTGATCCCTCATGTAATTTATATATCAGCTATTAGGTGTAGTAGCTTTGCATATGTTCATGGAGGCCTTATCAAGCATGGTGGCAATGGTGATCACCACAAGACAGAAGGCATGGCGATGGAGATCAAGGTGGAAAAATGGTGATGGAGACCACTATGATTCCAAAGGCCATACTATTCACAATATAATATGATTATATGCCTGTGATGTTTATTTTTTTTACTATTCTATTCATGCTTTACATGTGGTGGATGTTTTTGTCATGATAGAATAGCTTCCCTTAGAAAAGTTGAGTTTTTGATGCCTTTTACCAATAGCTGCACCTACGAACTTTGATTGTTGTGTGGTAGGTTTACCAAAGTAAAGTACCATCAGCTATCATTATGAATAGGATGTGGATGTCGGACATTCACAAGCACAGTATTGGTTTACTCAGCAAAGCTATCAAAATGGTTTTGAGCTTTATGGCATGGAGTTGGGAGCCGAGGTATTGGATGCTGCCCAACAAACAAGAGTCATATGGGGATATGATTAACAAACTGTTGCTTACCTATGTCACTAAGTTTTTAGTAGTGAAGCCAAAGCTCACTAGGATTTTAGTGAATATGAATCTTGGATCACTATATGTTATTAGAGGGAAGACGATGTTGATATAGTGGAAGTGTCTTTTATTAATTTGGTTAATAGAAGATTGGTACATAACCTAGTGCTAAAATTTTGCATTTTTATCCTAAGTTGTAGATCATGTCTGCTAGTAACATTTCTGGTTTCAATTTGCGATCTGTGCTTGATAAGGAAAAGCTCAATGGAGCTAACTTTATTGATTGGTACCGCAACCTGAGAATTGTTCTTAGGTAAGAGAAAACCGAGTATATTCTTGAGCAACCATACCCAGATGATCCCCTTGCTAATGCCAATACCACACCCCGCAGAGCTTATCAGAAGCACTGTGATGATGCACTTAACGTCAGCTGTCTCATGCTTACCACCATGTCCCATAATCTGTAGAAGCAATATGAGTATGTGGATGCTCACACTATGATTGAGGGGCTGCGTGGAATCTTTGAGAACCAAGCTAGGGCTGAGAGGTACAACATCTCTAAGTCCTTATTTGCGTGCAAGCTGGCGGAGGGTAGCTTGGGTAGGTCCCATGTAATCAAGATGTTACATTTTTTTTAGAAAAAAATGTTTCAGAGGTCCTAATCCAATTTGGGCTAAGACCTAGCAAACCAGCCCACACCCTTGGCCCAAGTTGAAATCCTTTCCCTCAAGACCTAGAGGGACCGAGGACCTTCCCCCAGTGCCGCCCCCTCTCCCTCCTATTCAAACTCCTCCCCAAGAACGTTCCTCTCCCTCTCCATAGCACCCTCCCCCTCTCTAGAACCTCCTCCATAGCAGCAATAACGAAGGGAAAAGGAGAAAAATGGATTGAGGAGGAGGAGAGGACTAAGATGTGGTGCATTTTCGGAGTAGATTTGCTTTTCCCCATATCAATCTTGCTGCCCTAGGTTTGGGGGACGACCAAGGTGAAGTGAATCCACTTTAGCTCTACTAATTGATATTTTTATATGGTTCTTGGTCATGAGGATTAGTGGATTTTTTGGGGAAAACACGGTTTGAAGGTCGATCTAAGGTGTGCTGTCCTATAGCTCGGGCAGTGTTACTGTCCTTGTAGTTTTGGCAACCTAAACGACTTTTCCTCCAAAAGTGGATCATAAAAAAGTTGTATAGGCTTGTGAGATCTAATTGCTGTCAAAGTTTCACATTTTTTGGTGGAGTATACCTTCAGTTATTGAATATTGTTTGGACACATTTTGGTGGAGCATGCCTTCAATTATTGAATATTGTTTGGATGCTCTTTCTGAATGTCTAGATTTTTGACAGCAGATGTTCAGACATATATTAGATGATCTTAAGGATGTAATTCATAGAAACCCATAATAACAAAGGTGTAGGTTTCTCAGAGATGTATGTTTTGACAAAATTTTAGAATTTTTGGACAAGGGGTTTGGGAGATGTGGATTTTTGTATGCTATTGCCCGAAATTTCAGATAGATTCTGTACTTCACATTCAACGGTGGTTTTATCCCTCTCTGATCATGTTAAAAATAGAGATCTGTACAAAGTTTTAGGCTTTTTCCCTTAGATTTCTAAGGTGTATTTTCTTGCTGTCATATCTTTTATAATTTTAAAGATACAAAAAAGTGAGGTAGCACTGCTGCAGTTAGCCTAGGAGATGTTCACCGTTGTCGCTTGTTTGACGGGTTGGGATATACAAATTCTTTTCTTGCTGTATGCACATGGTTGTTGGAGGATATGCTCTGATCTTATTGTGTCAAAACAGGTGGTGTAACGCTCCGGATCACGCTTAGAGCGGATGTCTCCTTCATTTGGAGGCAAGTAACATAGCGGTGGCTGCTACAAGTTTTAATTTGCTATGTTTTCTACCTTCACCTTAAATTTTAGAATGATAACTTATCCAATATGATCCATTCAATTATAGGTTTATGCATATCTTACTGCTGTTATTGCATATGCCATGTTCTTTACTTTATAACTTGGTAATGGCTCTTGTTGGCATAACTAGGATGAGGTTTATGTTGTCAAATGAGGAGAGACTTATCTGGTACATGCGGTGTATACTCTCTTTGTGTGATCTATCTTGGCATTGCATTTCATTGCATCATAATGCATGGCATATGGAGTTATGTCACCGCTTGATAGCCGCAACCATACCGGTACAATATCATTTATTGGGCATAACGATGCAGCTTCATACTTTGTTGAGTATGAAGGTAGGAGACATGGCATTTGCATTGCATTTGCATTTAGAGTGCTATTGGTTTTCTATGGCATTTATTTGACAATGGTGGTGAGAAGTGAATCTTCTCCAAGGTTTGGTGATGAATTGATTTTATTTATGTATGAGGGTGTTGGAGTTGATATTAGTATTATTTTTCATTGAGGAGCTATGCTTGCTAATAATAGTTAAACCATTGTCTAATGAACTTGTAGTTTAAATAGCTTGTTAAAGCCAGTTACTTGCTGAGATTTTATATCTCACCCCTATTTCATCATCTCAGGTAGTTGATGGATGGATGCTTTGCTTGGGGGTTGGGAAGTCGCAGCACGTCACACACTTCTCTTTAATCAAAATTCTCTAGTGTGATGCTGTAATATTTAAGTACTTCTCTATATATGAGAGTTTGCTTGTTGCTTAATGATGGCTAAGATTTGTTAAACCTTGCCTTTAATCATTGGATATTATGTTAGGATCTTTCATTTATGCTAGTGTGCTTTATCTGTTTACATATCTTATTATTTGTTGCTTTTGTGATGTTCCCGTTTTAGGGGAGATGCTGTCAAAATCTTTCCCTTTTGTCCAGTGTGGCTTAGTAGCATCCTAAGATGGTGTTTGTTTTTCCTGGGGTGTTACAAGATGATTGGTTACATTGAGACTCCGGACAAACTTGTTTCTAAACTCAAGGATGACCTGGCTATAGACATGATTCTCCAGTCGCTCCCGGCGAGCTATGAGCTATTCATTTTGAACTATCAGATGAATGGCATGGAGAAAACATTGGCTGAGTTGCATGGCATGTTGAAGACAGCTGAGGAAAGCATTAAGAAAAACCCCACTCATGTGATGATGGTTTAGAAGGAAAACAAAAAGAGGAAGCGTTGGACGCCTCCCAAAGGCAAAAGCAAGGGAAATGTCATTTCCAATGAGCCCCAAAGCTCTAAGCCTAAGCCAAAGGGGAAATCTGGCCCTTCTCTTGATGACGAATGCTTCCACTGTCATCTCAAGGGACATTGGTCTAGGAACTGCTAGAAGTACTTGGAGGATAAGAAGAAGAAGGGAACTGAGACTTACGCTTCAGGTATAAATGTTATAGAAATTAATATTGCTACATCTTCTAGTGAATCTTGGGTATTTGGTACTGGATCGATGATTCACACTTGCAAATCATTGAGGGACTAAGTAAGACTAAAGGTTAGCAAGAGGCTAGTTGGATATTCGTGTCGGCAATGGAGCATAGGTTGAGGTCATTACCTTCAGGATTAGTTTTGGTATTGAATAATTGTTATTGCATTCCTTTTTTGAGTAAGAACATTATCTCTTCATCATGTTTCGAAGAAGTTGATGGTTATGACATTGTAATAAAGAACAAATGTTGTTCAATTTATGATAATGATATTTTCTATGCTCATTATCCATTGGTGAATAGATTATATGTTCTTGATCTTAAGGATAAATCTGTCTATAACATTAACACTAAAAGGGCTTGACCGAATGATTTGAATCCCACTTTTATTTGGCATTGTCACCTAGGTCATATAAATGAGAAACGCATTGAAAAACTCCATAAATATGGTTTGTTGAGCTTATTTGATTTTGAATCACTTGACACGTGCGAGTCTTGTTTCCTTAAGAAGATGACTAAAGCTCCCTTCGCTAGTCAAAGTGAGAGGGCAAGTGACTTGTTGGGACTTGTACATACTGATGTATGTGGACCAATGAGTTCTGTAGCTAGAGGTGGTTTTTAGTACTTCACCACTTTCACTGAACACTTTAGTAGATATGGGTATATCTACCTAATGAGGTACAAGTCTGAATCATTTGAAAAGTTCAAAGAATTTCAGAATGAAGTACATAATCAACTAGGCAAGACAATTAAATTTCTACGATCTGATCATGGAGGTGAATATTTGAGCCAAGAATTCGGTGATCATCTAAAATAATGTGGAATTGTTCCATAGTTGACTCCGCCTGGAACGCCTCAATGGAATGGGGTCTCTGAGTGGAGGAACTGAACCTTGTTAGACATGGTTAGGTCGATGATGAGTCAGACTGAGTTCCAACTAAGTCTGTTGAGAAGACACCATATGAGATGTGGACCGGAAAGCATCCAGGATTGTCTTTACTCAAAGTTTGGGATGTGAGGCTTATGTCAAACGGTTTGATGTTAGACAAACTCACTCCAAAATTAGACAAATGCTTCTTTGTGGGGTATCCGAGGGAAACTAAAGGATATTATTTCTATAGTAGAGTGGAAGGTAAAGTGTTTGTTGCTCGCAATGGTGTCTTCTTGGAGAAAGAGTTTCTCTGAAAAGGAGTTAGTGGGAGCAAGGTGCAACTTGAAGAAATTCAAGAAACACCTGAAAACGTTTCATCACCCACTAAACCTACACATGATGTCCAAGATGTTGTGCAACCTGAACCTGTTGTTAAAGCACCAGCCCCACGAAGGTCTACAAGGGCACGTCACGCAACTCAAAAGTTGACACTCCTAACTACGGAGCAGTGTGACATATTACTATTGGACAATGATGAGCTCATGACTTACACGGAAGCAATGATGGGACCTGACTCTGAGAAATGGCTTGGAGCCATGGAATCTAAGATAGAATCCATGCATGACAATCAAGTTTGGAATTTGGTTGATCCGATCGACAGTGTGAAACCTATCAATTGCAAATGGATTTTTAAGAAAAAGACAGACATGGATTGAAATATTCACATCTATAAGGTGCGATTGGTGGCGAAAGATTTCAAGCAAATTCAAGGTGTTGACTATGATGAAACGTTTTCGCTTGTCGCAATGCTAAAGTCTGTTCGGATTCTCCTAGCAATTGCTGTATATTTCAATTATGAGATATGGCAAATGAATGCCAAAACGACTTTCCTTAATGGAAACCTATGTGAGGATGTGTACATGACACAGCCTGAGGGTTTTGTTAATCCTAAAAATGCTAGGAAGATATGCAAACTTCAAAAATCCATTTATGAATTGAAGCAAGCATCTCGGAGTTGTTTACAAACATAGAAGTGGTCAAAGGGTTTGGTTTCATCAAAAACATAGAAGAGCCTTGTATTTACAAAAAGGTCAGTGGGAGCGCGCTTCCACTTGTTTTTCTGATCCTATATGTGGATGACATATTGCTGGTTGGAAATGATATTCCAATGCTTAAGGCCGTTAAATCTTCATTAAGAAATAGTTTCTCATTGAAAGGTTTAGGAGAGGTGGCATATATTTTGGGAATAAAGATCTATAGGGATAGATCGAAAAGGCTAATTGGATTAAGCTAAGACACGTATATTCACAAGATATTGAATCAGTTCAATATGCATGATTCTAAGAAAAGTTTCTTGCCAATATCACATGGCATTAGTCTTAGCAAGGCTCAGTGTTCGTCAACACCTAATGAGCAAGAGAGGATGAGAGTGATTCCTTATGCTTAGGCTATTGGATCCATCATGTATGCCATGCTATGCACACACCTAGATGTCTCATATGCTCTAAGTGTTACAAGCAGATATCAATCAGATTACGGTGAGACTCATTGGATAGTTGTGAAGAGCATCCTTAAGTACTTTAGAAGTACTAAAGATGCATTCCTAGTGTTTGGAGGTGAAGAAGAGCTTGTTGTAAAAGGTTACACTGATGCTAGCTTCCAAATAGACAAGAATGATTCCAAATTGCAGTCCGGTTTTGTATTCTACCTCAATGGAGGGGCAGTGATCTGGAAAAGTTCCAAGCAAGAGATGGTAGTAGATTCAACGACAGAGGCTGAGTATATTGTAGCTTTTGAAGCTGCGAAGGAAGCTATTTGGATCAGAAAATTTGTTTCTGAATTGGATGTTGTCCCTAATGCGTCCAGTCCAGTGGATCTCTATTGTGATAATAGTGGAGCCATTGCACAAGCAAAGGAGCCTAGATCGCACCAAAAGTCCAAACATATACTGCGGCACTATCACCTCATCCGGGAGATCATTGATTGAGGTTATGTGAGGCTTTGCAAGGTGCACACGGATTTGAATGTTGCTGATCCGTTGATAAAGCCTCTTCCACAACCAAAGTATGAGGTGCATACCAGATCTATGGGTATTAGATACTTACATCAGTGATCCTAGTGTGTGTAGTGGGAGCATGAGTATGTTTATGTACTATTGAATAAAGTGTTATTCATTCCTTGAGTAACTATCATTTACATTGATTGACAAGTATGTGACTTGGTTCATGGAACTCTTTGTTGATTATAATGTTATTCTAAATGATCCCTAGTCTATATCATTATGTGGGACAATAATGACACAGACTAGCGTATGTATTAATTGATGATCACGTTTCACGGATCATAGATATGGAGATATCAGATTAATAATGTGAATACATGTTATTGAACATGGTGTTGGATTGACCCACCCCGAGACACTGGTGGGATTGTTATTTCGTATGTGCCATCAATTGGTCTCGAGTGGTGTACCTGCTAGATCCTTAGACCTGAAATCGTTATTGTTTCTCACTATGTGTAGTGATGCACTTTGGGACTTCCAAACGCTACTCCGTAACTGGGTAGTCATAAAAGTAATCTTCAGGTGTATCATGAAACATGGAATGGGATGTGAGCGGATAAAGATGGAATTTGCCCCTCCTAAATAATAGGAGAGATATCTCTAGGCCTCTCAAGATAGTTGGATTGGGAAGTGCATGTCTATGCCAATATGATTAAAGAGTTAATCACAATGACTAAAGGTTAGTCATGAATTGAATCCACTATTTGATCGAGTGAATGGTTGAGCTATTACAAGGGTGGCACGCATCTCGCCTTGAGCTTGATTGGTATTGTGAGGCAAACAGATTGGTATGTGAGTAAATGTACCTAGGTTCGGTCTATATGATCTTTATGTACATTTGGGAGTCAGTATGTCCTGCTAGGTACCGAACCTGACTTGTGCTTCGGAAACAATTTCCATTCTCGGCCGTTTGCACATGAACCTAACAGGTCACACACTTAAGGGGTTTGAATATTGGAAAAGCTTGCCTATATGATTATCTCTAGTGCAAGTGGGAGATTGTTTGGTGATGTGCCCAAGAGGCAACCATAACAATTTGGACTAAAGGCCCACAGGATAATTGATCCATGAGGGATTAGGGTAACTAATGGGCTTTCAGCTTGGAAGCCCATTAGTGTGCTCTATAAATATGAGGGGTAGAGCTAGGGGTGCACCATTCCACCATGCCGCAACCCTCACCGCCACTTCCTCTTGGCCTGACCCCGAGACCCTAGCCGCGCACACAGTGCTAGCACACCGGTGCATGGCGTTCCTTGCCTGCACGTGTGGACTCCATGGAGGCCCTACTGTTGTTGCTGCTGTGCTGATCGGATACGGCGGCGTGAGGCTGCTGTTGGGGCGAGGATGAGGAGGAGACAATCTGATCGACTACTTCCTCTACCCTGACGCGCATCTACGTTGGACTGGCTGCTCCAACTCTTCTTCCGCTGCGCTGCGTGTCTAGTGGTAACAATCCATGACTCCTCTACTCGCAAGTTTCCTAGATGAAGCGGTAGATGTAATTGTTATTGCTAGAGTAGCCTACCCGCGTTTGCCTACACGGGTAGGGCGTCATTTCAGGCTTGGTAGGTGTAGCAGGTCCCGGTGAGAGGCAGGGGCCAGCAACACGGGCGCTGGGCCGTTAAGGCGGGAGTGGTGGCGGGCGCCGCCGTGATCACTTTGTGAGGTATGGCTGATTTTTTTAAATTGCTTTCTAGGGCAAAGTTATGATTCAAGCCAGCCCTGAATACAGATATGCAGGTATGGCTAAAAACCCACCTACAAATATCATATCTTTAGCTGCGAAAAGTAGCAAGCCATAGGATATTTTTTTATAAATGTCATTTTGACCGTTCCCGCAAATGCTTTTTTAGTAGTGTATGCCCCCACATTCTCTTATTTTACAATTTTAATAAAACTATTTATCAAATTCATAACAAACCTATTTTAACTTATTTTATTATTTTTCTAAAATTGTCAACATTGGTAGATTGTGAGGGTTGTCGGTGGTACCAACACCGGCAGACTGTCGATGGTGATCCAGCTAGGGCGTCGAGGACCACGGCGAGGGACGCTGCAGGTAGCCATTGAAGGACGCACAAGAGGATCTAGGGATCTGCTGCATCATGTTGTTGTTCCATAGGGCACCGAGAGGCGGCACTCCATTTTGGTCAGGAAGGGCTAGTGGGGGAGAGATGGTACTTAAGGTTTGGTAAATAAATAATGATTGTTAATTTAGCATTTGGATGCCCGGAGCCATCAAAATAAGAAAATATATTCGTTGAGCTGGTTGAGCCTTAAATAACGGTGGCCATCATCTTCGGACATTATAATATATTTTGCACAATATATTCTTTATAAGAAATATTTATTGGTGTTGTGGTCTAGCCAAGTAGGTTTGATGCTTTACTTCACCAAGTCATGCCACCCATTTCTCACTATATATACATCTTAGCATCCAAATGCAGCTTCATCAACACTTAGTCACTGGCTCACAACCCACCAGCTTTTCCGGCACACCAGCGATAGACTGGTAGGAGTACGAGAAAGCGATGAAACTATTGGTAATGGCTAAAGAATGTTACGAATGGGAGACATTGGGAAAGGAAGAACCAGCGCTTGGGTGTCCCGAAGCTTTTGAATTCATATGGAAAGGCTGTTCCATGGGCATTTTGTGCTCGTTTCCCCAACCAGGGACCCTTTGCAGAATCACGCAAGGGGCCAAACAACCTCGGCATTTGGAAACCAACGCCGAGGGGGTGGACGACCTGGTGCCTTTCATTTTCCACAGGGCAACGCTTCCCCACCTCGAGGGTGCAGGCACGGCTTTTCCGTCTCGCCATCTTGTTCATCATGGACGTGAGGTAAAACAATCTAGCAACACACATCTGCTGCTGTCCCCACGTTAGCATCTACCACCCTCCACCCTGGAATCACCTTGGCTGCCTCCTCTGTATCCTACAAAAAGTCATGTAACAGAAGGATAGCCAAGGTTAGTTGTTGCCGTGTACATTTCCATGTATCTTGTACCTTAAGTTGTTGTTGTTTAATTTTTTTAAGGAAGCTACATAGGATCAAATTAAAGGATCAAGAACATCACGGCATCGAAGTTAAATAACAGTACATCTTAACCATGTTTATGTATTGATGGGCATAAATACAACACATCCCTTTATTGAATAATAGATCGATGGTGTTCTAGAATTCACATACTTGAATCTATGGTTGTGAACTTATCAACTTTAAAATAAACTATAAAATCATGAATATTGCTTTTTTCATAAACCAGCCCATGCAAATGCATCGGTGTCAACTAGTGATCGATACTGCACCGTAGTGTGATATATGCATTTGGTGGGGCTATAGCACAAACAAGGGTCGATGTTTTTATCAGACCCCACCCGAGAAACCATGTGACACTAAAAATATAGCAAGCAAACTGCAGTGCTCCATGGGCACCCTCATATAGCACACACCACCTTTCCTATTAGATGCGCACCATCTGTAGGAACGTAGGAGATGGGAGATTAAAGGGTCTAGGTATAGTGGCTGAAGAAATGCCAGGAATTGGAGGCGTCGAGAAAGGCATGGCTGCAAGACTGGAATGGCGGCCATGCAAGTGGACATTTGATTGAACTTTTCCATGATTTCAACGGATATTTAGTCCATGGTCCTTTGCTATCATCACCTTGAAGGATAAGCGAGGAACAAGTAAGAAAATCATAAACAGATTTGCCAGGATTTCAACGGAATGAGCATATTTAAAAGTCGCAGAACACAACCGTGCAGCAACTGAAGTTATAGGTGCGCATCACACGTGATACATCACCGAGGCTAGTAGGCTACCACGCTATAGCACCTAGTGTGTGTGGAAGCCCGATGAATTGTGAACTGAGCTTGTTCCGATGTTTTTGTCTATATTCTTTCTATCGCTCAGCACTAAAAATTTAAGCTTGTATATGATTTAATATGCCATGGTTTCCTTTTTTCTCTCTCAAGATATATATGATCGGCATACATACATACATGCATGCATGCATGCATGCATGTCTTACTTTAGTATATATCACCAGGCATTAATGCAGCTAGCCTTTGAAACGTGAAAATGAGATTAGGGGGTACTGAAGACACAAATGGATGCTTGCCCAGACCAGCCGCCTTGACTGGCATGGTTGGTCCCGAACGCATTTCAGCAACCTTTGTACCGAAACAAATGTCCTTGACAAGATATGTTTAAATTAGGCTAGCAGTGTACCAAATCACAGTGTGTCCTGCAACAGTGTGAAAATGACCTGAGGATATGATCCAAAGTACTCAAGGTGAAAGTTACAACACTTATACAACATTTTCCGTTCGATATGCTTTCAGCACAAAGCTGCTCGTGCGGGGAGGGAGATAAATGTACAACCTTCCTTTAACTTATGATGCTGAGAAGCAGATATTTGTAATGTACAGAGAGCCTTATTGAGAATTGATGAGGGACACCCACTTATATGCATGCCTATAAAATGCATCGGCCCATATATTTCGTGGACATTAATCATTTCGATGTATATATGACTGCCATATCGCTGTTATAACATTAGCGTGTGCCACTACTTATACAGAAAATTGGAGGGAGGAAAAGGAGGCATCTAGGAATCAAGAATTGGTAGATTGCTGAGATGCAGCGCATCATATGAACTTTTGTCCAACAAATCTAGGAATCAAGAAACGATTCCTTTTTTCTTACCTGTAGTGCATCAAATGAACATTCATCTAACAATTAGTCAAGAGAAGAGCTTACATCTTGTCCCGACATGATACGTGTTCACAAGTAACCTTAGACGAAGGTCACTTAGTTGCTCTGTTTCGGAGACGCTGATTCAAAAAACATGGGTTGAGCCACCCCCTTCAGATGCAAGAAAAGCGAGCCCCGAGTCTCTATCTGAAGACTAGGATGTATTTCTAGTTCCTTGCATCCTAAACTGGACTTGGATGCATTTCTTCATCACCAGTCGTCCGTTTTGGTCCAAGTATAGTATGTTATCCAGGTACATGGCAAGCAAAGTTATGTATCAGAAGTTCTGTTGTAAACCCCGGCGCATCATAGTATTTTATCAATTTTCTTAGAAATGGGTGTTTCACGTTGGCTCTCGCGAATAGACGTGTATCCGGATGAAAGAATAGAAGTGTGTTCTTGTCATCACCTTCACTAAACTCATCCAACAGTTTTCCATGAACAGATTTAAGGGGATCAATGAATACCTCTTGCTCCTTGTCATAGATTGATGGCATGCAGTAACACCACTTCTCGGAGACACCATATGAATCATAAGATGCCAAACCACAAAACTTGCAAGTTGCAACAATTTTAGTCCAACGATCTTTTCATTTGCTGCAAACCAAGGATACCAAGTTGATCAAAATTAGTACCTTGAGATAACCAGTGGTGCCATGGTGAGCAGCTTGACATCCAAAATCATTACAACCAGTAGCAGCCCCACTAGCAACTTGATGGCCAAAATCGTTACAGCCAGTAGCGGCATGACCAACAACCTCTTGACGAGGCACTTCACAACTAGCAGCCTCAAGATGCTCCAAGCGTTCTTGTACTTGATGAATTTGTTCTCCAAGACCTTCAAGGATCACATCATGGAGATCATGCTTTTGGTTGGTGATGTCGTTGCCGGAGTCCGCTTGGTGACAACGTTGACAACCAGCCATCAACCTTAATCCATATGATAGAAATCTCGAAGCATGGACAATGGCTCTGATTCCAAATGATAGGAGCACTCAAGCTCTAGTAACAAAATGGAGGGGATGGAAAAGGGTGGGTGGATTAGATAAAACTAGAATCACTTGAAGATTACTCAACAAGATCAACTAGTACCGGAGATTACTTGACAGGTTTCTTAAGTAGGATAACTCGGAGATTAGTCGACAAGATCAACTAGCATTGAAGGTTACTTTACGGGTTTGACAAAGAAGAGCAACACTCAATTCTCAAATTATAGTAAATTCATCAACTCCTCTCAACACATTACATGCCTTTTTCTATAGAGGGAGAGACACACACTCAAACACATTACATGCCTTTTTCTATAGAGGGAGAGACACACACTCAACAATTTGACTCTTGGGAAAACTAGAAATGACACTTAGAAAATGTCTTCCTAATAAATATTCTTAAACTCTAAGATACATTTGACTCCTGGGAAAAAAGAAACAATGAAGAAACTAAAGAGTCTAGTACTTTCCCGCAGCTTCCTGGCAGTCCGTGCACCTTTCACTAAATTGATCATAACTTTTGACTGGAAAGTCCAAAAGATGCACTGTTTATTGCATTGGAAACTTAACTCAAAGGACTTTCCAATGATGTAGCGTATGAATGCTGTAACAGAGTAGATTAATACCAGAAATTGTACTACATGTTGTTCTGATTGGTGTAATAAACCGTGACCGTTTGGTGTAGTGGCAGGTTACTTCTTTACTTGCATAGTTTACGTACCAATGTTCTCATCGGCACCAACATGTACTTGAGTTGCAGTTTTCAATGGCAAAAAAAAAAACTTAATGACCTGCTCCACGTCCTATAACGTTTACTTGATGAAATGATGATAAGTCAGATGGATACCAACATATGCGCAGCTATGATATAGGACAAATGTCATAAAAGAGCCTGCAAATTGTCGATGCATTTATAAATGGAGAAACTTTTAGCAAGCCAAACAATGTATCTAAAGTTTGGACCTAACCTTTCGCTATAAGCCATGCCTATGTGGGCTTATAAATATCTCACTATGATGATGCCACCACCTTTTCTTGTATGTCTCCTACCAATTAGTATTTCTTTTTATTTTTAGATAATGAGCTGTTAGAGATGAAAGAAGCAAAGGAGGTGGGAAAGGTGTGAAGAAATTCAGGGAATATGAGGTATCGTGAAAGTAGCAATTACACTACCACGACAAACTTGTAGACAGTTCCTGCATTACTGCCGTTTCATGGGATCAGATAGTGTGTGCTGTTTGCTTGGGCTTTTAAAATACTGCAGTACCACTCAGTATTCACGAGGAGCGCCAGCGAGCATTTGCAAAATTTTCTCTGGGAGAAGCTTCCGTGTTTCAGCTGGGAGCAAAAAAGGAAAAAGAAAAATATATTAGGCATGGAACATCAAGTGTTTAATTCGTTTTGTTCCGAGCTAGGCTGTTCATTTTTTTAGATAATAGAATAAGCACAAATATCTGCAAAATCCTCAATATGACGAATCATTATCTAAAAAAGGGAAATAAACCCTTTTCGTGTTTCTTGGCATGTCTTTTTTGAATTTTTATTTTCCTTGGTTGTAGCATAAGTAACTCGATAGCTTTATTACCTGGACCTGGATTAGAGTCACCTGTTCACCACATTATTATCTGACATCCCGCAGCTGCAGATATACATATATGGTACCCCTCCAAAAAGCAAACAGTATCTGTCGGATTAAAAAAAAATGTCAACCATATGTGTCACATGCCGGGAGGGTTTGGTTCTTTTAGATAGCGGACAAAAATAGGAGACTTTCAGAATTGCAGGTGAGACTTGATCTTGACGCATAGCTTCCCTTGCCGGCGTGACCCCTCATGAACGGCTAGAACTAGAGCACCAGCCAACTGCACAATGCAAACTCCCCGACGCCGGGGCCACCGGCTACACAGCATGCCTTCCGCCGCAGTGCCGATGACTGCCCTCCATGCTCTGACAGCGACGACGGCCATGTTCGTGAGCGCCATCAACGTGACGAAGGTGAACCGCTCCGGGTAAGAGTTGGCGCTGCAGTGCCACCGGAAGCTGTCACGACTCTTCACCGAAGTATATCACTACTATAAAAACGATTTGTAGAAGCAGGGATGGAGGTTGGAAATCGATTTTTAGGAGTGGTCCATGTTTAAGATAAGCACGTTCTTTTTTACTTTTTTTTTCTATGGCTTGGCCCATGTTGTTTTCCTTTTCCCTATTTCTTTCCCACAGCTCGGCCCACGTTGTTTGTCTTTTTTTTTTTCCGCGGTTCCACATGTGTTGGTGTAAAACAAACAAAAATGTGTGCACTAAGAGGGTTTCAAACCATTGCCTTGCATCTTTGGACAAACTAGGGGTGGTAAAGGGCCCTCTAATTTAATCTAGCAATCGGGCTCAATAAGAATCGGACCATAAATTAATACAATTTCGAACTAAAAATAGATATAGCTAAGTTGGATTGTGAAGGAGGTATAAGGGTCACGATCCATTATCACCCCTAGACAAACCATCACAACCATTGCACCACAAGATGACTTGTGGAAATGTTGATGATTTCTTCAATAAGTATGTTTGCGGCCCCATCCTGTTTGTTTCTCTCATTTTTTTTCCCGTTTATGTACATTACCGAGGCTACTACTATAGCAACTAGTGTGTGGAAGCCGGTCGAGCCAGCTGGAATTTTTGGAACCTAATAATGGATGAACTTAACTGAGCTTGTTATGATGTTTCTTTTTTAGACAGCCCCTTTGTGTTTGTTCTGTTTCCCTGCCTGTTGCTACCGAGTATCTGCTGAAGTTTGAATTATGTGCTCTGCACACAGGTAAATACACCGGCCATTGCAAAACAAGCAAGCAGGGTAAAAGCCACTTCAGTATACGCCGTGGAATTTTCCTCAAAAAAGCAAAGAAACATTGCTTCCGCTGGGTGCTTGTTTTTTACAATGCCTTTGGAATATTTTAATATGGATAGCTGGAAAATTAAGATGAAATCTTTATCTTACAGACAGAAGCAGGTACATCTTTAACTTAGATCGCTCAGCCCTAAAAATTTAAGCTTGTATTTTTTAGCTAATGGAAAAAATTCCGGCTTCAAACCCCTCAAACGAGAGGCATCGGACCGCCAATATTACAATCACGCTCAAAGTTTAACATATACTGTGTTTAACATTATTGATCAATTTGCAAAAAGAAAGGCTATCTATGGGACGCGAAGAAATTCATAGCTCTAGACTCCAAAAGTTGGCATGTCTTGACGAATCGTTCCCTCCGGTTATCAATGAGCTGCAACAGAGCCTATAATGGTAGCCAATGTGTCCCCCTGAAAAGGACCTACAAATTTTTTTTTGTCTGCAACAGTTAACCACGGTACCATTTCTTGTGAGCCAAATTGCCCAACAAATAGCTGAAACTCCTGTCAATAACATTAAATTGTGCTTGTTCCCATCCTGCATAGACTAGCTATTAAAATCATGTTCTGTGATTTCAGGTGGAGGTATACCTAACGTAATGTGAATTGCACGCCATAAAAATTTTTCTATTAAAAATTTAAGCTTGTATATGATGTGATATATATGCCATCATTAATTTCCTTTTCTTTTTTCGCGATAGATATATGATAGGCATACCCATGTTTTTTGTTAGTATATATATGCCATCATTCATGCACCCTCTGAAACAAGAGAATGAGATTAGGGAGTACTGAAATTCGTGGGAGCTGGGGAATGAGAAGCATTCAGGAATAAACGTATTCTTGCAAGACGGATGGCGGCCTCGACTGGCATGGTTGGTCTCCAACGAATTTTCATGAACCTTGCGAGTTCTGTTTAAATTAGACTAGAACTAGCAGTATGCCAGATGACAGTGCGTCCACCAAATCAGTTGTAGAAGCATATTGTCAAAGTGTGTGCAGTATATATGCCAAATCACAGCGTGCGCAACAACACTGTACAATGATATGAGGATAAGATCTGAACATACACGAGATAAAAAAAAACATGAATTGACTCATACACCTCCACCGTTATCAGAAGATAAGATCCACAATTTACTCAACATTGTGAAACTGCTTATAAAATCCACAGATTAAAAAAATGACATGTCCCTCAAACCGACTTCTTGGATAATCAAACTGACTACAATGAGGATACTGTTAATAGCTCGAACAAATGGGAATCAAACTTTAACATGATGTAATAAACTTTTCACTTTTGCAAACATTGGTTGCTACTATCAAATTACTTGGATGGATCTAATGGTTATCTTAATTCAGCTTTGTTCCTATGTTCTTCTCCACAAAGTCCTTTGTTTCTTTTGTTTTGTTTGACATGCTACATATAATTTCTTTCCGTAGTATAATAGTTTACATTTAGGTAGTGGTTTGTTCAAGCATTGTAAATGTAGTGGCCATTGCAAAAGAATTGTTTGCCTAGCTTGATTCTACCGACATTTTCTTTTGGACTAGAGCTCAAAATGGTTGCATAGGCCACAACTGCCTTATTTGGATAGTTTCCAGACTTAAGTATCACTGTGGATCCAACCTACATTGAATAAATATAGTCACCCATTGACCAACAAGCACTAGATGTCCTAGTATGTTTGTTCACCTTAACTGGAGGAGGTGGGGCATTCTTTGAACGGCTTCTGGCTTGTAGCCTTATCATGAGCCGCAACTTGTCGTGTCATGGATAAAGTCCCTTACAATGATCCTTGTTGATTCTTTGTCATTTGAAATAAGATATGAAATCATATGCCAAGTCATGCTAAGTTTAGCATAAAAATATTAATTTTATCAATAGAGAAGTGTGTTTCTCATATACCTTTCTTTTTTTTATTCTACCATCACTTGAATTCTATATACACACATCAAACTAAATGCAAGTGAAAATAGTGTATTTATACAGTTGTACAAGTGCAACAATAATCCTGAATGAATGAAACATTGCATGGATACTATATATTTAGTCAATGATTCCGCTAGAATGATGTACCTCCTTTTGTCTCAAATCATTAGAAGAGCATTGTCGGGAAGATGGCTCTACTTGCAGATGTGAAAATTCGTTGTAATTAGCATCCTCTTGATACTGGTCCACACATAAATCCATAAAACACCAGGCCCAAATATCAATGTATAATAAACTAAGAGTAGGGCTCAAGCAACAACTTGATAACCTTTTTGTTGGACAAAATTAATCACCAACGTCACTATATTCATATTCACATGTATGTTTGTTCTAGTAAATAGAATAAAGGGGATAGTATAAGTTATCATATACATCTATGCAGAGGACAAAGGTAACATTTGTACTAGGAGTGCGACTTACCAATCTATCCCTCTGTTTACAAAATGCTTCTCCACAGTTTGGTTTAGCACATTGAACTCTCTACAAATTTCAAACAATATTAAAGCCTTTCTATTGGAAAATTATGTGAAAACAGAGAGGCTTAAATATGTGAAAATATGAAAAATAAGATAAATACCTTTCTGTTGGAATGTGCTACATGATTACGAAAATTATCATGATCATCAGTTGATATGCAATTGGCCTACAAAAAGACATAGAGGATGAGTACATTTAACAGCAGAGTTACAGAAAAACGCATACATCACTACCTTTGTTGGTTCTTCATTCCCATGGTGCCCCTGCTTGTTTATTAAGAGCTCATCAATGACTTTGTCTCGATTTCTCATATGCTCCTTGAGTTGCTTAATTTCCTCCAACATATGAATCTCTACATCAGCGGATGATCCATCTATTGTAGCTATATTAATGTCCTTGAAACGACGTGTTGTTCGGCCATAAACTTGTTTAGGAATTGGAAGCAATCCCATTCCATATACTTGTCCAGATTTCTCTTCTCCCAACACTTGATGTAATGCATCACCTTCCCATGCAACTCTTCCCTCACTATTTTGTGCTAACTCTGGTCGTTTATCTATGAGATTTTCCGACTCAGCCTATAATTGAAAATGCACAAACAGAAGATTATTCTTGTTAAGTAAGTAAGAAGATTGGTATTTGCAAAATTGATGTAGACATCCTTGTGCGTATCATTTGTCTCCTAGACCCTTTTCCTATGAGTAGCTAAGTAAACTCTTGCTCTATGGGGCTTTTTTTTTGCAGGGTCAGCTTGTCTCAAAAAAATACCAATACTAGAATGATAAGAAAAAAATAGAGGAACTTATTAAACAATAGAAAAGGGCTCACCAATTCCTCAGACCAACGAGCATAACTCTTTGCACCCGCTGTATGTGTTGTCTTCTTCATTTCACGACTTATTTTGTTCTTCTCACTATGGGTCTGCGGTTCAGTAAATTAACAAATATTAAATCAGGTATATTAAAAAAAGAGAATACCACAAATGATGATGCAATTTGCCTACCTTTCCTTCTTATGACTTCCAATATTTAACAATTCCTTTCCATTGATCTTCATCAATATCATCTGGACAGAGCTTATACAAAGCTGGCCTTTTCTTCTTTGGGTTAAATAGCTTCGTTTTTAGTGTTACTTGTACTTTCTCCAATCTCTCCCGATCGATTTCAATATCCATTTGTCACATGAGCGAGGATACAAGAACTTTGTCTAAAATCAGACAGAGGTAATGAATAAATTTAAATATTTGGCTACTATTGCAATTATTGTCCATACCATGATGTATTGTAACATTGAGCATACCTGAATGCATTGAAGTATGGTTTCAGAATTATCCTTCTTGACGTTTCTCCAACCATTTCGGGCTATGGTGCCTAAAAATTGCCCTAAAAGACCACCTTGTTTTCCTATAGGCTGTCCAAACTGGTATTCGTTTTTCCTCTGGTAAATTCCAAACATGTGTCAGAACTGTTCCCTTTCACCTGGTTACTTCATTATTGACATCACCTATGAAAAAAAATTAACATTACTAATTCAGTCCACATGTGATTGTCGTCATTCTAAATACATATATACCTAGCATTTCTTCGATGTCATCGTCATGCTGTTGGTCAACTTCATTGGCATATTGTGCTTCAGTTTGAATTACATTTAGCTCCTGCCTTTTCTTCGTATCCCTTTTCCCTATGAATAAGTGTGGGAAAATGACAACACGATTAGAGTTATATATTACTTATGATATAGAATATTTAAGTAGACTGGGATGCTTTTATTTACTAAATCACATAAGAGGATGGACTTGAATTGAATTAACCACTGTTGAATGAACAATTCACTAATTTTGGATGAGGTGACAGCTAAAAAATGTTACATATGACAACCATCCATATGTTTTACTTGGATGCTCAAACATACACAAAATAGAAAATTGTAGCTTCATCATACTACCTTTAGCCTTCTTTGGTGCGGGTTTGGTTGCTTCTTTGTTGGACTCAGGTGCTATGATAGCAATTTTCTGCCTTGTCACAAACAAGCTAACCTCCTTCTTGCTCTCATTCTCTTTAAGCATTTCCATCACCTCAGTATCCCATTGTATTGCAACCAAACTATCACTTCTCTTGTAGTATAGATAGGCAATAGATTTGTACCCATATTCCTCGATCAAACTAATCAAGTTAAAGTAACATATTTCATCTCTGTCCATTTCCCTTTTCGCATATTTCTATCCTGAAGCTGCTCCATCACATTCAAGATTTAGGGTCCAAATATCCTCAGCCATGGTAGCAAAGTCTAATTAAAATTGAGAAACACAAGAGAAAATAATATGTTCAGCAAAAGCTTAAGAGTAACAAGTGAACTGTTTCAAATTTGTATGCAAGACAACATTTACACACCTCCCTAACTAAAGCTAGCAATCTGAATATAAGAATTTAGACAAGTCCGAACCAAAACTAACCTTTCTATTTGTGTTCCCTGCGTCTTCCTAACTCTTCATTCCCCCCTTTGACTGCCAAACCAAAACAAACAAGTTAAGGATGAACAATAAGGTAGCTGAAGAAATGTTAAAATTAGTCACCATGTTTTAAAAAAGAAAAAGGTAGGAGCAACTGCGAACACCATTTTCTTCATGACTGGATCTAAGTTAAGATATTATACACACAGGTAATGGATATGTAGTGTAAGGGTTCAATCACTTAGTACCTTCTGAAATTTATACTGAATTCCTGTTGGGAAATTTCAAACCTCGCTAACTGGAAATAAATAATCAAGCTACATGAATGGTATAATGTAATTTCCTTTTTTTTGTTGTATAAGAAATTTAAGAAAAAATGTAAGGTATATGAAGAAGGATGACAATCCGATTCAGACCTATATTATTTAAAAATGAGTGGTAAATCTGCAGCCCTAGGCATCCAAATTAAATGGCAGATGCTGCATGTCCAATTCAATGTCCCATGAGAATTCTTTCAAGTCACCATCACAGCCTTTGTTTACATCTAAACGAATGTTTTATCAGCACTGGACATCGACTTCTCCACAATATATACCACCTAAGAACTTGATGACACCGAACATTAGCACCAAAAGTCCTTCAGATTTAGTATCAAAATAAGATAGGTGAAGGTGACTGCAATTTTGAAAACAGATATCCTCAACAATGTTTCAACTTAAAAGGCAATGATGAGATTCATAGTAAGGTAGGAAAACATGAAGCAGAGGCAATGTCATGGGTCGGAATCTTGACAAAATCTCACGTGATAAGCATCTGGACTGGAGTTCATAAGCATCACGTTATATAATTCATTATGAAAGAATACAAAAAGTAACAACCGAAATCTATGAATCACCCACTTTTTTCCAGGCCATGACGTAGACCTAAATGGGCTAGGGTTAATGGAGGCCAAAACATGGGTTAGGGAAGGAATCAATGAATCGCAAGGCAATGAAGCATCTAAAAGGCTAGATGATACATGGTGTACCTGATGATGGTGCTCGTCTGGGGCAGGACCTTGAACTCCTCTGGGGCGAGGTTGAACAGCACACTGAATCTGCAGGAATTGAAATCGAGGGGATCAGGAGCAGTAGGGTCAGATCCACGAAAAGAGACTGAGCTGGTACCTCACGCTTGGAATGGGAGGTTTGAGTGAGGATGATCTTGGAGAAATCTTGGGAATGGAGGCGAGATGGGAGTTGAAGGCAGGGAGGGGATCGGAGGAGAGATGACACTGAACTGCCAGGTTTGCCTAGAACAGAACCAAGCCAGTCAAAGTTGTTACGAGGTGGGCGGTGTGGATTATTTTCGGTGCTATGGGGTGCGAAATTTTGGAGGGAAACAAGTCATCCGGTAAAAAAATGGTGGGAAACCAATCCTGCCAAAAAAATTGGCTCCCAACTAATTCAATCCAGCAAAATTGGATGGAAAATAAATTGTTTCATTATATATTTGGCATGAAACTCATAGGAGTTGATAATTATTTTTATCCAACGATGCTAACGAAAGAAAAATATGTAGTAGTGTGCTAGAAAAGTTGTAGTAGTGCTAATGTGATTGTGATAGTGAAATGTTTTCTTTTTCTCTTTGGGGCTCCATGATCGTTCCATGCACCAAGCTGTACACGCCAATGGCTTAAGCTTGCTGCCAGTATCAAATGAAAAAAAATATAATCAAGCATAGATGAACTTATAGCTTACGTGCCAACCGTGGCAGCTTGTTTTTTCTCAGCTACAAGTAGACGCACGCCCTTACTCTGGATGTCCTGTGCGTGTCCAGATGTGCTTGGCTCAGCTCAATGCTGCACATCACGATGCCCAACCTTACCATGGATGATGGATGCACACTCTAGCAACACTTGCACCTCCGTCATAGCACAAGCTTGTGTATAGGCTACAATAATGCAAGTAGTAGTTAAGAAGTTCTGCATATTTTTAACCTGTGAACATGCTAGTTCAGTAGTTCACGATTAGCTCTTGCTTGCTTCTTGAACAATTTGACGCATGCATCGAATGAGATGGTTGCGGCACCACGTCATCCTTACCTCCCTCTCTGTAAAGGACAGACCCGAGCACCACAGCACAAGTGCGCAACGCCTGCGCGTTGCTCGCCGCCGAGGACCCTCACGGCGCCCGCGTTGCTTGCCAGCATATGCGCAGGTCAAGGAGCTCAATTTTTCCACTTTCCTCGATCGTAAGGTCATCTCTACGTGCGGTACGAATCACGGCAGGTTCCGTATATGCGCCCAGCGGGCAGACGTCACCGCGTACCGACGCAACGCGAGCCTCGTTACAGGTCCGGTACAACTCAGAACCAGGGTGCGATCTCATGAAGGCACAAAATCGATTGGATTGCAGTCGCCGCCGTCGGCGATGGTCACATGGCGTCTTCGCCCGCGAGGAGCCAGGGGACGAGATGAAACGAGACTCCGCGCAGGACACGATGCAGTCACGGAGGTGCAGGAGACATTACACACGGCCGCTGACTCGTTTCCGCGGCGCATGAGACGAGTATATCGAGCCAGAGTACCAGACCGTTTCCACGCCCTGCCCCGGGGCCAGGCCTGACCATGGTTGAGTCGGACCTCTTTTCGGTATCTAAGTTGGACTCCGAGAGACCTAGTCGGACTTCATGCAGTGCCGAGCCAACCCCCGTTCCATCTAATCGGTGAAACTAAGCCCACGAACCAGAGTTCGCCTCCCTACTCCGCCGCCTCTCCTGTGCCACCGTCCATCTGTTCCCAACGCTAGCCATTATTGAACCCCAAAGGCTAGGGTTTGAAAGGAGTTCATCGTGGATCCGTCAGCCGGCACGTCGACTCTTCTGTTTCTCCTTTGACATCTAGGCTTCTCTTGTTTGTCATATAGGCAACCACATAGTAAGGGTCCCCACTCTGTTCAGCCAATCCAATTAAAGTTATCAGTTTATCTTGTTGGGGTATCGTTTAATTATTTTTTATGTTATTAGGATTTTGATCTTTTTGATCGAAGTCTGAAACTTCAGGACCTTCTTCTTTGAAGATTAATGACAGGTATTGAACTTTTGATTCTTATAACTCATAGCTCCGCGTCTGCTTGCATATCATTTCTTCCCTAATATTTAAATTTAATTTGTTCACTAATGTGACATGTTGTTATACCATGATAGAATTATTCTGAAAAGAAAATAGCCCTACCTGGTGATGTACTGCTCATCGCTCTTTGCATATTTCTCCTGAAATAATAAGGTAACACTAATACAGTTTTCCTCTTTTTACAATCTTCTTGGATAATTACTTAACAGAAGTACTGCATAACAACATTAACTTTGGTATTCAAGTTGATCTAGTTGTCTGGTTGTGACTCAATTGTTTTTTGCTGCTGGATTATTCTGGTACTTGTTGAATACATTTGATGATTGCTCATCATGTGACACAAGCACTAGTTATACCAAGTGAGATTAAAACCTCTGCTACTTTGGAATTCAGAGAACCACATTTTCTAGTTATTTAGTAGACTAATGCAGTTTTCCTTATTTATATTATTTTTGGAGAATGTACATAGTAGAAGTACTGCTTAACTACATTAACTTGGGTATTCAAGTTGATCCAGTTGTCTGGTTGCTGATTCAATTGGTATTTTCTGCTGCATTATTGTAGTACTTGTTGAATACACTTGTGGACTGTTTATCATCTGACCCATGAACTAGTTAACGCAAAGTCAGACTAAAATTTCTGCTACTATGAAAATTCGGAGAACCACATTTTCTATTTATTTAGTACTGCGTGATTCAGTAGTAATTTTTGTAGCTACTGATTGTAGTAGTAATTCTCCATTCCTATGTTTTTCTCTGCATATCAGAACTGTGAAGTATTACATATAAACTATTAGCTATTGCGCTCTAAATTAACTAGTGCCTGAAATTGACAATAATCAGTATTACATATGAAAATTTCAGTGTTTTTACATGATTCCAGGCTGTGAAATTTCAGAAGCATAGCATATGAACTTAAAGGCTATTAAAAAATTGTTGCTTGCTGAAAGCCCAAGTGATGACTACATAGCTGGGGTAGAAGGTTTTCTTAAGTTTGCATACAGAGGGAAAACATCAAAAGCGAAGATCCGATGTCCATGTATCAAATGTGTTAACAAAATGTTACAAAAGAAGGGCACGGTTTATGATCACTTAGTGTGCAATGGAATGTTGCGTGGATACACTATATGGGGTTGTCATAGGGAAACAACATCATATATATCTACTAACAAGGATTTAGACTTGCAACTTCCAAATTTAAACAATAATATGCGCCAGGTAGTCCAGGAAGCTTTTGGATATGGTGACAATGGACTTCACACAAATGAACTTGATGTTGAAGGTTCTTCTAAAGCTGGACCAGATGCAGAAACACAAGCTTTCTTTGATTTGCTTAGAGATGCTAATCAACCTTTATGGGAAGGCTGTGAACTATCAAAACTAACTTTCCTAGTCCTCTTGTTTCATGTAAAGTCCAGCAACAAGTGGAGCAATAAATCATTAAATGATTTGCTTGGACTTTTACAGCTTGCTTTGCCAAATGGTGCCAATATTCCCAAAACATTTGCAGAGGCTCGGAAGATCATTGTAAAACTTGGTCTGAGTTATGAGAAAATTCATGTATGCCCCAATCATTGTTAGCTATATCGGAAGGAGAAGAAAGATCATGACTTTTGTTCAAAATGTGGAGCTTCAAGGTGGAAAAATAAAGCAGACAACACAATCTTAACAAAGAAGGAAAGACGAAAGGCAACCCCAAACAAGGTATTGCACTACTTTTCAATCAAACCGAGGCTTAAAAGGATTTTTATGAGCAAAGAAACAGCTAGGTTAACTAGATGGCATAATGAGAAGTGTACAAAGGACGGGGCATTGCGCCATCCTGCTGATTCACAAGTTTGGAAAGCCATTGATACTCAACACCCTAAATTTGCGTTAGATTCTTGGAACATGAGATTCGGAATAGCTAGTGATGGATTTAACCCATTTTGGAAGTGTAACTCAACCCACAACCATTGGCCTGTTGTCTTGGTCCCCTGCAACCTACCTCCATGGTTATGCATGAAAGCTTCTTCTCTTATGCTTACTTTAATAATTCTTGTTACCCCGAAAAGGACTTCCATACATTTATGCAGCCAGTTTATGATGACCTAAATGAGCTTTTTGACATTGGTATGCCTACATATGATGCATCTCGAGATGAGGTGTTCCAACTTCATGCTATATCATTGTATACAATAAGCGACTACCACTGGGATATTGGCACAATTCAGCACTAATAGCAAGTTGGGTTGCCTTTCTTGTGAAGAAGAAACAAGTTGCATACGCTTGAGGCATGGCTACAAGCAGTGTTACATGGGACGTCGACGATTCCTACCTGCTGACCATGAGTTCAGATATGATGCCAATTCTTTTGATGGAACCAAAGAGCATAGATCAAAACCTGTGCTCTGTTCTGGAGAAGCTAGTATGGAGAAGATAAAATCAATCCATGACTTTGACGAGTCAAAAACATGGAAGGGTGATGGTGGCCATTTTTGTTTGTCTTACTGGAAGTATAATTTGCTCCGACACAACCTTGACTTTATGCATATTGAGAAGAATGTTTGTGAAAATACATATGGGACACTTTTAGAAATGGAGGGAAAATCGAAGGACAATTTACAGGCACGGAAAGACTTGCAAGAAATGAACATTCGATCAGATCTACATCCACAAAAAAGGGCTAATGATAAGTATTACTTACCTCCAGCTTTGTATAGCATGTCTAAAAAGGAAAAGCAACAATTCTGTAAGGTCCTTCATGATATAAAAGTTCCAGATGGTTATTCTATCTCTAGATGTGTAAATGTTGCTCAAGCAAAGATTACTGGCCTAAAGAGTCATGACTATCACATACTAATGCAACAGCTTCTACCAGTTGCTTTGCGAGGTCTTCTCCCTGATGATGTTACATCTGTCTTATTTGATCTATGCGGATATTTTAGAGAACTAAATGCAAAAGTTCTCTACATAGATGAACTCGAAAAGTTAGAGGAGCGAATTATAATGACATTATGTCGAATGGAGATGATATTCCCACTTGGAGTTTTTACTATGATGGTTCATCTAGTTCTTCACTTATCAACTGAGGCAAAATTAGGAGGTCCTGTCTGCTATAGATCAATGTATTTGGTGGAGAGGTACGCTTTTCTTTAGAATTGTAGAGGGCCATGTTTTACCTATTGTTGTGCATTATTATTTAATATTTTTCTTTATATTATGTTGGCCTATGCAGATACCTTGGTGAGTTGAAGTCAAATGTGAGGAATAAAGCTCGTCCAGAGGGATATATTGCCGAATCAGTTTTAGCAAAAGAGTCTATGGCACTTTGTTCAGGATTTCTTGATGGTTTTCAAAGCTTGATTGACAAACTCTCGAGGAACGATGATGATGATGAAACACTTGGATGTTGTACTGGACCGGCATCAACTCTTTTTCCTAATGTCGGAACAGCACTTGGAAAGTCGTAGTTATGTTATAAGAGTTTTGGCAAAAGTGCAAGCACATAGATATGTGCTATTCAATTGTTCTAATGTCAATCCATACGTTAGGTAATATCCTAAACTCATAAACAAAAATTCAACTTTTTATGACATAAGTTTGCTAATAAGATGCATTTATAGAGCTCATGCTAAAGAGATCACAGCTAAGTATAATGTACTCCCTCCGTCCCCAAAAGAATGCAATTCTGGAGCAGTGTCATGATTTACTGTGTCAAGTTTAACCTATTATAGATGAAAAAGTATAAATATATATAATATCAAATAAACATCATTAGATTAATTACGAAATGCATTTTCATAATATATTAATTTGGAGCCATAAATGTGAATACTATTTACTACAAACCTGGTCAAACGTGAAGCACTTTAACTGGCACGCATACCATAGTTGCATTCTTTTCAGGACAGAGGGAGTACGTTGAGTGAGCCATAGAGCTGTTGAGAATATGCAAAATGAGAAGTTCCATCAATGGTCTAGAGGTCATGTAAGTGCCGTATCTAACATCCTTTACATCTTTCTAGCACTAAAGTCCAAAACTAAACTTGTAAAGCTGTACAGATTATGCGGATCGAGAGGGAAAGCAGCATTCACGGTATGAAAGATGGCATCAGATGGCTAGCTCGTGGCCCAATTGAAGCAGCAAAAAGCTACCGTGCTTTCAGTAGTCGAGGCTTTCGATTTAGGCCCAAAAGGTTGGATGGGGTGACTCAAAATAGTGGAGTAGTGCAGACTGCAAAAACATCCAATTATGCTAGTACAAGTGATGCCAGACCAGTTTTAGGTGATGTGACTTACTAGTACAAGTGAATTTGTAATGAAGCATTGCTTGCTCTGTCATTTTTGAAAAATCACGACACCCCTACTACAGAAAATTCTTTTGGCATTGACAAGTTTCAGTGGTTGAGATAATGCCGTGCCCTTTTCAGATTTATCCTTCGTCAAATGTTCAACCTCCTTTCATCATTGTTCTTCCCAATGATGCACACAGTCCATTCCTTTCTTCTCTGTACAGTTCGTTAAATTGCCCCATGTGTCCATGTCTCTACTCATGAGACTAGGCAGAGTCAAGCTCACAATAACCATCATAAGCATTTTTTTAGAATTCCATAACCATCACAAGCATAGATATAGGACATGCATCTTCTTCCTTATTTGCCTGTATTACAGTTAGCAATTGGCTCCATTCATTGATGAATGCACCATATTGAACCTTTTATTTCAAAATTTTTAGTTAGAACATATGACAACGAAAGACAGTATTAAGTAATTTGAAGACCACATAAATGGGAATGGATGATACACCCACCTATTTGTCCGTCTATAAAAAGCATCAAGCGATAGATTTACATCATGAGAACTTTATCATTTCAATATATATCACTGGCATCTTTGTTCAACATGCTACTTATATCATTAGGTAAGCAACAGAGAGAAACCAGAGGAATCGAAGTTGAATGCTAGGAGATGTTGAAAGACTGGGAAACGGGAGGCATCAGGGATGAAATGGTTACTGCCTTCAGATGAAGCAGCATTGACAGATATTTCTGGACTTCAAGCATTGTTGTCAGGTTAACTCAGCGCTCATCGGTGAACTATAGTTGAGAGTCATTGACGTTTTCAGTTGTTACTCTGGCTACCACCATCGCATAGCATCTACACAAAGAAGCAGCTCTGGTTACGCACCGAGCTGCTACGCCACTCTGATGTGAGAGAACAATTGTTTGAGTGGCAAAGGAAAATGGCACTATGTTTTTTTTGTTCTCTACAGGATTCGTGGAGCATACAACATTTGGGTTTCTCTATTTCTGATTCGGATACTTCAAGGGTTATTAATGTTTACTTCCATCCAGCGAGGGCCGGGTGTGGTCGTGGCAGCGGTAGCAATACACTGGGACACCTCGAGACCACCAGGCACACCAACTAGTGACTTTGGCATTGAAAAAGATGAAATACCGCATGGGAATAGGAGACATGGAGGAACAAATGATTGCTTTTGAGTTTTGGGATAGACTAAGACACGGCCACGGGCATCTGCACACTATGGTGGCTTCTCTCTTCCCCTTTATACCTTGATCCACCGGTGGTGCGCGGGTGCGGTGGCATGGCACCAGAGTACTGCAGGTTGTTAATGGTGGAGGTGGGCAATCGACGGAGCCAGAGCTAGGGAACCACATGAAGGGAAATGGGTAGGCTACTCTAGCATTACATCTACCGCATCACTCAGGAAACTTTCAAATAAAGGGGTCATGGATCGTTACCACTAGACACGCGGCGCAGCGGAAGAAAAGTTGGAGTAGAGCCGATCCAACATAGTCGCACGTCGGTGTAGAGGAAGTAGTCGATCTCGTCCGACAAACCGATCTCCACGTCCTTATCCCAGCAGCAACCTCGCGTCGCCATAGCCGATCAGCACAGCAGCAACAGTAGTAGCGCCTCCACGGAGTCCACACGGCAGGGATGGAACGCCGTGCACCGGTGTGCTAGCACCGCGCGCCCGGCTAGGGTTTCGGGTGTAGGCTGAGTGGGGAGGAGTGGCTAGGGTTTGGGTGAGATGGAGTGGTGGCGCCCCTCGCCCCCTCCCACATATATATAGAGCGTGCTAATGGGCTTCCACCTTGTAGGCCCATTAGTACCCTAATCGCTTGTGGATCAATATCTTTTGGACCTTTAATCCAAATTGTTATGATTCCAACACCACATCAGCCGGACTAGGACAAGGTGGTTTGGGAGCGATCATCCATTGCTTTTTATCTTTTTAGCTTGAGGGTACAAGCCATACCTCTGCTGCATGCAGTCATTGTAATCTGTAGCCAGTTTGGCATCTAAGCAATTTGACTAGGATAGACTAAAAAATGGTAAATGTCTCAACACAGAATGGGCTGTGCACATCAAACAATGTTCTCTCCTTTTCTGCATGTTGTGGTCACCGGTGCAATCTTCATATGTGTCAGTGTATCAAGCATTCAAGCTATGCAATCTTCATCAGCTGGTTTGGTCTATAGTACTATAACGCCTTACGCCTCACACTTATACATGTTAGTAGGAATAAGAAAATTAAGGAGAGAACACTGGGACCCCTTGAGACACTTGTTGGTGTGCCTGAGGTCATATGGATCGATGAGCCCTATTTATATATAGAGTCCTCCCACTAAACCCCCCTAATTAGTAGACTACCAACGAATTGGAAATTGAAGAAGACAAAATTTAATAGCTTGCCTAACTAAACGAGAGGACAGTACGACGTAGGTTGCGAAGCCGTTTTGCAAAATGTCACGCTCGCAAAAGCATATATGTTGCACTCATGTACCTACAATGCATATGTCTCCATGTATATAAGGCACGGGAGCACAAAGGCAAAACGTGCACATGCAGTCTCGACGTTACCATTTCACCAACATTAGTAGATAGAAACAGATAAGAAAAGTATGATGGGAAGGAGTGTACTGGTACGGAAAAGATGCAACATACCGCATGGGATAGGAGACATCGAGGAAGATGTGATTGCTTTTGCTAATGTTTAATCCGCGACAATCTCAAGCTATGCGCAAAGGGAAACCCCTCCGGTGTGGAGGTGAGGGAGGTCACTGGGGTTGCTACTGGGAGTTTGGGCTGAGGTGGCTTCTCTCTCCGCAGTGCATCTCGATTCATCAGTGGTGTGTGGGTGGGGCGGCAATCGTGAATAGCACTGCAGGTTGCCGGCGCTTGACGTAGGCAGCTGCCAGAGCAATGGTCGGGGCACCACGTCAGGAGGATTAGGAGAGGGTGGTGGTGGGTGAACAGCGAGGCTGACATATCGGGGCAGGAGAGGGTTCTGTTGTGTAGCCGTGTAGGACGGAGATGGATGCGGAGAAGGATTCCATGATCATCCGAGCGTGACGGGTCACACGTTAACTTCATCCATCACTTTTCGTATATCTTTCGTTCTTGAGAGTACTTGGCATACTTGTGGCAAATGAAATCATATTTTTAATCCCTACCCAGATTGGCATTGAAGCATTTCACTATTATTGGCTGAGAAAAGGTGATATGTTGTACCAGAGATCTAATGGGTTGCAACATTAGCACATCAACATCTCCGTCTCCTTTTCTGCACGTCGTGCTCACTGGTGCAACAACACTAGTTTAGGATATTTTTCTGTTGTCTTCTGGAGACACGGAGGAACACCGGTCAGTTTCCAAAACATGTGAGTACGAAAAGCTTGTGTGGATGCAGAGAACATGGTGACAAAGGATGAGTGGCCACTGGGCCAGTACAACCAGCTAGCAGCAAGCTTGAGGCGTGAGCCAAGGCGTGCACGTTCGAGGACGAGCATAAGGCGGGGTTATAGGGCTGAGCACAGGCACGGGGCCAAGCCGCTGCAAGCAACGGGACTTTTGTCTTGTCGCTAGCTAGGATCTAATACACGGGAATAGAAATTTTTTGAAGGATGAGACAACTTAGCCTTCTCTTTGTTCTATTTTCCAAGATATAAATATGCTTGCCCTACTTTTAGTCAAAACATGAGCATAACACCTGTGCTTATTGGGTCCCAAAGCACAAGCTAGAATCCTTCTCCTCTACAATTTTGACTTCCTTGTTAATTTGCATTACTACTACCCAAACAACAATTTTCCATGGCCTTTATGTACATGGCAACTAGCCAACAAAAGTCTATCTGTACTCCATGCAATACATGGGATGCAATTCTATCTTTCATTGGGTTATTTGATCGACCCAACTCATTCAGATGGACTAATCCGAATTTCAAGGTAGGGGAGTAGAACAAAAATTAGGTAGCTAGCTGACCCACTACTACAAACTAGTTTCATCCCTTGCATCTCTAACGCATATACATGCATGGTCAATGCTTTACAAGAACTTTAATGCATGCATCACTTGACTTGATGCATGTCGGTTTAGTTATTGACTATGCTTGTACTACTCTAACATGGATAGAACCTTGGCTTCCTAAAAGATGACCACAACCTTGACTTCCTGAACATACCAAGAACCATGACCGGGCTAAGCCACAGCATGCAGCGTACCATGGGCCACGGGTGAGCTACGGGACCAGGCTCTCCGGTGCTTGATGGCATAGCGAACGATCGGCAATGGCGTCGCCATCCATCATGTGTATCCGTCCTTCAATGAAAGTGCATGACAATCAATACAAAATTTTGTGCGAGCCTGCCCCAATAAAAAATATGTGTGAGCCTTTATTAAGATGTGCACATCACCCTATTCTCACAGATTTTCACAATCATTAAATTATGTGCCACCTCAGAATATATAGTGACACGATAAAAAATTTATATGGAGATAGAACAGTTCATCTTGATGAAACTGGGTGTATACTATTGCCAAGGATATAAAATGTGTTGAAAACTGAATCGTCACAGAAAGTCATATGTGGTGTATTGGATGGATTGTGCTATATGGGTGGTCGAGTATTGGGTGGTCTGAGTTTTTGACTACGGTGTTGTTGTGCCTAGTGCCATTTGGAGGAGTCCTTTTATGGAGCCATGTGGTTGTTGCCTGAAATTCTTCTACTTTTACCAACCAACCATGTGCTGCGTGTAAAAAAAAAAGTAAACGCATCATGTGTTGGTGCACTCTCTATTGGAGAATTAAAGTAATAAAAATGCTGGGAGTTGTATTTTTTTTGGTGACGTGGAGGTACATAACGTACAGAATGCCCTATAACTTTTTCGCTTCTGTAGTTGAGCCATGTCAATATGTATATTTGCTTCAATGCACAGAGGACAATTGAGTAATAACTGTGGTTTCAGTTCGATGAAGACCATGCAAATTTACTACTGGAAGGCTGCCATAATGTTGACCCATTTGATGTGTGCAGCACTTTTCTGGCAGATCTCCTTCTTCACCTCACAGAGAGGCGGTCGGCGTTTTTTGTTACTACTACGTACTCCAGCCCATGTGTCTCAGAGGACACTTCACTTTCGCTTGGAGGAAGCAGTCCTAACTCCTAACCTCCCTGAAGCAGCCCAACACATTTCTTGGACAGCATCTAATTGGTCTGTCAGTACTGGCTACTGGGGGTGGGAAGTGATAGAGGAAGGATGGGGGAGAGTATGAATTTAGGAACAGGAGACATCCAGATTCAAATAATTTATGGAGTGCAAAGTGCAAGCTCGAGGCTTGATCTGCATGCCACATCTGCATGAATTGGATCACTAGTCACTTTAATCTAGGGAACGCTTCTGTAATGCAGTATAATGCTCCCTTCAAGTCATGATCCCGTGGATCTGGGATACTCGGCTACTCGAGAAGTGTCCATGGACAGAATAAGGACTGTGACTTATAAGTATGGGTGGCTAGTGATGATGGTTTACTAATGCCATATTGTTACTCTCATTGTTACAATGATTTCTTAATCTGGCTAATACATTCCGCAAGAATATTGTTGACTGTACATATATGATTATTTTCATATACTCTGGTTAATAAACTATGGAGATCGATATAGTAGTTTGATAAGATTATTTTTCTCCTCTTGGCGTATGTGGTAAATGAAAAAGTCCAATCTTATGCTGGTCTACACTACCACACCACCGATTTTGTAGCCAACTCGCCACGCATCAAGCATGTAACTACGTTTATACTTTTTTAATCGTCAAACTGTGCAGCTAGCTAGGTAACTCCTCCATCACAATACGGCTTTCACGGACACAGTGTTTGAAGATGAGATGTAAATTCCACAATTAACTTTTATTCTATCATCAACAAGCTTAACATTTTGACTTCAGATCAGGTCTCGAATATCACAATTAAAGCAAAAACTAATCATCGTGTGAACATAACAAATGGACCAACACAACAAAGGACAGATAACACTTGACATTTATTGACCAACAGTGATACATGGAAACTATTCAAAGGGGCCTCGCCGATGCGCACATGACTAGTGTATCAAAGCAGGCCTTTCTTCAACAAGCAGAGATCTAAAACGAAATGACCATGAAGATATGCTGCAAACCGAGGTACAGATCGAAGGCCATGCAAATGAACTTACTACTCACAGCCATGCAAACCGAGGTACAGATTGAGGCATTTGACACGCGCAATATTCGTCTCTGGCTAGTCGCCTTCTTCACCTCGCAGAGACAGTCAGCATTTGTTACTACTTGGCAGCAGTCCATCTTAGCAAGAGGACCCTTGGCTTTCCTTCGGAAGAACCCATGGAATCCTCCCTTAATAAGCAGCCCAACACATTTCTGCCGACTCGCCTGCAGCGAGGGATGCAGTTGCAGCAACAGCAACCCACAGCGCTACAAGCACCATGGTGCACTGGACCCGCCGCAAGAATATGATTGCCATGCCCGAAGAGTTGCTATAATTGATAAACGATGTTCTACATGTGTTTGGATTTGAGTATTTGACTACACTTGTGTGCTTGCCTTCCTGGCGCAATTTTGGAGGAGCCCTTTCATAGAGCCCAGGAGCAGTTGTTGCCACAAATTCTTTAACTTGTACCAACCAACCTGCATGAACCATGTGCTGCATATGCAAAGAAAAGTTAATACATCCTGTGTAGGCGCACTATCTATTGGAGAGAATTAAAGTAATAAAGATGGAGGAGGGTTTTAAATGGATAGACATACATACTGTATACTCCCTCCGTCCCAAATTGTAAGTCATTCCAAGAATCTTGGAGAGTCAAAGCATCTCAAGTTTGACCAAAATTATAGAGAAAAATATAAAGATTTATGACATCAAATAGATATACTATGAAAATATAATTGATAAAGAATCTAATGATACTTAGTTGACATCATAAATATTATTATATTATCATATAAATTTGGTCAAACTAGAGATACTTTGACTCTCCAAGATTCTTGGAATGACTTACAATTTGGAACGGAGGGAGTACATTGTTTTTTGTCGGTGGATGAGAATAAAAGGTGCTCAGGATGTGGGAGAGGTTTTGTTAAATGGTGAGGCACACCATATCCTTTCATGCATTGCCACTTATTGATGCATGTTTGGTGACAACATGTGCTCCACATTGACGATAGGTTCAAGTGACATTTCAGACAAGTTTTCAATATATATCGTAGTCTTGTTTTCGGACATTTTTGTCTTTGGTTTTTCTTTCCAGCGTTATTATTAATAAATGTATAAAACAGGCTTTATTAATTGCTAAGTGGAACAAGTTATAACTATGTATGTGCACCAGTCACCAGACAAAGAATCCTTCTAATGAATCACCCAAGTTCTTTAACTCATTTACTTACCAACCAGCATGAATAATGATAACTAAGACGGACGAATTGGGAATCAGAGAGAGAAAAATTAACAGCTTGCGTAACTACATGAAGAGGATAGGACGCCAGTTGTGAAGCCGTGTGTTGCAAAATGCCACACACACAAAAGCATATAAGTTGCACGTCATTTACTTGCGACGCATATGTAAGTATCCATAGGTATATATGGTACTGGTGTGCCAAGGCAAAAGGTGCATGCGCATTTTCGACAACTTCCCATCTCACCTACATTCGTAGATAGGAACAGAGATAAGAAGAGTATGATGAGGATGAGATTGTGGTTTATAAAACTTGAAATTCCGCATGGGAATAGGAGATATCAAGGAAGGTGTGACTGCTTTTCGGAAAGGTTAAGCCACAGCCATCATGATGTGCACGCTCCGGTGGCTTCTCTCTCCCAATTGTATGTATATTTGGATTGGCTGGTGTTGTGTGGGTTGGGTGGCAGGGCAGGAGATCTCTGCAGGTTGTTGTCGATGACGGAGGTGGGCGACTGGCAGAGCCAAACCGGGACATGACACCAGCTGGTTTAGGACAGTGTGGCAGGGGAACGGTGGGGCTGGCACGTCCCAGCGCGCCGTGGACGAGTTGACCATGGAGGCTGCAACACCTAGAAAAAACAAACACCACCTTAGGATATTACTGAACCACACCGGACAATAAGGAAAAGATTTTGACAGAGAACATCGCAGAAGCAACAAAAGATATCTAAATAGATAGAGCACACTAGCATGAAGAAAGATCCTACCATGATATCCAAATAATTAAAGGCAAGGTTTAACAAATCTTAGCCATCATTAAGCAACAAACAAGCTCTTATAGAGGAGGACTTAATTATTACAGCATAACACTAGAGAATTTTGATTAAGGAGAAGTGTGTGACGTGCAGCTACTTCCCAATCCCTCAAGCAAAGCATCCATCCATAAAGTACCTGAGGTGGTAAAAACAGGGGTGAGATATAAAATCTTAGCAAGTAAACGGCTTTAACAAGCTATTTAAACTATAGGTTCATTAGACAATGGTTTAACTATTATCAGCAAGCAAAGCTCCTCAATGAAAATTAATAATCATATCAACTCCAACACCCTCGTACATAAATAAAAGCAATTCATCGCCAAACCTTTGAGAAGATTCACTTCTCACCACCATTATCAAATAAATGCCATAGAAAACCAATAGCACCCTAAATGCAAATGCAATGCAAATGCCATGTCTCCTGCCTTCATACTCAACAAAGTATGAAGCTGTATCGTTATGCCCAATAAATGATGTTGTACCAGTACGGTCACGGCTATCAAGCGGCAACATAACTTCATATGCCATATATTGTGATGCAATGAAATGCAATACCAAGACAGATTGCACAGAGAGAGTATACACCGCATGTACCAGATAAGTCTCTCATTTGACAACATAAACGTCATCCTAGTTATGCCAACAAGAGCCATTACCAAGTTATAAAGTAAACAAGGCATATGTAATAACAATAGTAAGATGTGCATAAACTTGTAATTGAATGGATCATATTGGATAAGTTACCATTCTAAAATTTAAGGTGGAGGTAGAAAAAATAGCAAATTAAAGGTTGTAGCAACCACCGCTACGTTACTTGCCTCCCATGAAGGAGACAGCCACTCTAAGAGTGATCCAAAGTATTACCACCTATTTTGAAACAATAAGATCAAAGCATATCCTCAAACAACCATGTATATAGCAACAAAAGCACTCGTACAGCCCAACCTGTCAAACAAGCGACAACGGTGAACATCGCCTAGGCTAACCGCAGAAGTGCTGCTTCATTTTTTTGTATCTTTAAAATTACAAAAGATATGACATCTAGCAAATACACCTTAGAAAGCTAAGGGAAAAAGCTTACAACTTTGTTCAGATCCTCTATTTTTAACATGACCAAAGAGGGGTAAAACTGCAGTTGAATGTGAAGTACAGAATCTGTTTGAAATTTCAGGCAGCAACATACAAATATCCATAGCTCCCAAACCCCTTGTCCAAACATTCTCAATTTTTTTCAGGACATACCTCTGTTAGCAACCTACAGCTGTGTTATTATAGGTTTCCACGAATTCAGGACATACCTCTGTTAGCAACCTACAACTGTGTTATTATAGTTTCCACGAATTCCATCATTAAGATCATCTAATACATGTCTGAACATCTGCTATCAAAATCTGGACATTCAGAAATAGCGTCCAAACAATATTCAACAACTGAAGGTATACATCACCAAAAAATGTGAAACTTTGACAGCAGTTAGATCTCACAAACCTCTACAACTTTTGTATGATCCACTTTTAGAGAAAAAATCGTTTATGTTGCCAAAACTACAAGGACAGTAGCACTGCTTGAGCTACAGGATAGCACACGTTAGATTGACCTTCAAACCATGTTTTCCCCAACAAATCCACTAATCCCCATGACAAAGAACCTTCTAAAAACATCAATTAGTAGAGCTAAAGTGGATTTACCTCACCTTGGTCGTCCCCCAAACCTAGAGCAGCAAGATTGAGATGGGGGAAGGCAAGTCTACTCCAAAGATGCACCACATCTTGATCCTCTCCTCCTCCTCAATTCCATTTTCTCCTTTTCCCTTCGTTATTGCTGCTATGGAGGAGGTTCTATAGAGAGGGGGAAGGTGTTGTGGAGAGGGAGAGAGACGTTCTTGGGAGAATGGTTCGAACAGGAGGGAGAGGGGATGGCGCTAGGGAGGGACTCGGTCCCCTAAGGTTTTGAGGAAAAGGGGTTTTGACTTAGGTCAAGGGAGTGGGTTGGTTTGCTACAACTTGGCCCAAATATAATTGGTCTCCCTGAAATCTTTTTTTTTCTAAATATAGTGAATGTTGCAAAGGCGTGCCCGGAGAGGGATTGTGCATCCTTTGCTTTTCGTATATCGTCTAAGCTCATTGCTATATATATGATGTATGCCCATTCAACCGAAAATGTTGGTTGAAGAATTAAAGTGAATGTCCATTGTAATTTTAATCACACTATAGTGTTGATTCTTTCACACAAGGTATTCTTAGTATATAGTAAGATCACACATGACATAACTGTACAAATCTCAATAATCGCCCGTGTAACCTACCATCTAATTTAAATCATATTGATAACCTGCCATTTAATCTCGTGACTTTCACCGACAAAAATCTGTACGTAGGGCTTTAAAAAGGGGTCCGTATTTTCATACCCGCCTTAGACAGTCCTAAAAAAAAATTCTTAGACCCCTTATATATGTGGACAAGTGGGAGTAGGTTTGTCAATGTTGAGGGGGGAAGGAGATGAAAACGAGAGCTGGGGAAAAGAATACATTTTTGGAACAGGAGACATCAGAATTCAAATAATTTCCAGAGTTGAATGTGGTGTGACACTGTGTCTGTGTACCTTATCCGCTCAAGATTCATATGTAACCAGTTTGCGCGACTATGGTTAAATTTTTTAAAAAAACAATCCTATGCTCATTGGCACCAGCAGCACCGCCACCGATTTTTTAAAACAGGCGCATCTCCCTTCATGAACCTTCGTTTATTCTCTGGGACAATCATGCTCTGCTGCAATCTAGGTAACTTCTTCATCTCAATATAGCTTGCAGCACTGTAAGAAGCATGAACAAATGCCGCGTGGCCTTGCCAATCCAGTGTAAAATGATGATTGCACGCGCACTGTTTTTTATGATCAGAAAGACTTGCTTAACGTGTTGGTTTGAGATCAGGGCTTTAATACCAAAAAGGAAAACTAATCAACGCCTGTACAGCACTTAGGCCTACACAATACGCGACACAAGACACTCAAACTTGACTGACAAACAATGATACATTGTGGAAATTATTCAGGGGAGCATCGCGATATGCACGCACGTGGCTACTGTATCGGAGCACTTTATCCAACAAAGCAGAGATCTGAAATGAAATTAAACATGAATATATGCTGCAAACCGAATTGCAGATGGAAAACCATTCAAACTTACTACTGGCAGCCACTCAGAGTGTTGAGGAATTTGAGGCACGATATATTCTTCTGGCTAGCTAGTTGCTGCCTTCTTCGTGTTGCAGAGGCAGTCATCATTTGTTACTACTTGGCAGCAGTCCTACGTGAGAGGACTCTTGTCATTTCCTTGGATGAGACGAACCTATTTTTTTTAAAGATCCAACGTTAATTAATAAGAAGGGAAGCAATTACAGGCACCAGAGACGCCAAGGTTTAGAAACCCGTCCTAATGGACAGGCCGGGGCATCGGAATAGCCCCGCAACAGAAGGAGAAAAATTCATTACATCGATTAGTCGCAATTTGATCTATCAACTATGGCAGCCAAATGCTTGGCGGCAGCCACACACCACAGGCGAGCAGCGTCCTTGATGTCATCAACGAACCCATCAAATCCTCGCTTAAGCATCCCTATACATTTCAATTTTTTTTATATAACAGGAGGGGTGTACCCCCTACACATTTCATGGATAGCGCATCTGCTTCGCATGCCAACTCACTCGTGGCGAGGGCTGCAGTTTCAGCACCAACAACATACAGAGCACAACAATTATCTTGAGAACACCATGGGCTATATGTGTTTGTATCGAGTATTTAGCTGTGCTGGGTCCATTTTGAGGAGCCTTTTTGTAGAGCCCAGCGGTTTGTACCTCAAATTCATTAACTCATACCAACCAACCTGCATGAACCATGTGCTGCAAATCAGCAAATGCAAAGAAAAGCCAGTGCATCCTGTGTAGGTGCAATGTCATTTGGAGAATTAAACTAATAGCGATGCTTGGAGTGGTTTTAAATGGAGATGCATACATATAGTATCGAACCATCTTACGTAGCCTTGCCAACCCAATGTGACATAATGATTGCACGGGTACTAACTTATATTTTTTTATGACCAAAACAACTAGTAAAAATTTTGGCTTCAGGTCGGAGCTTACAAACTAGATATCTTATATAAGCTTCAGAACAACAGTTCTAGTCCTTTTGTTTTTCATGTTTGAATGCATGCACAACAGTTCTAGGCTTGCGGGTTGATGAATTAGACTTGTCGAAAATAGCTTTCTGAATGATGCGATCAATCTCTCTTATGACCTTACAAGTTTTAGTAAACTTGTGATGTCAGAGCTGCTTGGTAGTAAGTATGTTTTTGGATCCTCGCAAATTCAAACAATATCAATGGATTTCCTTGCAATACTACACATCGGAATGTCTGTTCCTTTACATATTATATTCACTTTGTAATAATGATTGATGGGAAAGAACCTAAAGAATTTCACATGTTGTTTTCTGCTGAGACGGAAGCACAAATATTAAAGACTTAATGGTAGTGTTGTCGGTCACATCATAAATAGAAAGCTATGTATAATTAATTTTACACTATACATCGTAATATGGTGATGTCTCTACAAACCCCTCAATTTGTATGGTTATATATGTCGCGTCCATAGAGATATATCTAAGCGAGACATTCAGTACCACCGCCTTTTTGTATTGTACATACACACACCTCAGAGCTAGGAAGATGCGGTAGCCAGAGAAATGCAGGAAGGTAATGACAAATTCAGGTTAAACTAAGCATTCATGATTAAACAGTGATAGTGTCTTTGACTTAAGTATTGTTAGTGACCTAAAGAGACATGAGCAACAGAGGCGATTAAAACAAAGCATCCACAATTGATCTGAAAGTTGGAGTATGACGGTCCGAACGGACTCCGTCACAACAGTCCCATGGAAAGTGACTGATGGGGCAAGGAGTCCCCCTTCTGTCTAGACTCGTAATTCCTGAAGTGGCTAACCTACCCAACCCTTCGTGCGGCCCAAAGCAACCCAATGAAATAAGAGAGCAAGAATGAATACTGCCTCGCATTAAATTAAATTTGGACCAGCCGTCGCATCAATTACAGTAACCCTACTATTTATAGTGGCATGAACTGCCCCAAAGTACAATTACACTCTTGCATTACACAACGGCTAGATTCCATGGATATTCTAGTGTACAACGGGAACTACGGCCTTCGTACGTCCTCCTCTGGTGAGCTGTCATGTCATACGTTCCGTTTCCTATTGGCACGACCTTTTAACCCTTCATCCAGGCCCGTACATTACGTGGTGCAAGTGGCGTGACCGCACCGGGCCACCAATTTTGAGGGCCCACCCTAAATAATAATTAGCTCATGTTACAATCCAATCTTTTCTACGTCAAGCTCAGTAGCTCACAGCTCAGACAATCAAATCAAGCATTTATGAAAACAGAGTATGTGGTCATGATGTCTCTCACCTTCCATCGACAACTACGGCATGAGGCAGATATGGATGAAGATGCAATTGGCATCTAGTAAAACTACAACTTAGTGCGAGCTCGCGAGGTATTAATAGTTATGGTAATTACATTATAAAGTATAACTGCATTTTTCTTATTTGCATCTTGGAAATACATAGGGTCACCAGTTTTTATTTGCACCAGGGCCTTGTAAACTTAGTACGGGCCTGCCTTCATCCTTTTAACCCCTTCCGATGCATTTTACTTGCCCCGAGGCCTTCTGCTTCACGCCGCGCCCCTGAAGACTGCATTGCGAGCCCCTTCGGTCCGGGGCCCATAAAATTCTCCTACTTCCGTCCGAAGGACCCTTCGGACTCCTTCCTTCCAAAGACTTTGAACGCCCCTTCGGATTCCCTGCACACAAAGTGCGCATCCGATTCGTCAATGTTGTTAGCTCCTTCACAGCTACGAAGGGGGTCTCCGAAGGGGGTTTCCCAACACCGAACACATACATCAAAGATGCATCTCCTTATAGCCTTTTACTTCTAAACCCAATATGTATCTGAACTGCACATGTATCCAGGACAAATTAACCTAGCTAGATAAAATTTAGCCATATCGATTTGACGTGGCATCCCCATCATCTCAATTTTGCCACTGATTGAGACCATTAGTCCAGGGACGAGAGTCACCAGCATAGTAATTGGATCGGGATGGGCGATCAACCGCTAAATAGTAAAGTTCTCCTCCCCTGACAAGTTGCAGTAATGTCCACTAAAACGTGTCCTACTCTATTGCAATGGCCTGTTCAATCTTGCATTTGCTATTAAACATCACTCGGTGATGTGATCTATGCCAATGGGCATCATTGAAATATGGTAATTAGCTGTTTTAAAAGAAAATAATGTTTTCCAGAGGTAGAGGAGAGAGAAAACAGATGAATTAACCCCTGCAGGCCTATGCTGCCAAACAGATCATGGGGACGTGTGGACCACAGTTGAGGACACCGGCTCACCTCTACGGGCTGGAGCACGGACTCATCATGTTTCTGCATGGCCGGAAGCACCTGCGCCTGCGCGGTGGCGTCCCTCAATCAGGATGATCTTGTTGCCGACATTGATGTACCGGAAATGGGTGGCGCTAGGCACACAACATGGCGAAGGACTTGTTGAACTTGAGGCGCCCGCGAGCTGTCCTCGACCTTTCAAGTCGACCATGCTGATGTCGGAGCTGTGGAATGCGCCGAGCACCGACTTTGGGTGGACGGAGGCACATGTAGCTGGTGTTATTTGCCTTTTACATGGAGATGACTTTGGTGCGCTAGGTGGCATGAGGTGGTAGTATCGGGTGAATGGCAGAAGGGATGGGATTGCGGCATCGTAATGATGGAGGGTGGTGCTGTTTCCATGGTGGATGCGTCGAGCATACGCACAGGTTATGCGTGGTTCATGGATGAATGCGTATGTTTTCTCTTTTTTTCAGTAACGGTAATGGGCCAGAACAGGATTAACAAGGGGACAGTGGTCATTTCTTAATTCCCCCATCTCATTACCGAGAAAACTACTATATATATTTTAATGGCCAAAGTGTCGAGCAGCTAATTACCACATTTTATGGGTCCACCAGCAAATTTAGCGGTTGCTATAAAGTTGTAGAAGCAAGCGTATGTATATATACAAACAAAGAAATATATATGGTAGGTTCCATATATACCATAATTTTAGAATCTCTTCAAGGTAAATTTAACTTTGATATTTCATTGCCCTCAAATTTATTAATTGTTTCCAGTTCCAAAAAATATGAATTGCTAATCATAATAAACACTTTGACGACAGCTCCAACATAGCCATAGCACGATTGTCTCTGGTGTACCATAGTTCATTGGTTTTGAAACTCCAGCAGGAGATGCTCACAAGGAAACTTGTCTATGGATCCCTGGTGGTGGTCTGAGGCGGCGCTGTGGTGGTTTGAAGGACATGTCTGCAACGAAAGGGACCTCTGTAGGATTGTTATGACCGTGAACATTCAAGGTAGCATGCATGGATCAGCACACGAACTGATTGTTGGACTTGGCTCGAGTGGCAGGATGTAAGCAACTACATCTAACACAGCAAGCGCAACATGATCGGGAATGCTGACACCTCCTTTGACCAAACTGATGCGGTTCCTAATGCCTCCTTTTCCTAGCACCCCTATCGTACTCCAATGACGATGGAATAATGGTAAGAAAAGACCCGTTACACATATTATATCTGTTTGGGGATTGACGGACCATGCATATATAATTGCACGATTAAATGCTCTGTGCGCATTAACAGCATGACATTTGGTTATGGGTTGCCTATGAGTTGTAGGCTTTCATGTCAACCTTTTCATCTTTAGATTTTTGTTGCCTCCTCAATTATATTGCAACATTATTAGTTTTTCTATCTCAATCGCACGTAATAGAAGAACTAACCCATTCAGAAGCGTTTTTCCATCATTTGTTCCTTTAATTGTGGCTTACTATAGTTTGTTTTCTTGTTGAACGCAACTTATATCTAGGCACAGAAAGATATCGTATTTTGTTTGTGATACTGATGTTAATCACAATTTTGCAGTTTGTTATGCAGGTGTGTCGGTGAAAACAGTTCCTAGATGTTCTCTCAGATGCTACAATAATAATAATAGCTAGAATCAATACACACACTTGTAATCTGCCATCCATGAGGGCAAACATCATCATGAATGCTTTTGTATCGGAGTCTGTGAGATCTTCTGTTTGCACATACTAATTGGCAGTGTGGCTAAGGACACCCATTATCTGGGAAATTTTTTTTTTGAGGAAACCTGCAGACAATCAAACCAAACACTGAGCACATATAACAGGCCTGACTGTAAGGACCCGTTTGATTCTTCATCAAGCACTTCACTTGCCTTTGCTGGACACGAAATTAGACGGTAACACGTGCTTTGTGTCCACGCGATGGTGGGGCAAATTATCCCGGAAACAAAACAAATCCTAAGAGGCTAAGACTCACCAACCATCCATCCGAAAGTTAAGATGGCCATTGAATTTCTACCAGTGTGTACTGTAGTGCTTCCTGCCTGCAGGCCCATTGCCTAAACGCTACATGCTTACACAAAAGTCTTCTACTTTAAATTTGCATAATGCATACTACCTAATGAATAACCTAGTATATATGTCCACTATATAAGTACCTTGGCGAATGAATCTTTATTCTACCTCACACATGCATCATATAGTCAGTGCAAACCGGGTAAAATATTTTTCTGGATAAGGAAAAAATATGAGGAGCAAGACGAATGGATAGAAACCTAGGAGGTATAGGATGCATATACCTCACACGGTATAGGTCTAGGAGGCTGCAGGAAAGAAGTAAACATGACTTCCTCAAGTAGTCTAGGAGGTATAGCATGACCCTCGTGAAATTCGGACTAAAGCACTGTAATCAGGCCTTCCCTAGGTCTATTCTAGTCAGTTGGTACAACTTACGCACTCAACTGCTCAGTCAACCTGTTCTCCAATACAGCACCTCTGAACTGATGCTGATGGAAACTAATTCGAATCCCAATGCCGCTACCACAAAGGCTGG
>NC_028456.1:17154955-17168550 GCF_000263155.2 Setaria italica
CCACTGGTGATAAGTTATCACCGCCGGATCTAGAGTGGATGAGCTCAGTCATGCCCGATGTCATTAATTCTCTACTAGAAATCCAACCTCGTTGTTTATCAACAGCAACAACCACCATGTTTCCTCACGGATTTTAGATTCCATATGGTAACTGTACATGTCTTTGAATTATGGGACCTTAGATGTCTAGACAACGGGCCTGCAGGATGCATTTTCATTTCCATAGTATAACTGTACATGACTACGAATTATGGTAAATCATGGCATGCATTTGCTGCTAAACATCACTCAGTGTTACCTTTCCTAGTGAACATCACTGAAATATGGTAATTAGTTGTTCGAAATCCTGACTATAAGAACGATATCTTCCTTTTTAAAAATGAAAATAATGTTATCCAGGCGTAGAGGAGAGAGAAACCAATTGAAATTACCCTGCAAGCCTATGCTGCCGAACAGATGGGGACGTACAGATCACAGTCGAGGATGCCGTTCACCCCTACAGACCGGAGCACGGACTCGATCAAGTTTCTGCGTGGCCCGGAACGGGACCACCAGCTCAGCGGTAGCCCTTACGATAACCTCATTGCCGGTATTGATGTATAGGAAATGTATGGCATGCACCAGACCCACAACGTGGCGAAGGACGTCTTGGAAACGAGGCACGAGACGTCCTTGTAACTGAGGAGGAGGCGTTTGGTTGGGGCTCAGGTAACACAAAGGAAACATAATCAGGTCACAGCTAGTTTTGTGGTGGAATCACTGATTACGTTTTTTGTTTGGCGGTAATTGTAATGGATAACGTTACGCTTAGGTATCACAAGGTAGTTTTCAAATTTAAATACTCCTCATGGTAAGTGATGCATTGTCAACAACCAATACTATACTAAGAATAACATAGCAGTAGCTGCAGTACGCACGTAGCAGTGCTTTCTTTAGCTTTACTAAACAAGAAGGTTAACTATTTGAAATAATTAACTTAGGACACAAGATAAGGGTAACTCAAACACAAGTCTATCCCAAAAGAAAGCATTCAACATAGACTGAAACTAGCCAAGGAGACATAGGTCAAATGAGACACTTCAAATTGAAGATAGCAAGCATGATCAGCACCCTTTTGATCTTTAGATTCATTGTCGCTTGACTGCCGATGTATTTCCACCTTCTATCTTCTTCTCTCCTCTAAAAAAGGTGACAAGTTAAAGGTATGAGGTATTATATTTCTAAAAATCATGGTATATCGATTCAGCAACAATGTTCAACAAGTTAAAGGTTAGTTGATTGGATATTTCTGTACAAGATAAGCATCCTTAAATGCAAACATACAACTACATATACTAGAATATGTTGGCATGATATAACTGTAAACTATGTTGAATTCTTGTGAAAAACAAGCATCTTAATTATGGCAGTAAATAAACAGCTGAAACAACATAGCAAAGTGTCACATACCACTAAGCATGTTTAGGATAAATTCTCTCCTCAGTGTCTCGTCCAGCGTTAACAGCATGCTCATTTGGTCTAGAATTCTCACAAACACATTAGCAGCTTTGACTTGTTCGCTCCCTGTGAACCCAAGCTTGCGCAGCTCTGCTGTTGCCTTCTCTCTTAACTTCTGCTCATGATCCTCTTTGGAATTTTTCTCTTGAACAGCAACCTCACGTTCCATCACTGCTGCCATTTTTCCCATATTCGTAGCCACACCCTCTAGATCACCTTGGACTTCATGTAACATGTCCAGAACAAGGTCACTTGATGTTGCAGACACATGATCCTTTCCCTTCTTGTATGTCTTCCGCCTCTTCAATCTCGATGAAGCTGAGTCAGTAGAGCGTCTAGGGATTTCAGTAGAGCGTCTAGGGATTTCTATAGACATTCTATCCTCCTCTTCCTCTTGATGGTTACCACCTTCAACTGCAAGTTCTTTCTCTATGTTTCCAACTGCTTCGCTAAGTCCTTTTGCATCTTCACCAGTAGCTATGTCACTCCCATATATGGCAGCCGAAAGCAACACCATATATGCCCTTTGCTTCATGATGATACTGCAGAGGAATGCACTAGTAAACACCATATGTGCAAGGAAAGGATGATAATGCAAAGGAATGCACTAGTAAACACCATAAGATATTGGTCAGGAATTACAGTGATTATCATCAGAAATGCACAGTGTTTCTCAACCTCCCATAAATTACAGTGATTATTATCAGATATTGGTCAGAAAAATGAAACAGTTGATTCAATATGACTTCCAATAGATACTTCTTAATTAGAAGAAATCATGGAAACCCACACTTGGCAATCGACACAGAATTTGAGAGAAGAGAAGAAGATTTGAGAGAAGGATGGGAAAGGGAGGAAGATATCAACGACTTCGTACCGGTGATGAGGGGAGCAGCCACCGACGACGTTCGGGAGATGGAGGACAGGCCAGCGGCGGCGCACTTCTCCCCTGCACGAGATGGGGGCGAGGGGTGTAATTGGATGGAAGCTGTCCGGTATCTGATTGAGGGTAATAGGATTGTGGAGGAGGTTGAAACAAATGGGTGTATGGGTATCGCTTAACGACCCGTAATCGGTTTACGTTACATATATGCAAACTAAACACCTCCTAAGTTGCAAATCATCATCCAAGTTAGCGGTGGCGACCCTTTATTTCACTTGCACCTAACTGATCCTGGTTACTAGTTAGGCTAGAAAGTGCCTACCTGAATCATTATGTGAACACGTGTCAAAAGTGACGGATGCATGTGTAATAATTGTACAAGAGGCGGATATCATAGATATACTGTATGACCTGATGCAGGTCCCGAGTCCGGACCCGCCCTTCACATTTGACACATGGTCTGGAAATGTGACGTAAAATAATTTCATGTCACTTGCCGGGTCATTAAAGGTGATGAATGTTTAGAGGCCAGTTATTTTTCCTGGAACAGAAAGTGATGGGCTCTTTTAATTTGTTCCCGTCATTTATCACTTGGAAATCCTATACTATCTTTCAGAAAAAACTTTCCTACACATCTCTTTCTCTTTATAATTTGTGTTTGATCTAATCCGATGGACCAGGTGCATCTGTATTGGGCAGAGGCGGACTTTGCTGCCCTACAAATCGCATGTGTGGATGGAGGCAGAAAATGTTTGGCTGATGCGAGGTTTGATTTTCGAACTTATATTTTATTTTTCTCTATAATGGTGCATCCAATGTCAATTCCATTAGAAATATAGTGTTTTTTCATATTATTGTAGCAAAGTTAATTAGATCCCAGATGATATTATTTTAATCAAGGAACTGCAATCAACAGAACGCCATAAACATAGACCAACAGTGTTCCACGCAGTATATTATGACTTCGTATAAGCATGCACTTAATTCAAAAAGCACTTCTAAGAGCATATAACCATAAAACCGTAAAGAGAGCAATGAGTACGCTTTGACTAGGCTTTTGGAATATGGGAGCACCTACATCGCGGCATGACAGTAACACTGGGCGGGGCGCGTGCGAAGATGAGGAGCGACGCTGAGATGGAGGGGCCGCGTCAAAAGCACATGCGTGGAGGAGTGGTGACGTGACAGAAAGGTGGCACGAACGGCGGCGCAAGCGGCACGCGCGCGGAGGAGCGGTGGCACGACGGAGGGGCAGTGCAGCAGAAGCAGCGGCGGCGCAAGTGGCACTCGCGCGGAGGAGCAGCGGCACGACAGAGGGGCAGTGCAGCAGCCTGCTAGGGTTGTGGGAAGGGCCTAAATCTGATGGAAGAATTTCCATGAACGAATCTCGAACATAGGAAGTCCAATAAAATTAAACTTAGGACATGTTTGGATCCCTTCATTTTGAAGGAATTGGAATCTATTAAGTCTTAATAAAGTAGGCTAATTTATAGTATTCCACAACTTTCCAAAGTTTAGATATAAGCCTATCTTAAATTCATGGGATGGGAGATGGAAATTGATTCTCTAGATTATGATTATTAGAATGGAATTTAATTCTTATAGCACACTCTTGAACTCGCTTCCCTATAGTAGAAGTGCAGCATACAAGTATCTCCCCCATATCACCAACAATAATATATAATTATATTCACATGCAATTATATTAGCTTAATTAATTTGTGTCTAAATTATGATTATTAGAATGGAATTCAATTCCAATTATCCAAACGGGCCTTATGGAAGTACATAGGTTTGCCATCTACATGTACTAAAGGCCCAGCTAAGTCACAGGTGGACACTAATGCATTTCACCTCTCTTCGGCATCCGTGTTTGCTTCACTCTAAATGATTTTCCTAGAGGTGGCACAGCTTAGGGTTATGAGCTTATATCACCTAGCATGTGATTGGTGTTGAGCTCGTTTTCTGCCTCTTCTTGAGGGATCACATGATTTTGTCTCAGTTGTGTAGAGCCGTTGCCCTTATCTTAGGGGACTGAGATTTTTCTATTTTGAGTTTCTTGTTTTTTTGTTTCAATACTATGACTTTGTGGGGTGTTGTCAATGCACTCATCAAGGGGGAGATTGAGGACCAATGGTGGTCACCCTTGGATGATGAGTGATTGACAACGTTGTGTTGGTATGATGTTGCTCTTGGCTTGTGATGTGCAGGTGTAGGATGCGACGTGGCGGTCGACGGCGTGCGGTGAAGGTCAAGCGAAAGGTTCATGCCGATGGACCAAGGGCGGTGAAGGATGAACGCGAGTAGGCTTGGACCGATGGACCCGAGGAGTCCGGGCGAAGTCACGGGCGGTCCACATGGTGCACGGAATGGCGAGAGGGCATGACAGAATGAGACGGCGTCGGTCGAGTCAAGCGGGAGGCTTGGCGGAGGCCGGACACGCGTCAATGGACGGTTTGGGTGGTTTGGGCCTCAAAACCACCGCGCAGGCAGGTTTCCCGGTTTGGGCCTCAAAACCGGGGGCGAGCCCGGTGCGGCCGGAGCTTCGAGAAGGAGGGCACGTGGCGTCATCGCGAAGCTTGCGTCGAGGCGAAGCAAAGTCGTGAAGGCGGCGTGTCCGTCCGATGCACATATAAAAACTTGGACCAAAATGCCCCTGCGTGGGTAGTTATCTTAGTTGTAGCTGTAAGGGTAGTATAGTCTTTCGTCCTGGACTATAAATAGGGATGGGGGGCTGGTTATTTCAGCACCTCTTTGCTTAGCAACTCATTATCTATTTGCTTATAGGCTAGTCATGTGCTAAAAGTGAGAGGAGAGAGGGGGATTAGAGAGTGATTACTCTTTTCTCTTAATTTCTTCATCTTTAGTGGGTGGATGAAGGGAGGAGGCTAGTCCTCATCTTGTATAGAAGATGTTCTCGTGATTTAGCTTTGTTTGTTGTCTCAAATCGTGCTAAATCTTTGATTCCCGAGCGTTTTTCTTTTTCCCTATTTTCGGAACTATTTTTGGGGAATTTTCGTTCATCATGTTTGAGCCCGAATCTCGTGAGATTGGTTGAAGGGAAATGTTGCTAGAACCTTGGAGAGCATCTTTGATATGATCCCCTTTTCAAATCCCTCACGAATCCGGCTTGATTTTGAGTTTTTCCCAAATCGTGTTCTTGAGTTAGGGTTTCGGTTTTCTCCAAAATTAGTGATGAATTATTGAGCTTTTCAGGATTAGTTTCATGGATCTATTTGCCCTTGGGGTATTGCATCCTTGTTTCAGATTTCATCTCGATCCGCGAAGTATAGGAAGAGATCTTACGAATTGAAGTTTGGTTCTAGTTCTTGGTGTTCTTCGTTTTCTTTCTGTTCTCCAGGTCGATCCGACGAACCGGTGGCGGCGCACGCACGGAGCCGCGTGCGAGCCTGGCCAGCAGGCCGAGGGAGCACAGCAGGCCCACAAGCCAGCGGCAGGTCGCAGTCCACCGGGAGGAGCAAGCTGAACCAGCCCACACCGCAACCCAGGCCTGCTGCCACGCACGGCCCAGGAGGATTCAACCGGCAGGCGGGCCGTGAAGCAGCAGCCTAGCAGGAGCAGATCAAGGCTAGCAGCCCATCCGATCAGCTGTAGGAAGCCAGCTTTTCGACCCAGCTCGTGAAGCTCAGTTTGCAAGCCAGCAGGCCAACAAGTTGCGGCCCAAGCTTCCCTGCAGGCCTAGCACCAGATTAGCTAGCGTAGCAAAGCAAGTGGTCCACTGTAAGCAATTCTTTTGTGCGAGTCATTTATTTTAATACATTGCTAATTAATTGTTGTCTGGTTGTTTAGATATTTAATTAGCACCTTCCTTTGCTAATCCTCGTATGTTAGAAAAGTATCTTTATTTAATAGTTGCATGATCAGATAAAGTGAGGTTTGCTTGTGGTCAGTAGTGTCTTTGCTTAATCTCATTTGCGCAAAGTTGATGGAGTCGATTCATGATTTGTTTCCGCTGTGAATTGAATATTTCTTATCGTTCCTAGGGTGAGCCTGTCACGAGTTGACTTGCGTCATCTTGACGATACAACGCGCAGTGTGCTTTGGGGTTGCGTTTGGGACATAGGCCTTGTTCTTGTTAAGAATTTTTATAGGCTCCCATTCACCCCCCCTCTGGTCGCCCTTTCGGTCCTTCACTTCAGCAATCAGGTAGGTGACCATTCCCATTGACGTGGTAAGCAAATTTTTCACAACGTAGCTTTTACAACTCAGGGTCTGCAAAGGCTGAAGAATCTTATTAGGAAGAGGAGGCATCGAGAGTGATGGGCTCACTTCCTCTCCTAGTAGTTTTGCGGCAAATATGGGAACAGCTGCTGCTTTTCATTGCGTGCCGTCTGATGGAGAACCAGAGGCGAGAGGCACCAAGGCTGCTGCAGCATGAAGAGGCAGATCCGGATGAAGAGGAGGACGCTGAGCGCAACGCCTGATTAGAGCTGGTCAAGATGTAAAAAGCTCTTTTCCTGGAGAGGATGAGAGGGAGTCTGAAGTTTGCTACTACTTGTCTAATACTCTGTAGTTGCTTCCGAGGCGGACTCTTAATCTGAAAACATTAGTTTCCTCTCTACGCGAGGTCGTTTGACTAGGTGTTTTTAGCTCGAACCAGGTGAGATCACTTAGGCGCTCCGTTTTCTCCTCCTACTGTGATGTAACTAAACTCTGAAATTTCTGTTCATGCAATGGGAATGGGGGGTGGCCTCTATTCAAAGAAAAAATATACGAGAACAGCTAATGGTTTTGTGGTTGTACAGCAAACGATAGATTTAGGTCGTTGACTTGCCCTGGAAGCGAGGAAGTAAGCCTGAAGTTGCCTCTGCAATATGGTGGCAACACACTGACCTTCCAGCTATCTTTAACATAATAAAAAACAAGTCAAAACAAAAGAAAACGGATAACGAAATGGCCAGTAGCTTGCATGTGTTGTTCCTTTTTACTACCTTGTGTCTTTGTGCCTTCATTTGCATTGACCATCAAACCAATGTACTATACCATCCAGTTCAATAGCTCTACATCGGATTGATTTCTGTAGGCATGAGTGCGAAGCCAGAGGCACCTAACTGATCAATCCAGTTTGGATATTTTGATGGTTAAAGTGCCCCTGTATTCTTGAGAATTTAGATCAGATCCTTATGCACCAAAATGGGCCTTTAATCTTCGACATTAAACTTACATATAATCTCTTTGAGGTTGATGGAGAGTGAAAGTGAAAGCATAGGAATAGGAGACATCAAGAAAGGAGTGTTTGCCTTAGGAATAATGCCATGATCACCAGTGCTGTCCCTGCCCTCTAGCTACTTCAGAAGCAGTCGTGTCACTGCGAAGAACAGGATATCAGCTGAATGGTCCGTGATTGGTGCACTACTTCACGGTATCAGTCACGGTTTCTCAAGTCCATTGCTGCCCATCGACGCCATCTTATTTGATGTTTGCGACTGTTGCTCGTGGCTCAAATTTTGCAGGCTAGGAGTGTTTCCTTGCCGATCCATTCAAAAAATAGCCTAACAATAGGCGGTGACCTGCTGCCGACGTGGCCCTCTTACTCAGCTGCTTCGTCCACTAGCTCTTCTTGGGCTGTCCCTGGCTTGCTCCAGTTCGTCATGCATGACGCCCGCGCATGGACGGGATGGTGTAATTTGGTTTACGCGAGCAGCTAGTTAGCCATCTTCATCTATTTGCTCGTATTGCTGCTACCTCTCGGTACCGTTCATTTACGGATGCATCTTATTACTGAAAGTTTCAGTATTTGTTTTAATAGTATATGATGCTGAGAAACTGTTATACACAATTCATGTGCAGAAGACTTGATGGAGAATTGATGAGATACCCATCAGTCTTTGTCCACCGAGCCATCATTCCGATATGTGCTGGGCGCAAATACATGGGGCACCGAGAAGTATCATCTTATTACTGAATGGGAGCTTTATTTTCTGGCACCTAAAAAATGAGTTAGAATGAATAAGAAGTATCATCCAAGGATAAAAAAGCACAGGACAATACACAGCTAGTATGCATGGGTAGAGGTTCAGATTATATATTAGTGCACATTTAGTGCTCAGTCAAGTGAGTACACGACAGCACAACTGAAGAATTGTGTAGTAATAGCATTCTAATAGTGACAACGCTCAAAGTAAACTAAAAATTCTACTAGACTTGAAGAACTGCAAGAAGCAATTGCAGAGCTGCTCCTCACCATTCAAGTATGAATAGATGCACAGGAGGTTGAACTCATGCATTTACAGGCTTGAAATAGTTATGATGTCGTTAAGTGAAATATTTTAGGCAATCTCAGGTAGCATAAACACTCTCGAGTTCAGTCGATCGAAATGCTGTTATGAAATTAAATGCTCTGGTATATTTCACCGAAGAGTGAGGATATATAACACTCTCAGTGCTAGACTTCACCAGCAAACATAGTAGTCTATATACCATGAGTGTCGTCCAACATCAGACTTCATCAGCTCCCTTATATCAAGCACACAGCAATTTCTGTTATAACAAGCGCAGCTGTACACGTAGAAGTAGAAAATGAAGAAAATGCTAGAAGGTTCACAGGGGTATTGGAATCTTAGGATTAGGAGGTGTCGGGTAAGGTATGGCCAGAATTAGCATAACCAGTTGCCCTGAGTTGAAGAGTTTGGGGACCGCGTGGGCTTACTGACAAGATGAATTATGTATGTTGCACCGGATGATCAAGAAAACCCGTTGCATCAGCAGAAGATCATTTTTCCAAGGAGCAGTATATTCAATATTACAACGTAACATATATCACATTCATCATGTGGGGGATCCCAAAGTTTGCTACCGTGAGATTTTCCTGTTCTTTCGTTGGCCTCCCATTATCCGTTAAAATACAATGGTACTTGTATTGTGTCGCTGTCAAATTAAACCTTTTAGAAAAGAGATAGTTTGCATATATGGCGGCTAACAGTTTATTGGAGCGCGATGGTCCAAGAACACAAACATTCCATGTTCTTGCTCCGCTCATAGTGGACATGATAAACCATACGGTCTTCAAATGTGTCCTCGTCAATGCCACACAACTAGCTAGTTCCTACCAAGAAATTGTAGTCGTGCAACTATAGTACCCCTATCATTGAAAACCTATTAAATCATTAAGCATGAATACATAATATAATTCATCTGACATAATAAAGACATAAATAAACCTTGTGACTTTATGGTTCTCTTAGCTATATAATGGACCATGATTATGTTGAACATTACATAGATATCTACTTTCTTGTTATATTGCATTGGTGCCTGTGTGATGTCTGTGATGCAATGCATGCATGTGTGATGCTGGTAATGCCCATGAACACATGTGTGCAAAGACGTGGGTGCTAGGGCCTCCCATGATTACATGAGTGATGTTGGTTAACAATCCACGTCACTTATGTATGTCAACTGGGACAGGATTGCATTGGATGCGTCACTGAAATCTGTTACTCGGTAACTTTTGAAGCAAGTTAAGAATACGATTGAATGATGGCCTCAACTCACTCAGCAAGAGGACAGCTACGGACAATGTGTTCCTCGCTCTTAGGTTTGAGGGCACAGGAACTGCTTGTTAAGGCTCTTACGGTACAGCAACTTATTGATGTGGATCTTTTTTTTTTTGCGAAATTATTGATGTGGGTCCTTGACTGGCCCTAGATTTAAGCATGAAGTTACCACCGCATATATGGTGGAAACACAAGCCTTTTGCTCGAAGTCCAAAAATATTCATTTGTCAGATGAATATGCAATGATTATATATAGTACAGAGGCAAGAGTGCTATGATCTCGTGCATAGAACACTAACTATATATGGTGCATCAAGGTTAGAAGTTCATGTACAATTTTTTTTGGTACCTGCTGTTTACTTGCAGTACGAGATAGCAGGAAAAAGTTAGATATGAAGACAATCGAAGAGGACCGGCCAGTTTCTGTTAAATGCTAAGGGAGAGAGAAGGTGGAAGCATAGGAACAGAGACATCAAGAAAGGAATGGTTACTTTATGAATGGCATGGTCATCATCAGAGCTCTCCTGCCCTCTATTTCAGGGAGATGTGCACCACGAGCTGCAACGGGAGGTGCAGCCTCACTTCAGATTCTTCTGCGCCAGGAACGTTGTTCCCCGTGGTGTGTCGAACTGGCGATGGCTCACTGCCATCGGCGCCATCCCATTTAATTTTATTCGACTAATCAGTAGGATTCGCTCATGGCTCAAGTTTGCAAACGGCTGGGACCGCTCCTTCATCCAGCAAATTACTGCACTCAACTACTACATCATAAGGACGAAAATCCTCAAAACTATTTTTTGTTTCAATTTGCGCCCTAAATTATACCGCATTACTACATCCAAAGTACGGATACACAATTTGATTTTTTTTCTCCAAGCACAAGGTGGTGGTGGACATCAAATGTATATAAAACATATATTATAAAATTTTCATAATTATTTTTATATATTTTTCCGTACTAAAAATTAATTTAGATTTAAATGTCATACCCTATCAAATAATGATAAAAAATTCATGACGTATTTTTATAACATCAAGAAACAAAAAGATAAATTATGCTATGGTGTAAATTAAATATTATGAAAATATGTTTTAAAAAGATAAGTGGTAAACTGATTAAAAAAATAGTTTATGAGGTTATTCAAACTTTCATTATACTTGGGGAGTAGTTTCAGCTTCTTCCAATAACATAATAATCTTGCCGGCTAGAACTTGTGGATGTGATCGACTATTGAATTCTTGACCGTTGGATATGTTTATATTTTGGAACACTAGTATAATCTAATATTGTGTACCGTAAAAAAGTACTTGAATATGGCAACTGATCCAGCACAAATGAAATAGTTTGCATATATGCTGGATCGTGCAACAAAAATCAGTGTCTTGTGCCGGATAAAAGATTGCTGGAGTGGCAAAATGGTCAAAGAACACTACCATTCAATGTTCTTCCTCCGCTAGTGGACATAACAAACCACATGGTCTTCAAATGTGTCCTCGTCAATGCCACACAACTAGCTATAGTCACAAAGAATTTGTAGGCGTGCAACTACAGTACCCCTAGCGTTGAAAACCTAATAAATCATTAAGCATGAATACAAAATATAATTCATCTTGCATATTCAAAATAAATTTTTATTTAAGCTTGGAATGGATAAACATAATTGAGTATTCTTTGCGAAACACAATATAGAAATGCTCATATACACACAACACTCAACCCTATGAACATATCCATGTATTATACCAAGCCATAGTAGCTAAAACAATATGTCAGCGTGCAATGCATAGACATTGGTATAAAACATATTTCCTTATTGGAAATCAGAACATAGACATTAATAGAAAAATTAAATATTGGAGAACCCACCATTGATACACAATCAGAAGCAGAAATGCCTATCATGGAATGCATATAGAGCAGTAAATATAAAATTAACGCCACAACTAAACCTTCGAAATTCATATGCAACTTTGGTGTTTCCTTTTCACATACTTTATTAGATGTGAACAAGTTGGAACAAAGAAATGGTGGAAGCTAAGACCGAGGTCCGAATAAGATACCTCAAGGGAATAGGAATCAAGGAGAGAAAGATACGAGTACTTTGTGTATACGTTAAGTTTCTTGGTTGAAGGTACATGCCATATATCCAGTCGATTTAATTTGATTTTTGAAAGCTACAGTCAACTTGGGATCTGGAACATTTGACTACGGCTGCAGGATATAGAAGTCTACTAGTTGCGAAAGATGACTAAATTGCAAATCGCAGCACCTCTACCTCTCTTCACTACTACAGAAATATTTCCACATGGCTTTTCACTGCACATGTATTTTTCAGCCCCGATTTGGAAGTAGGAGGCCATAGTGATTGTTAGAATGGGCAGTCAAACATATATGACTGCAAGCACAATCATAAATGAAAATAGAATCAATTTTTATGATGGCACGTGTCAGGAACCAACAGCGATATATGTTTTCACCGTCGTTGTAAATCCAACACCCCCCCACCCCATTCCCACCATCTGTTTCACCGTTATTGTGGCAATTTTTAATCGAGGCTCCCCAGTTTTTAAGGACGCACATCACCCCCTTATTTTAAGGTCAGTAATTAGTAACCAATTTAATTGCTACCTTGTTTCTTTAACTAAATTTTGCATTTTGGGATGAATGTGATGCAAAGGCTCTTTCATCATTTTAGAGCCCATTTTTCACCAAATTGTTCATGGAGGCTCCCCAATTTACAAATGCACATCGCTCACTTATACTTGTAGGTTGGTACCTAGCCACTAATTTAATTGCTAACTTGTTTGTTTGGTTAGATTGTTTTCAAAATTTTGAAGAGATGGAGAGGCTCCTTATTTATTTTAGAGGGTATTTAACCAAATTGCTCAAGAAACCTACTTTTTTTAAGCATAAAGTTCATTCTTAAAAACTAGAATGTCATACATTTTCAGGTTAAATTTTTCTAGAACACATGTGATCACCGTTGGTGCATGAGCAGAAGCAAAGTTCTATCTTGTAACGCATAAAGAATAAATATGCAATTAACTCCACATATACCTTCAGAAGGCATATAAATGTTACTGGTGTACCGACACTAGTAGAGAATTGGGCTTTAGTCCCGGTTGGTAGGGTGCAAATATCCCAAAAATCCATCCGGGATAAACTAACCGGGACAAAAGGTGGGGTCTTTTATCCCGGGTCACTCAACCGGGACAAAAGACCCCCTTTTATCCTGGTTGGTACTACCAACCGGGATAAAACGGGTCACCACGGCCGGCGCTGCAAAAAAAAAATCCGAGCTTCCAGGAGGCCCCCAGTCCTAAGTCACAAGTCACGCGATTTTTCACGCGAAATATGTGCGTGCGCACTGCGTGGGATTCGAACCCACAACCTCCAGCCTCGCGCGTAGCTTCCTTGCCCTCCCACCTACACACCACATCTGACTATGTAGGGGATGCTATCCTTTTGTTTTAACTCGTGGGGGACCCTTTTATCCCGGTTTGTAACACCAACCGGGATAAAAGACCCCCTTTTATCCCGTTTGGCATTACAAACCGGGATTAAAGGGTTCGAGGGATTTTCTCCTGTTACTCTGTCCTTGTTGGGGACTCCGCTGGGGCGGTTGGTTCCTAGTGATCGGTCGATCAGCGCGTGGCTGGAGGCTTGGGCTAAGACCTTGTGCCGTGTTCACGAGCTT
>NC_028456.1:17171905-17216767 GCF_000263155.2 Setaria italica
GAGCCCCCCACTAGTGACAGAAGCCTTTAGTCCCGGGTTGGTAAACCTTTATCCGGGCCAACTTTAAACCGGGACAAAAGGGGGCGCATCGAAAGCCAATTCTCTACTAGTGCGAGGTTACGTTGACGCAATCACATACTTCGTTAGATAGGAACATGCTCGAGAAGGTGAGAAATGAGATACCTCGAGGGAATAGGAACCATCAAGAAAGACATCGTTACTTTATACACCAGTGAGGGAAAACATATCTTGCTGGGTTTAAGGTAGTGGCCATCTCTCAGGTAGTGGTCATCATTCAACATGGCATCTACAAACGACAAGAGAACGACAGAGACAACAGAGGGAAGAGCCGGCCACGGAGAAAGGAGAGGGAAGAGCTGGCGGTGGAGAGAGGAGAGAGGCAAAAGGTTGGGCGGCAGACTGAACGACGCACAGTGGATAAAGCCGTGGGTCGGGAGGCTGTGGCCGGTGGCAGACGCGAGATAGTTTGCGAAGCAAATTGAGTTAAAATATCGGGTCCACTGCTTCTATCATAACTGGTTGGAATTACGATCCGACTGTGAAAACTTCCACCGCCGGTTCGTAATTGGAACCGGCCGTGATAGTTTCTTTCACCGCCGGTTTCAACCTCTTACAACCCCCACCAACCTTATAACTGGTGGTGATGGTGTATCACCGCCGGTTCAGGCGGTGATGGTTTATTATGTAGTAGTGTAAGATTTGTAAGTTAAATTTTGGTATTATTAAAGTGTAGATTGAGCCAATTAACATAATCAAAGGATTGTTGACGTTTCCTATAGCTAATACCCAATTGGATATGTGACACTGAAAGATACGTGTTCTAAAAATTTACCATCGAAACGTCTCGGTAAATTTTAATACCAGCGAAGATATCTCCGTTTAGATTTTTACCATTCCATTCGAATCGGACGTTAACGCTAGAATTAGTGACATATTTAGCCTCATAACCCCAGGCCCAAACCTCCTTATCCATCTGCACTCTGCAGCCCGTCGCCTCCATGCCACCGCGGCCGTCGCCCGTCGCGTCCAGGCCGCCGCGGCAGTCACCCCTCGCCTCCAGGCCGCCGTCGCCGCGAACCTAGTCGCCGTCGTCGCCCCATCGCCCCTCGCCGCCATGCCGCCGCAGCCCGCAACCCCGTGCCGCGCCGCTGTACGTCTTCTCCAGGAAGTCGATGCTCGCAAGGCATGCCCAGTCCACCATGCTCGCCTTCAGGAAGCCGGTCGCAAGGCAATCTGGCTGCCTTTTTCTATGTTGTCTGTCTTGCAATTCCAAGTAGGAATTTTTGCTTCCAATTTGTGGTGTTACGGCTGGAATGTGCATCATTTCTAGCACTAATTTGGCTATTGGTTTCTGACTGTTGCAGATTTGGTTGTTGGTTTTTGACTGTTGAAGGCAAGGAGAAAAGGATTGATCTGGAGAAAAATTGGTGGATATGTTGTTTCAAATTGTAACCAATTATGGTTGTATGTATTATTAAATGAGGATGAATACAATTGTTTCAGTGAAAAATTGTGACCAGTTTGCAACTACCAGATGACTATTGTGCTTATCTGTTCTTGAAATGACAATTTTTTGATTCAGAAACCAATTCCAAGTGATATTGTTGTGCGCAATACATCCAGAATGCATACACATATATGGAGAGCACATACATGGTTCAAACATAGTTCATGCACAGATGGTTCAAACATACATGGTTCAAATTGTCGATGCGCAAACAAGTGCACAGATAATAAGATGGAGGTACATGTTTCAAGAATAACTAGTTAAGTAGTCTCCTCTTGATGCGTGAGGGTGTAGGCCACTGTGACTTATCACCCATTGGATTCACCTCGAATTGATATGCGTCTTTGAACCTTTGGACTGAATAGTATTCATGCACATAGTTCTCAATTGGTGTGCCTCTTAGGGAGGTTATATATGCTATGGCATTGATAACAAGGCTTTCCAGTTACCTCCCATTGACGACATGAGCAAGTATGTTTAGTAAGATTAACTGCAAACCTCCAAGCATATCCATTTTTACTCACTCCAGAAATTTCGGTGGTACATTTCTAAAACGCGCATCTTTCAGTGTCACAGATCCAATTTTGCCAAAACTTAATCATGCAGTATGGAATATTAGACTTTTTATTGTCTTTTCCTGCAGCTATAACCCGGTGAATGTCACAGTATGCATGACAATTCAGCAACAGTAGATGGAGACTTCTCTGTGTAATAATGTGATTTTGTGCACCAAAGTTTTAATCTTGTAACATTTATCACTAATTTCCTATTACTAAAAAAATCATTAGTGCCTTCAATTACCTGCCACCTTCTTGTGTGTATATGTACTTTGACACAAGCTTTGATATAATCAACTCCAGTATTACTTATTGTTGGCAGAGACTCAAAAAAGGAGGAGGGAAGGTGAGAATGAACAAAAAACCACTACAACAAATGTATGCAGCTATGGATGGCACTGGCGTCAGGCGATTAGGAGTGTGAGCTAGCTAGCAGGAATGGAAAATAGTACCGTAGGACCAGTGCAACACAGAGGGGCATAGCAGGAGAAACTGTGTTAGGGACTTGACATAGTGTTTGTGGAAGAAGTCAGGCGCAAGTCATTAAGCTGGAATAATTGTTTGTTAGAAAAGCACTTCAATTGAGAAACAAGACTGAACACGCAGACTTCTCGTGTAACATTTCTCGAGGAGAGAAATTGTGGTATTCCATGAAAAAATGGATGAGATAAATGCGGTGTAATGTATGATCAAATATAAATCAATTCAGAATTGATGATGCGACAAGTGTTCCCCAAATATATCACTGGACTTCCTTTCCAACGTATAATTGTCAGGTGGTGCACAAATGCAAAGGATTGACGAGGTGGAGAACTTTAGGGGAATTGGAGGCATCAGGATTGAAAAAATAACGACTTCACCACAAGCTTACTAGCAATTGACCCTGTTGGGAGTCTGTTCAGAGATGCAAAGCCATGTATTGGCATCCTCAAATGGTGTCAGCAGTGCTGTGCCACACGAAGAGTATGAACCTTGGTCGGCGGTTCTTCCGTACGCCCTTGATAAAGTAAAACATATAATATCTATCAAGCTTTTTGTTTGCCTGTTGATTTCATTGCTACATTATTGAATCTACCCCTCTATTGCTAGACAAGCTGGTCTCTCCATCACAATATAGTCTTACAAGTTACAAGATTTGAAAAGGATACATGGCAAACGTCAGTCGTAAAGATACGATTCACAATATTAATTGCAGGATGTACCAGTCTGATTTAAACAAACATGTTTCCCGGTGGAATTATTCATATTTTGTAGATTTTACAGATGATGCTATACATGCTATAGATGATACTATAGGTGCTGGGGAGGATGAAAACTCGAGTGAAATTACACAGGAGGCTGGAGACACTGCAATTGGGTAGAAGAGGAGAAAACACACCTTAAATTGATGTTTTATATCTTGTAAAAAAAACAATTGTAGATTCTAGAAGTCGACCATGCCTGAATGCATTTTTCCGTTTGCAGAGCTCGTTTTGCCAAAGCAAGCATGCGACCAATTGAATCCAAGGTGGTAAACTAGCTGTGAGTCATATGTAGACAATTATTTGTTGGAGAAAAAAGTTCATTTCAGATAGACTATATATTGCTACGTAAGGTGGCCCAGCTCTGCTGCATTGCGAGCAGAGGCACTCATACTTCTGTTATTATATGATCCCTCTGCCGGATTTCAGAAAAAATAGTCCATCAACATTGTGAGCGAGTTGTGCGGGTACACGTGGATCCCCTTACGCCAGTATCACTCCTCTTAGGGGCGACACGGGCGGAACCCTCACGCCACCACCACAAGTCCTCGCGTCAATCCTCCGCCTCCTCGCCGCCGCCCAAGCTCTCAGCCGGAAGCCCGCACCGGTGCTAGGACGGTGGCGGTGAGGCTCCTTTTCCCTCCTGTTTCCTTCTCCTCGTGAGCTCCCTCCAGCTTGCTCTAGTTGGCGGCCATGGCCTCATCGCTGGGCTTCTTCTGGGGCTAGATCCGGCGAGTATGAGGCCAGATCCGGAGAGCCCATGGGTGGAGATGCCGTTCCCCTTGAGTTAGGCGCTCGCGGAAGCGGTGATGTTGTTGAGGCCATGTGTGGCAGCACGGCGGCAGCGGCGGCTGGCTTGGGTCCGGCAGAGGCCCTTCCCTCCCTGTTCTCCTCCCTCGCCGCTACATGTGCAGGCTAGCGGAGGCCTGTTCTCCTAGGCCGCCTCTAGCATCCCCACGAGCGGATCTATCTGCCCGTGATCGTTGGCATTCTGGAGGGCGGCGGCGGGCTACCGGCGGTGGTGGTATCAGCCGGATTTGGGCGCCATGGCTGCTGGTCAGCTTCAGCCTGCGGCAGTGGCTGGACCTTGTGCTTGGGCTCGTCATCTTTGCCCTGGCAGCCGGGTCCTCACCGGAGGCCGGTGCCCCTCTCGCCCCGGCTTCCTGTCGGCGAGGGGGGAGGAGCAACAGTCGGCAGCCTTTGCGTCTTCGGTGCCTCCTGGTGGTGTCTGCTCCACTATGCGGGGCGGCTCGGCAGGTTTGGCCACAAGAACGCTGCAGATTTCTTATTGGGGTGATGATGTGGTCATGCAGGAGCTACAGGCGAAAGCTCTACTTGATTGGTGTCAGTGTCAGCAATGACGATGTCGATTGGGCGTCGTTTCCTCCGTTGAGGCGTTTGCTGTGAGGCTCTTTGCAATGTCAATGGTCTTCTAGGTGAAAACCTTAATCCGGCTTGCCGGATGGGTGGCGACAATGTCTTCGACGTCGTATCCTTCTTGGAGGCGTTGTGTGAGTGATAGAAGACAAGTATTCCAAGTCCAGCTGAGTCTTGATGACGTATGAAGATAAAGTAAGGACGAATAAGAAGAATGAAGCTGAGTCTTCTAATTATTTTATTTGTCTTATAGTTTTCTTTCTTGTGTTTTGAGCTCCTCATCGTTGAGGATTAGAGTATAAATCGTTGAGGATTAGAGTATAAGAACTTTTTGTAACCTTTGGCTGTATATGTCCACCATGTGGTTTGTCTTAGAGTTTTCTTATTGTGTTTTGAGCTCCTCATTGTTGAGGATTATAGTCTAAGAACTCTTTGTAACATTTGACTGTATATATCCATCATGTGGATATAGCAGGCCGGAATTTATCCTCTTTTCTAATTGTACAGGCTTTTGATGGAGTTCGAAGAACCTCTGAGCTAATTACTCCGAATTTATATATTGCTTTCTTTTAGAGGTCATATAGCTGAAGCAATGATGTGACCAGCCGAATATAACGTTGTAAAAGTAGTTACATAAAACGCAGACTAAAAAAAATTCTTGCTCCCCACCCAAACAAGGTGAAAACTAGAAATAGTCAGAAATGTGTTTAGCGCATGCTGTATGCATGAGATGGTGATAGAAAATGAATCTTCGAACCAGATTGACTCTGAGCTCTCCCAAGCAAGAATGCGGTTTTGTGCCGTGCAGTTCTATCCTGGAATATATACTCACATCAAACTCCTACAAAATTACTGCCCACACCAACCTGCAACCTTACATCTCAGTAGTATCTATATGTACCGAGGGCGTTCCCCAGATTACCTGAAGCTAGCTTTCCATTTTTACCACCACCCTGCTCCACATGTACCCACCACTAGAAAAGATGGAAACACTTGGAGTAGGAATGTGAGGCGATGGGGAAAATGTAAGGACTTAGTACGAGTGACACTGTCCGATAACAATGAGAAGCTGCTAAAATGTGTAACACGCTACAGCATCACGTACTCTATCCTGTACTTGTTGGCATCAGGTGACCAGCTCTGTTATGGGATCATAATGGCCCTGCAATATGTAGATGGTCTAGCGCTCGCCGCCTACTCTGTTACACCACAGGTACAGGTAGTACTTTTCGTATCCATGCCAGTTCGCGGAGATGACCCCGCTGTGTGTAGGTGAAGGTGTGCCACTCCGGCACGCTGGCGGGACTGGATAGCGGTGATATTGTCAACTTCCTCTTCTAGGATCCTACTACATGGGGTTCCAAATCCGCCGCTAAAGCACGCGAGGGGTCTGCGCCAAGGCGACCCCCTCTCACCGCTTCTCTTCGTCATAGCAATCGACCCGCTACAAAGGCTACTTCACCTAGCCACGGAAATGGGTATATTTACCAAACTACGGGGACGTGGGCCTTCATGTCGGATATCAATGTATGCGGATAATGCGGGCCTGTTCATTGCGCCAAGAAAGGAGGAGATACATGCGCTGGTGAACATCCTGAATATGTTCGGAGAGGTGATAGGGCTCAGATCAAACTTTCAAAAGTCACCAGCATTGCCTATTCGCTGCCAAGGGATAACGCTAACGGAAGTGTTGTGAAACATGCCTGCCAAGCTCGGAACTTTCCCTACCAAATACCTAGGCCTACCACTATCTGCATCATGTTTAAAACCAGTAGACTTTCAGCCTTTGATCGACAAGGCAATAGGGAGACTCAGCAACTGGAATGCAACAAACATGACTGCAGCCGGGCGATTGACACTTGTCAAATCGGTGCTAACAGCCCAACCGGTGTATCTACTCACAGTCCTAAATGCTCCAAAGCAAATCATGAAAACAATTGATGCCAAAAAAAAGTAGTTTCTTTGGGCCGGCAATGAAAATATCATAGGTAGGAAATGTAAAGTGAATTGGACGCGGTCTGCCTGACACAGGAAAGAGGGTGGTCTAGGGGTGCTACACCTTAGCGAATTCTCCAGAGCGCTACGCTTGCGCTGGTTATGGCAACAATGGATGAATGAGGGCGCATCCTAGGATGATTGCGACGTCCCTTGCACGCAAGCTGACTGTAAGCTCTTCGCGGCAACCACCACTCTATCAATTGGTGACAGCAACAAAAATATCAATCTAGGACAGTGGATGGATCGATGGCTAAAGGCCCTGGGACATGGCGCCCAACCTCTTCACCATCTCAAAAAGGAAGAACAGATCGCTGTGCGAGGCCATCACGGACAATGCTTGGGTCACGGGTATTGACCTCCGGCACTAGGGCTTCTCAGTCACACAATTCATTGAGCTTCAGAATCTCTGGAACGTGGCAAGTCGCCTACAACTCCGACCAGAGGTCCCGGACACCATTCGGTGGAAACTGACGGCCGACGGCCAATACACCGTGCAATCTGCATACCAAGCGCAGTTCTTCGGATCCACAAACACCAACTTCGAGGCCATCATATGGAAACCATGGGCGCCACCAAAGTGTAAGTTCTTCAGCTGGTTGGCCGTCCAGGATAGAATATGGACAGCGGACCGGTTGCAACGTCGGAATGGCCAAGCAATCCAAATTGCGCTCTCTTGAAGCAACTCAAGAGACGGGGCTGCATTTGTTCACTGAATGCAATTACACAAGGAATGTTTGGACTCAATTAAGTGCATGGATTAGGTGCCCAGCCATAGACCTGGAATGCTGGACTTCACACGACACCCTGACTGGTGGACTTCATTAATTAGCGGGCATGCAGGTCGTTGACAAAAAAAAGTCTTGAGATCTCTTATCATCTTAGTGTTGTGGGAGGTATGGAAAGAGCGCAATGCGTGAATTTTTTGCCATTAGGAACAACCCCTCCCTCGCTTAGTGGCCCGGATAAAGGACGAGGCAATCACGTGGGTGGCGGCAGGTGCTAAGCACCTGGAGCGGTTCCTTACGCCGCAAGACGTAGTTGAGTGTACATAGGGATGTTTGTTCCCTTTTATTTTTTCAGGTTGCTACCCGAGTTCTCAGTGTACAGCATATAAAGTTTTCTATCTTGTTACACCTGTTAGGCATTATTCTCTATTAATAAAGCAGCAGCTCCCCTGCTGACTCGTTTAAAAAAAAGTGTGCCACTCAACCAAATTCAAGCCCAGCACTACGTTTTCACACTGCCAAGTATGCCAGTTTTGCTACACAAGCACTTCCATGGTGCGGCCTACTAGCACCCTCCAGTGTCTTTGCTATGGAGTTTTATTGTTTATTGTATAGCTAGACCTCATTAAGCTTGAAATAATTATCCATGTGAGGCAGAGATCCCTTTTTCATTTCACTTGCACTATAATTCTTGGTGCGAATCGACATGAGATTTCGTGAAGCTTGCCAAGAATTTAAGGTATACTTTGATTATTTTTTGCGAGAGTATTGGTTAGTGGTTACATATCATGCTAGTTCGGTTCCAGTGTAATGACCTCAATTTACTGTCCCAGCTACTAATATGTACAGTTTGTGCGACTGAGTGATCATGCATCCGGTGTTCTGGCACTGACAGATGCATTTGTGATCCTGCTATAGTGGCACAGCATTGTTAGTTCCACATTTTGTAGACAGGACAGACTGCCATTACTAAAGAACCACGTCCCCAGACCTTTTTCAATTCTAATGGGTAACATATATGAATCTAAATTCAATACTATTATTCCAAAAGTACTTCTTCCGATTCCAAAATATTTAACACTACCATTGGTTTTTGGTCAACATAGTGTAAATATGCAAAAAAAAAATTATGCTTAAAGTACCTGTAATGATCAAGCAAGAAAAAAATTATATTTACATGGTATTTCAATAAGATGAATGCTCAACGTCATGTCTACAAGTAAACGACATCAAACATTCGGAATGTAAGGAGTGCTATGTGCACAACGCTGTACGGTCTTGATAGGCACTACTCCTATACAAACACACAATCCATTAGGATTGAAACAAACTCTATATGCACAGCACCATGCTGTTTGTAGTTTATTCTCAACCCATCGTGAATTTCCGTGCAGAATGCGCAGTTGTGCAATTATATTACGCTTGAGGAGGGTCCCAAGCATTGTGAAGACCTTGGGAATTGGAGACATCAGGAAAATGATGCTCATGGAGGGAAAAAATTGCAATCACCCCAATCTGGTGAGCAAAAGCTGAACCAAAATGCAAAACCTTTGCCTGGATCCTACTTCAGCAGAAGATTCTCACAGCAAACAACTTAGCGAAACGAGGATGGCCGCATGACCCAGTATGGAAACTGTGCAACTCTTCACCCGAGACACCTGTTCATCTATGCAAGAACTGCAAGTACACTAGTACAGTGTGGAATCAGCTGACCAGATGGTTCGATCTACAACTGTTGCTGCTCAACAATTTGCGAAACTCAATTTGTTGCTGGTGGAAGAAGGCGTCGTTTCAACAAAGAACAAAAACCGTTTCTTGATGGTCTAGTTTTGTACTTTTGGTGGAATATCTGGAAGGAACGCAATTGACGAACCTTCCAACAAGAATCCAAAGCACCTATAGAGGTGGCATACCTATCAAGGAAGATGTTCAACTTATCCAAGCAGCAAGGAGTCGGACAAGAACCGCCGGAGCAGTCTCTTAGTTTGTTTGTATTTAGTCCACTGCGTTGTTTCTGTTCTTTTCCCTGTCGTTAGTTGGTTGTGTGGGTGCGACAGGGTTTAGGGTGATCGTGTTTTAGTGGCTGCGGAGACGGTAGAGTGGCTTATCCTGTTTTTTCTTTTCTTTTACCTCTTCTAATAAAAATTACGGCAAATCTTGCCGTTCCTTTTAAAAAAATACTCGTGGTGGCACCAAGGAGGGACATGCCCTTCAGCTGATGGAGTTGATGTCATGGCACATCAGGAGTGCACGGGCACTATGGTGAACACCAGAAGTCCTCTGCACAACATTATTTACTGATGAAGCCACTGGACACCTTCACTCTCGGCAGTCGGCAAGAATCAGGAAGACCTCATGATATGGTAGTAGAATTACAACGTAAAAGCATTTTATACTCAAAATTGAACTGATTACCTTCTTTGTTTCTGTTGGGTTACTACTGATTGTTTTAACAGATAGCTTTAAAAATGTAAACGAACAGGCGTGTATGGTTTTGATTTTATAACCTTTGCCTCCCGGACGCAACTTATATAAGTATGCTGGTATGATTAAAAAAGTAAACCAATGCTGGTATGATTATATAAGCACAAAAACTGTCCTACAGGCTAGGAATCGACACGTCCGTCAGCCAGCAGCCGAGGCTTGGTTTTGCTATTGGGCGGGAATGGAAATATTTTGGTCCTGCGCTTCTTAGTTTCGATCACTTGTATGTGAAAAAAAACCATGTGGTGAATAACCACAAGCTACTATCCGCTTTGCCTTGTCTACCAAAAGACGGCGGATCGGAGGGCCGGCTGGCTCCGCCTAGGCTGACCTCAACTCCAAATACTCTCACGCCATGGATTTGGATTTGGTGCATGGGCAGCTCAATCTCCCCATGCGCGAAATCTTTAATGCTACAGTAGAAGAAGCAATCCAGCAAAACGTTGTGCCGACTAGTCTTAAAAAAAAATAAGGAGAGGCGTGGTGAGAGTTCTAGAGGATGAGCTGGAGGAATTGGCACCTCTTCAAACTTTGTACACCGAAGGAATGAAGCTTCAGTTTTGATAATTCTTTCATTACTTTATTTGCACTTATTTGTATCTTTAAATACTGGATCCCTGTTAAAGTGGTTATCTCGCTCTATAGCTGCTAGCAGTTCTTTATTCACTGATCATGTTTGACGTGGTAGTCCAGTAGTATAACTATGGTAACAGTCACTACTACATAAAACATTTATAGGTCCGGTTGAAACAGTATTTGAAGACACGGATGCGTCACGCGGAAGGCTCAATATTTTAACATGTACGTTAACACTCATTAGCCTGGCGTCCGCCGCCACGCCTCGCTCGGCGCATAAAAAAAAATCCAAAGCCGGCATGGACAAGTCATCGGTGCTATTTTTTAATTGACGAGCATGGATGAACTGTACCAAAAACTAGATGAGTGTTCTTCTAGTATAACGTGGGAGAGCATACCTTAAGCTCTGCATTAGTGAGCTTTTCACATGCTACAGGAGAGCGATTTCGGCTCACCTGTGTTTGCAATGGAAGGTTGAGGCTCGCTCATGTGGGTAAGGTGGGGCAAGCTAGTCGAGAGGGTTTCTACCAGGTTTTATTATAGAATTTCCAGTATGCAGGACCATTCCCTCAATGATAAATCCATGCAAAAAAAAATCTTCTACTTTATATTTACACGTAACTACTACATAATCAATACCCTTGTATGTGCACTATAAAAGTACCATCCCTCCCGATACTTTGTTCTACCGCACACTCACTAGTTGGTCCATGAAAACCACTTGCCGGGAAACCTAAAAGTTAGGATGATGCGTTTGCAGCATCGAGAGTAGGATTAGGAGGCGCAAGGAAAGAAATAAACACCAGATTTTCTGTAAGCTCTTTTACGGTACACAATACGACTACTTAGTAGTATATAGTATATATAAGATCTAAATGTTCATAATTTTGGATGATTTAGTAATTATTACATGTGAAAAGTGATATTTCAAACGGAATGGCCTTTTAAACTTTATACTAATGTCAAAAATAAAATTTTAGTGATGTCATTTGTGTTCTTTTACCATGATACCCTTGTACTACCTACACTTCTCATGTATACTACCCATATCACAGGTGAAGGTTTCAGTAGTATACAATTAATCTTGACCGTCGGATGTTTGTATACTAGTTTTTTTTGAACACTAGTATAACCCAGTATTGTGTACCATATAAGAGCTCTTTTCTATTGGGTCGTGGAAGAAAATAGCAATATGCAGGTAAAGACAAAAGGATCGCAACCGTCCCCTGCCTTTTGCTATACGTTGCTGGGGCACAGCGACGACAATGTCTGCGGTGCTAGGAACCTGTTATGATAGTGTACATACATGTTTCATGTACTCAGATTGACCTGGATCATTTGAGCTGATTCTTCAATCCTTCCATATCAAACTGTTGTACCATGCAGGCATCTCCTGATGAACACCGCATGGAAGTGGATCGCGGATCCAACATTCATCATCTAGTAGTATATCTTATTTGTCTATATGTGATGTAGATAAGATTCAAGCTCATGCGCCGACATGGTTAACGTGCACAACAAACAGTACGCTAACATGTGATGAATCAATCTTGTCTAATACAATGATCCTACTATTCGTCAGCTGGAACAACGTCTGTATCCCACTCTAAATTTCCAATACAGCAAGGACATAAGAAATCCGAATGCTGTGACGACCACACACGGTTTCACTGAAAGCAATTGAAATTGCCAACAGATATCGCTATGATTTCCTACTCATTGCATTGACCTGGATGGGTTCACCGTCGATGACAACCGCGTCTGGCCGCTGTACAAGCACGTCTTCCACCCTAAATATGCTCCCAGTCTTTCTTTTATTGGGATAGCAATTAGGGTATCGAACCATACTTAACAGACATAACAAAACTGTTCTTTTCATACATGTAGAATTGCAGAATGTTAAATCATTTAAAGGGCGTAATGATGCATAATAACGACCAAAATTGTTTTTTTGGCAGAATGTTCTTTTTCATACATATGGACTGCAGTCCAAGTGGGTTGCGCACGTCCTTTCAGGTAGAGGAGTCACACACTGCCAAGAGAACAGGACATGCTTGCCTCCGTACGTGCAAGCGCGCGCCTGAGATTGTTGCCTCAGCTAGGCAGCTTTCTCTGGGTCTTAAGCAAACAAGCCCGAAGGACGAAGGATACCGGGACAAATGGAAGGAAGACAAAGAGGACGACGAGAATACTGCAACTGGTTAGTGCATACGTACTGTAGTATCAAGCAAACATTAGAGTGTATTGCTAAATACATCAATATATATGTACACATAAATGTGCCAAGTCCCGCGTTACTATTATCTGTTTATCACGATTAGTGACATGTGCTGTTTGCACGACACTAATCCATGTCACTATTAATTGTTTTGCACGTAGTGTGTGCAAGTACACCCACAGTAACGAACCATGATGTTTCATTATGGAATGTCTAACGGCCTGCACGATGCCTTTACAATTGCATATTGGAATTATATACATGTCTATGAATTATGACACCTTTACAATTTTATATCGGAATTATACATATCAATGAATTATGGATGTTGCTGGAACCATCTCAGATTGCAAATTGGCAAAATGAAATTGCAAAAGAAAAAAAAAATTCTAGACCCACCCCGGCCGAAAGCTACATATACTTCTTTTGTGCGGCGTGCAGCTTTCAGGCTTCGAACCATGAACTAACCCTTGTGCAATCCCTCTTACCAGCCCACCAATACTTCACTAATAATGCATTGCATTGTATTTACTTGCTCGCAAGAGTACCATGATGGTGTGTCACGAGACAGGTTCTAAGATATATCTATTGCTAGGGATGAAAGCAGGAACGGGAAAATCCTGTACCGACCGATACCGAATACCACAAATCCCAATCGCATATTGATTTCACGGGAAAAATCAAATTCGGGAAGAAATCCAGAAAAATACGGTGAAACCGGGATCAAAATTGGTTGGGATGTTTTCCCGACCGAATTAGCGGACCCCATATTTGCTCGGGAAACTTCCCGCGGGAAATTTCTATTTTTAAGGCCTCCCAAGTCTCAAGCAATTTCAGCCCACACCAACCATACACATGGCCCAGCCCAGCCCACCCAAACCCCACGTCGTGTGGCCCACTCGCCTAGGCAAAGTGGCAAACCCTCACTAGTCTGGCCGGCAGCCGCGGCGCCCTTCCAACCCTCGCAGTCCTAGTCGCTAGTCGATACGCCGCTGCAGCCTGCAATCCCTCATTCCCTCTCAGTCTCTCTCAAGCACTCACTCTCCTAGCTTCCTGGGTGCCTTGCTAGTGGCCGCTGCCGCCCGCCACCCACTACCAGGCGCGTGGCCCAACCACTCCACCGCCGGCCACCCTACTCCAAGTCTCTAACGACATCTTCTCTCAACTCACCCTCACTGACCGACCGTTGCCCTCTGCCCCCTCTCGAATCTTTGAAGTAGCGCCACCAGGCTTGAAGCTTTCAACAGATCCACGACTTGGGGGCTAGGGAGGCAGGCCGGATGCCAAGATGAAGCTGCCAACCGGGCAAGCTTCTGGTTTTGCATCTGCCTCATCCGCCTCCAAGCGCCACCTCTTCCTGGAGCCACCCCCGCTAGTGAACAGCAGCACCCTCACGCCTTTTCCAACGCCAGGTACATGTATACATGAGTAGGTCAGTAGAATAGTGATTAGTGGCAGTGTTGTGTGAATCAATGTATGTTTGATTTATTGGCAAAGATGTGTGAATCACTACATGAGGACTGCTTGTTGTAGATGAAACTAACATATGAATAAAAGAATATTGTCCCCTTGTGTGTTATAAAGTTTGAAAAATATTGGAAGAAATCATCCACTACACTTGTTGTTGCCTGCTTTCTAGATCCTAGATATAAGAAAAGGCTTATAGAGTTCTACAAGAGAAAATTTCATGACATCTCATCTCAAGTTCATGTTGATGAACTTGTTGATGTCATGAAGAAATTGTACCAGTTCCATGCTACTGCCGCTCCTTCATCTTCGAGGCCTAAAAGTGGGTCAATACAGCTGACCTGTTAGTGGACAATGATGATGATGAACTAGAGAACTTCTTATATGAGTCTAGTGGGCATGATGCTGATGATATGAATGAGCTGGACAAGTATATGGCAGATCTGCCTCTAAGGCTTAGTGGTCAGTTTGATATCTTGGTATGGTGGAAGAACCAAACCGATGAGTATCCTGTTCTTTCAAAAATAGCTCGTGATTTGCTAGCTGTACAAGTCTCAACTGTCACTTTTGAATCTGTTTTTAGCACTGGTGGACGTGTTGTTGATCCTTTCCGTAGCCGCCTTGACCCTGAAATGGTTTAAACTTTAATATGCATGAAAGATTGGGTTGCTGCAGGAAGAAGAGGTTAGAAAAGCATCTCGATTTTAGTTGTTGTACAATATTTTATCATAATCATGTTTGCTGATATATGTGTCTTGGTTTACTTTGATTTTCAGATAAGAAGGTTGGTTCAATTGTTGGTGATCTTGAAGTTATTGAGGCCCTTGCTTCAAAGCTGAAGATTGTGGTATTGTCAATTGTGCCAATTCTCTTTACACATTTGCTGTGTCAAATTGAGAACTGTCTAGATTCTATTGTCTACTTTAAGTCATTTTGCTACATTGTTTGTTACTGTAAGACTGATGCCTCCTATTTATTGTAGGAAGATGATGTTGCGGACAGTGATGAAGAAGTAAATGGGCCACATGCAGATGATCTGGGCTTCTTCGACATGTAGAGTTGTCTGCTGCTTTATCTGTTGAGTGTTGGGCTGTTGCAGCTGGGCATATTTTTTTTTAATTTGGACTTATGTCTCGTGAGTTGTGATCTGTTGGTGTTGGCCCTTGGACAACGTCTCTGATCTAAGTTGGGCATGTCGTCTCTGGGCAGTTGCCTTGGCTGTTGCCTTGCCTGTGCGTGCCTATGTGGCTATGTGATGTACTGCTGTGTGCTGTCAAGCTATGATGTGGATATGTGATGTACTATGAGACTATGATTTTAATATCTTATGATCTTATATGTGTATTGTTCATTTGCTTGAATATGGATTGTGCATGGTTGCGATTGTTGCATCGAGCTAACTGTTTGAAGTGGTACATGTATCGGTGTTCCCGTTTTGTGTTATCAATTCCCGGTCGTAATCGACATGTTCTCGATCAAAATATTCCATTTCCGATATCCCGTAATATCGAATTCATTTTCCTCTCCGACTTTCCCGTTCCTGCTCCCGTTCCCGGCTAAAAAATATAGGAGCGGGAATGGTTGGTTCAGGCGTTTTCCTGACCGTTCCCGACCGCTTTCATCCTATCTATTGCATATATAAAATAGCTATGGAGTTCACAAAGCTGCCAAAGATTGTTTAAGCTGTAGTGTACCCCTTAATAAGACATATAACCAATAACAAAAGTACCGATTCCTTTTTTCTAAGATAGCATATTTTTCATTAAGCAGAAGAGCATAATTACAATGAAGCAGTCTTAAGAAAATCTTGAAACGCAAATACAAGATGCCACACAGACACCAATAGCAAAGTACCGATTCCTCGGAATAAATCCATCTACAGTATTTTCAATGCAATTGCGTGGGCACCAGATAAAACATCAGTAGGAAGCACTACAGACCCGTTATAGTTGGCAAGAGGAAGGGTGCAAAGCTAGGCCTGCCCAAAAAATGCACCTTGCTTTATTCTTCTCATATGACTCTTTGTCCAGGTTTGGATCGAATAAAATGGATGAATAAAGAATCCTACTATCTTTCTGTAAAGTTGAAGTGAAACGGAAAATGCTAGGACAAAACTGAACTTTGTTATACTATTGCATTGTATGCATAGCTTTGCGTATTTTGTGTGAAGAAATTATGAGCATTGGATGTTGCGGTGGCTAACGTGCGGTAATCACTTGGAAAAAAAAAATCTGACATTATCTATTTTCGATGCTGTTTTTTTACTAGCTATCAAACTGTCGGTTCATGGCTTGTACTGGCAATGACAGCCATTATCATCTCTGGTTCGAAACCGGCAGTGATGAAGTACATTATCACTGCAATGTATATCTCATTTATGTTCATGAATTCCCAAAGTGATCATTAAGGTCTTTAAAATTTTCAAGTAGTTTATTCTAAATTCACTTGAGGTTTATTTATGGACATATATTCACACTTGGAATGAACCACTTAATAAGTTGAAGGACTTCACTATGAGAGTTCATGGATCCAACTGAGAATGCGAAAATAGTTTAGTGACCTACGGTTCATTTTGCTATATTTTTTCCACTAAGGTTTCGCTTGCTATATATGCTTAGGCCCTGTTTGGCAACACACCCATAAACTTTAGTACCTATCACATCAGATGTTTGGATATTAATTAGGAGTATTAAATATAGTCTAATTACAAAACTAATTGCACAGATAGAGTCTAATTCGCGAGACGAATCTATTAAGCCTAATTAGTCTATAATTTGGCAATGTGGTGCTACAGTAACCATTTGCTAATGATGGATTAATTAGGCTTAATAGATTCGTCTCGTGAATTAGTATAGGGATTCTGCAGTTAGTTTTATAATTAGCTCATGTTTAGTCCTCCTAATTAGCGTACGAACATCCGATGTGACCCTCGTAAAGTTTAGTACCTCGTATCCAAACACCCCCTTAAGAGCTCCGAGCGGAAACAGAACAAAGCAGTCTCAAACATGCTTAATACCTTTTTATTAACCAGGTTGTTTAAAAAAGTATTATTAAAACCCGGTGGACGTTACAGTATGCATGAGCGTTCATTCAGGAACCGTAGAATGCAGACATTCTATGCAATAATGTGATTTGTGAACCAAAGTTTTGATATTGTAACATTTATTACTACAAGTTACTGCCTTCGCCAAACAGGCACCTTTATGTGTGTATATGTAGCGTGGCTGCCCCATACATCGACAGAAACTTCGACATGATCATACCGCACTACATATGTACAACACTCTAGGTTTAGTTGGTAGAACTAAGAAAAGGAGGAGGAAGGTGAAAAGAGGAAGAGACTAGGAGCGTGAGGTAGCAGGAACAGAACGAGTACCGGCAACTTAGAGCCCCATTGCAGTCCAAAGTTCAAGTGTTGATGAGAAGCTACAGGAAGGAGCGCAAACGGAGTGAAATAATAGGATGCCTCTTGTGACCACCGCAACCTTCAGCTCGCCATGCTGCTGTCAGCTCCACGCTTGCCGTCGCCCGCATTAGTAGATCACTGTATCACAGTTCCCGATATTGCACTGCAGTGTTCTCGCCATGCTACTACAAGCTTGTCGGACATTTCTAGCCCAGTTAACACCCGTATTTTCATCCATCCATCCATCCCATCCTACCGCAGATATTGGTCCATCTTCCAATTAGGCAGATATGAGTTGCTTCTTCCTTCCCTTTGTTTGTTCCTCATCCTACCCACATACGCATACATGAGTTAGCACTTGCTGAGTTGGGAAGACGCCATAGAAGGAGAAGAGATGGAAGAGGAAAGTTTGTTTTTCGTGAGATATCAAATACCTGGATAGGCTATAGCTTTTCCTGAAAAGAATTGTCCAGAATGGCACAACGTGTCCCAGTACATTCACACCAGAACACTCCTCCGCTTGCCCACAGGACTAATGTTACGAGCTGTGTATGAGCCCTCTGATCAGTGATCAGCACTAGAGAAAAAGTGTTAAAGCTCTGACATTCACCAGCTCTGGTAAAGACTAAAGACACACAATATAGACATACAAACACGGAAACACAGCCGATACATGTGTTTTTTGATACTGATATATGTCAACACCAATAACTCAACACACATCGATCAGAGCACTTAGAGAATGACCGAAAGATGATACTCTGCCAACACCTAGTCACTCCGATTCACTAGGAAATTAAAGAGCCAGAACAACATCGTCGGCCTGTTATGAACCGGTCCATACACCGTTGCACATTGTCAGACTGTTGAAGCAAGCTGAAGGGGTGAAGTTATTAGTTGCACGAATTTTATTTCAGCATTGGTGCAAAATTTCAGTTCAATGATTCATGTTGAGTTTTATGCACGTGAGTGGGTAGTGCGGATATATATACACACACATAGAGAGATTGTATACTCTATGATCGGTCATAGAATAATTATTCTATAGCCAAACCACTTGGCGTATTAGGATTGGCCACCTAGTTATTCCACGAGGGTCAGCACCTGGCCTGTACGCGAGCCCACTGATGGAGCGAGCCCAGCGTACAAGAGTCGAGAGTTGCGTAATCGGCGCCGGATTGGACGAGGGTCATTAGTCACTAGTCCATTTAAGTAATCAACGACTGAAAAAGGAACTTCAGGTTATATCGAGAATTCAGGAAGATTATCTTTCCAATCAAAACAGATTTCCGTCCAGTAACAACATGCAGTGGCAGCATACATGTTACGAGAATACATGGACCAGGTTTACTGTACACATACATGCAGGTTATGACAATTTTTAAGTAATTTACTATATATATCAGTAGCCGATGATTTACGAGAATCAGTTAAGAATCTGATTTACGTATTCTGGTGACGATAGTGCGGTAGGTGTTTTACCACAAGGCCAATGGCACAGTTCAGGATAAATGGCAGGCTTATTTATACAAAATGGTAGAAATGTACCGTAATTCGAACATCTAATGAAGAAGTTTACCAGGGTGAGTTACCACAGCCGGTCATCATGTTGTGCAACTTATTGGCATGTATAGACAAAAATGATCCTTTATTACAATTTCATCAGAATATAATAGGTAAGCACTGTATTGGTGTGTCTACTGACAACAATAAACTGATCCTTTTGGACGGAGAATAGAACGCGAGGAAAATTGTGGCATCAAAGACACTATGTGTCAGTATTTATTTTGACTATAATAATCGGCAACGAAAGATCAAGATGAGGCCTGTGTGCCTCATGTCCAGCAGGAAGCTTGTTGGTACTGTTTGCCGAGTGTTTTTTCTTTGCCGAGTGTTTTTAGCTCGACACTCGGCAAAGAGCTTGTTTGCCGAGTGTCGAAAAAACACTCGACAAAGAAAAAATACTCGACAAATTTATGGTTTCCCGTAGTGAACCTGGCATATTTTTCCTGCATTAGTAGTTTAAGAAAAATCAGGACAGAACTATATCGAGACAGTTGCAAAGAATGGAAGATACTATATAATCATATTTACAATAAGTACCATGACTATGGTTAACGGTTTTCAGAGAAAGAGAGGTCTAACTTGCCTAAAAATAATGTGGTGACCAGAATGGTGCTCGTTTTTTAGTACAGTGGCTACACTAATTGAAAACTGAGAAGTATAATAGAAGTTAATAAGGACACGAGCATATATGTACGGCATACTTTATGGGTCAAAATTGCACTAACACAATGTTGATTGACATAATTTTTTTTACTATGATTTATGAGAAAAACATTCTGATAAGTTATTAACAGGAAACCATAATTCTGAGCTCAGATCTTAGATAAATCAAATACTACTCTAAAACCTGGTGAAATCGGCATACTTAAAAAAATAGTAAATTATATGGTGATTTTACCACTGCCAAGGTCAACGAAGGTATAGTAAAATTATGAAAATTTATGTACAATTAAATTATGAGAATTTATGAAAATGAATTACTAGATGATATGATATATTTACAATAGTGCAGTGTACCTAAAGTCCATGGAATCTCACTGTAATTACGTATTGTGATTCTCAGAATATAGTTTAGGAGAAAAAATAACAACAATTGTGTAGTATGCTTGTAAGAACTAACTTTTTATATAAGAGCAATTAAAGTTATGATTTCATTAAAAACATCAGTTTCGCACAACTAAAAGATGGCAACTAAACAAATACTCAAAATTGACAGAATTAAAATGAAAAAAATGCAACCTGGTGCCGCCATCAAATTGATATTATATAATACGACAAAAACTACTACCAATTCCTTGCGGGAAGTGAAACCAACAGAAAAGCAGTAACAAAATGGATGTACAGTGAAAAAATAAATATAATCCAAGGAGAATCAGCTGCTAATCTAGAGGTAATCTGCTGCTAATCCAAAGGGAATCCGATCTTAGTAAAGTGGATTTTTTGGGTGTCTCACCACGCACCAAGGAAAAGTACAAAAAAATTGGACGAACAGTGAAGAAAATCTAAACCAAGGGAGATCGACTGTTAATGTGGAGGAAATCAGCTGCTAATTCAAAGGGAAATAATTCAATATTGAATTAGTATGGCATATTTATGCGACTGCTCACCTCAGAATCCACTTCTCCGCTGGCCTGGAAGAGAAACAGCCAAGAACAACTGACACCTCTTTGCTTCTGTTGTGGATCAAAAGCTCATTTGCGCAACAGAATCTGCAAGAATAAAACGATTTTCAATCCCTAGGAAGCCTGAGCAATGGGGAAAAAATCAAAATGAGAAAGGGAGTAGTTACCACTAGATTGGTGCAGGCTCGTCTGCAGCTGGCCTAGACAAGCGGAGGCAGTGGGTAAATTTCAGGCTAATCCATTACGAAAACAAGATTGATTTCTATGCATCTTATTCACCAGATTTGACGAAAAAACATGCTAGAATTATGAAACCTGGAGATGTATCGGATGGATTTGGAACTTTACCCATTGAGATGAGAAGCTTGTATGCCAGCACACAGGATGCGAGGCGGACGTGCGCCACCGAGGACGCCTCCGCCGCCGCCGCCTCCGATAGATCGTGTTACGATAGTGTCGCGAATAGACCCGAGGGCTCAACGAGGGGAGGCTCTATCGGAGAGGAGCAGTGGTACGTGGTTGGTCGGATGGCCACGGACGCGGCTGGGATGGGATCGCCTCCGGCCGTCCAGCAGCGCGTCTGGTGGCGACGGAAGCAGGCCATAAAGATTTTGGGGGCTTCTGATGGGGAGCGGAAGCAATTATTTTTTATGGAAAAAGGGCGCAATTTAAGGCTACTCGATGGCTCTAGCTGCCTCGATTGAGGACGGAGCCAGATGACGAGCTGGATGAGCCGAGCCGGTTGGAGGAACGTGTGCGCAGCAGGCCAGCAACCGGCAAGGTGGAGCGGCGGACCGGTCGCCTGGTGTGGTAGACTGTGCTCGGCTACGGAATAGGATATTCTGTGACCGACGCTATAGAGAAATAGATCCATATGTATGTATGTATGTATGTATACACACACGAGGATTCATATTTTCTTTAGATTTCTAAAGCTCGAGCTGCCGTTTTTTCTTGAGAAGTAGCATAATCACAAAAGGAATAAAAAATGAAGTGATATAGAAAACTGAAGATTTGTTTTGACCCTGCATATGTTCAGCAGTGATGTCAGTGTTGGGTTCTTGCGGAGGACCCCAAACAGCGAGCTTGGACCAAAGTAAGCTAAATTAGGGAACTAAAACTAGAGCTAGAAAAGAAATGCTTGTGAAGTAAAACCAAAGTAAAAGTAGAACAGAGAAAATCATCGCAAGAAGCAAATAGCTCTTAATAATATTTGTCTTTTTTTTATTTTCCTATGTCCAAATTTTATACAGTTAATAGATATATTGGACAAATTGCCACAGTTGTTGGAGTAAATTTATTGAAAAAATAGTTTAGAAGTTTATCTAGACTTTGATAGAATTATGAGGAGTAATTTGTACCTTTTCTAATTCTTGTCTTCTCCCACACCCAATCTCTAAACCTTTTTTTTTGTTTTTGAGATTATTCAGGAGGCACCTTACATGGGAGCTACGTATTCCAAAGTCCATGATGTACTGTGTTGCAATTTTAATATTTGGTGGTATCCTGATATGATATGGTGGCTTACTCCACATAGGAGCTTGTGCCATAAGAAGGATTTGAACGCGGATGTTACGCGTACCTCAAACATGGATCACCCTTGGCAAACTCACATCAACAAATGCAATAAGAGTCGTGCAAATGTTTGTGCTATCATAATTATTTCTTTGTCAAATATATGTGGTCGCTAGTACCAGCAAAGTAAAATCATTTAAAATCAGTATTTACGACATCCATGATGGTATATATATATAGCATATCGAGTGACACTAGCTTCATACTCGATCTGCAATTTTGTTAGCACGGCACGGAAAAATTTATTGATCTCACCATCCTCACTGGTTATCCAGGGTAGTACTTGCCGCATAAAAATGAAGAAAGATGCACTAGGGATGAGCAATGTCGGAATATCAGACATCAGGAAATGCATTTCTTATTTCAATGGAACCTAAGAAAGTGACTGCAGTGAAAGGGTGTCTAGTCTAGTAGTTAGAGCACCTGAGTAGCATCCTGCAGGTCTGGATTAGACTCCTTATGGGAGCAAATTAAACGATCCTAAAATAAAAAATTATATAAAAAATAGATAGGGGTTTTCCCTACTGACTTTGGTAAAAAAAAGTAACTGCATAAAATTGCACAGTTCTTGTCTAGACATCAACTAAGGTGACGTTTGGTTGGGAATGCAGTAATGCAAACATTAATCGAACTGATACCGCCGTGATTTGAAAAAATGTAAGGCAAAACTTTCATTGTTTGGTTTATATCGTGTAATCGAAAGAGAAAACACCGGTGGTCATCTTTCTCTTGCCCTCTCTGCTGGCTGATCCTCCCAACCGTGCTCCTTCCCTAATCTCTTCCTGCTGCTGCTGCTATAGATCTCTCCCGTGAGGCGCTCCCTCTCCCGGGCCCGCGTCTTCCCTGCTGCTGCCCGATTGGTCGAGCTCTCTGCTATCTGCTCTGACCTCCGCTGCCATGATGAGCCACCACCGCACCTGCTGAAGAATTGAGCTAGTTGCACCCAAATCAAGCACGCCACCTCTCGATTCGAGTTCATGGCTGTTTCAGTTCGCCTTTTCCTGCTGAATCTTGCTTCACCACTGCCAAATCGATCTTTTCCACACCACATCAAGTTTCTCCCCCACCCAATCGATCTCATCCCAAGCCAAGTATACCTGCTGCCTGCTCAAATCGATCTTGTTGCTGCACGTACAAATTGAGCTCGTTGTCGTCCGTTTCTACCATTCCGCTCCTTCATTTTTCCATTAACAGCTTGGCACCTTGGAAAATGGAGGGAGGAAGGGGGAAAGATGAAGCGAGGCGAAGAAGAACCGAACCACGAACGAAAGCTTGCCTTGCTTTGTAAGTAGAGGCTAGGAGAGGTGAGCGGGTCCAGGAAACGCGGCAGATTTGAGCGATGAGGCGATCAATCGGAGAAGCGTGAGAAGCAGGGAAGCAGGTGGTAACGGGATCTGTATCACCTCATGGTTGGAAGTTAGTTAATAGTTATTATCACTTTTTAACTAGAGTACTGGAGCCGATTCCACGGCAACCGTTTACAGCTTGCTCCAACCAACAAAAAACAATGTAATCAGCTTGCTCTGCAATCGGACCCCTGAGTAAAAGGACGAACGAAACAGCACCTAAATGGTATCATGATACCACAAGTTCAGGAGCTTTTAGATTTTGAACAACATGGGCTTCGGAAGGATTTTTTTTTGAATCATGTATATTCAAACATAATGACGCACCACCATGTACCGGATAACTTTATAGCACAACAATACTAGGTTCGAAACAAAATCGGTTATCAAAGCACGTAGAGCAGTGTCTTCCCTAGCTTATTTTTACAGCTTAAACTTCTGTACATTTACATCAAATGGTTCCATGTATACAACAGTATATATATAGTGATTTTTTCAAGGCGTCAGAAGAAAATTTTGATATTGGTCCGCCAAAATTTGCCTTGAACCACGACCTGTGCCATTGTATGTATGGATGGATGTCCTAAAGTCTTTCTAAAGTCTTCAGTTCCGATTTTTCTCGAACAGGTAGGAGAGCTGCGTATTATTATATTAAGAAGAAGAGATTGTGGTTATTCTCTAACTGCAAACGGATATCAGCTACTTGTGGTCGTCCACGACTATGCATTTTGTTTTTCTTTTTCACTTCAGATCAGCACTTAGCAGCAAACAAAGTAGAAGTTTTAACCAAAGACTATTATATCTTTTCTCATTATTGGGCCTTTGGATGGATTGTGGCTGGTGCATGCCAATACTATCCCGTTACCATTAGTCACACAAAATTTATAAATTAGTCTCAGGAACAATTGTGAATATAATACTATCTTGTTACTATTAGTCACTTTAAATTTAGTTCTCTGATATCAATCCTGACACTTTGATTCCAACGTACATTGTTGTCCATGTGCTCTCCTGAAAATGCTCACTATCATGGTGGATTCTGCTGATGATGATTTTGACATGTCTGAATCTGTCCCTGCTATTAAGGAGATCTTGGACCAGGAGGAGGACGAGCATGAGTTGAGCATCATTGAGAAGACACCATCCTCCACTCCCCGCAAGAGGAGGGACAAGAAGATGAAGGAACCCCTTGATGTACGTTTCGTTCGCCGCAGCAGGCGCCTCAAGAAGGATCTGCAGGGATTTAGGGATGAAGCCAGTGCTGCAGCACCGGGTGCTGGAGATGTCGAGGAGGTCTAGGAGGGCGCCCTAACTGTCTATGTCCCAGCTCCGACTCCCCTAGAAGCTGTTCCAAGCCCTGCGCCTCATCTGTCAGTGGAGAATGTCCAAGGAATTGCTACTGGTTTTCTTCAGATACAACCTATGGTTGTGTCAGCAGAGGCCCTGAACAAGCTGAATGGTGATAATGTTCCATCTGTGTTATGAGCCCTGTGGGCTGGAGTCACTTTATTTGCTTTGCTTTAAGCCTATGGCTGAGAGTCAGCTTTTGAGTTCAGTCGGAACAGTCAGTAGTGTCAGTAATGCTTGCATCAGACTTTGTTTGCTTCTTAGGGGTTTGAACTTTATAAATGTCAGAATTGTGGTTGCTTTGGAATGGCTTTTTCCTATTGTTCTACTGATGATTTTGGTTGTCCTGGATGTTATAATTCTTTGCTCCAAGATCTATGGCATGTGTTGGGCCTATGTCTTGTGTTATCTTTCTGTGTATGTTTTATTATGAATAACACAAGTTCAATCAATATCCTAGTGTGAAATGTGAGAGGAAGAAACTCACAGGTAAAATGGGATGCCATCAGAGATAAAATTAATGAAAGTGCAGACTCTGTTGTATGTCTACAAGAAACCAAAAGGAGGGATTTCGATCAGTTCTACATTAGCAAGTTTTGCCTGTGATATCTTAACAAATTTGAATTCTCCCCTTCCCAGGGAGCATCTGGAGGTCTCATAACTATCTGGAATGGAAGTCTGTTTACAGGGGAATTGATTCTGATGAATAATTACTCTATTACCATTAAACTCACATCGAAGAATTTTCCACTGTACAAACATATCTGGACCTTATTCCTCTGATGAAAAGGCTGCTTTTATCAACTGGTTGTATAACTTTGACACTACTGGCATTGAGGATTGGATCCTCTCTAGTGATTTTAATCTCTTGGGAACACATGAAGATCGAAATAAGTCTAGAGGAAATGTTAATGACATGATGTTTTTCAATGATTTAATCCTTCATCTTGATATTATTGAAATTGAGATGGTTGGAAGGAATTTCACTTGTAGTAATATGCAAGATGATCCTCTCCTAAAGGAATTTCACTTGCAGTAATTGCAATTTACATTCTGTGTTTACCTTTCCTAGAATTGCCATGTGCAATTTATAGGATTGAACCTAGGGTGCAAAACTCTTTTGCAGTTAAAATAGCAATACATAGGAAAATCTAGTGCACATCTACATAGAAATTGAAATAGTTTTTTATATGTGCTTGGAGTCTTACACTTTAGAACATCCAATTTATCCCCCTCTTAGGGTGTCACAGTCCCTTGTTGTCCTTATTTAAATGATAATTCATGCATCAGCGTTTACATCACAAGTACCCTTGTTTAAATTTAACTCAGTTGATGATCTTGTCGATATAATTTTGATATAAAGTGAATATTCATCTTAGTCTTAGTCCATATGCAAAAGTTACAAATTTTGCAATACAAGCTGAAAAAAAAAACAAAGATGCAAAATCATACATGTCAGCTCTTACTGAGATCGGTCACAGATAATTAGTATGAGTATACATTCCATGTGTCACTAGCGTAGGCAGAATGTATATATGAATGTAGACAACACAAATAATCCTTTATCTTAAGCCGGCATGGATAAGTCATCCATGCCAATTTTTTAATTGATGAGCACGGATAGATGAACCGACAAATGGATGAGTGTTCTACAAGTATGGTGGGAGAGGTGTCAAACTTTTGACATGCTTTCACAGGAGAGTGATTTTGGCTCATCTGTGCTGCAAGGCTGAGGCGCGCTCATGTGGGTAAGGTGGGGCAAGAAAGCATAGGATTTGTACTAGGTTGTACTATAGAGTTTTCAGAGTATGCGGGACCATTGCCCCAATGTGGCTGAAAAAATTATCTACATTAAATTTACACACGTACGCATACTAACTACTACATAATCAATACCCTAGTACATGTACACTATATAAGTGCAGTCATGCCCAATACTTTATTCTACCACACTCTCGCGCTAGTTGGTTTTCGTGAAAACCAGGCGCGAAACTTATAAGGTAGCATGATGCCTTTGTAGGATCGAGAGTAGGATTAGGAGGTGCAAGGAAAGAAAAAAAATACTGCACTTTCTGATGCGGGGTGGAAAATAATAGAATGACGCTGGTGAGGACCAGATTATCCCAACCGTTCCCTGCCTGTTGCTACACGTTCCTAGAGCACAGCAACAACTATTACAGTGTTGCGAGGCACTTTTTATTATAGTGCACATAGATGCTTCCTTGTAAGCACATGCTCAGCTAGATAGTTTGTGATGATTCTTCCGTCCTGCCAAAAATGAAACCGCTGTACAATGCAAGGAACTCCTGGTCAACCTGATAAATTTCACGCAAGCAACACCACATGGAAGTGGATCATAGATCCAACATTCATCATCATCTACCGGTATATCTTCTGTTTTCTACATGCATGTGTTGCAGATAAACTTCAACCACATGCACCGACATGGTTAACGTGCATATCAAACACCCTAACACGTGATGAATCGGACCTTGTCTAGTACAACGGTCTTAGTAGTTGTCACTTAGTAGAATGTAAGGTCTAGTACAACGGTCTTAGTAGTTGTCACTTAGTAGAATGTAAGGATCCAACTCATCAGTCAGCCTGAGCTCCAAATTAATCTCCAATACATTAGTACCGGTGGTGTTACCAACAGGTACCAAATAAGTTCTTCCAAGCTATTTACACTTCTTCCTCCCAAGCCCAAGCCATGAATAGAGGAGCTCTCATGGTCATGGCGGCGCGGGCCTAGGGGATGTGCTGCCAAACTTTTTACGATTTTGTGGAGATTTCACACATTCAAGTGTTCTGAAGATTAGCACCTTCATCCAGATTGTGGTTTGGATGGTGTATTTCTTACTTTAGAATATAGAGAAAATTGTAGTTTCTGGAATGGAGAGAATTTTAGAGATTTTTTTATTCATATATACATCAATTTGATCTCTAATGTTTGTGGTAGTTTGCGTGTATAGATGTTGTTAGTGGAATTTCAATGGATCGAACCCGCATATGCCGATATCAATGCATTGTTTCTTTATTGTGTTAAGTAAATTCCATTTGCACCATATTTCAGGAATACTTCAAAACACCATGTTCTGGCAAAAAAAAAATTGGCAAGAATACACTATCCCATTAAAGTTGTTTCATCGAATGAGAAATTTTACCTAGATCCCACATGACAATGAAATGATAACTTTTCATCAAAGCATCCATATGCAGTAAAAACGTTTCTGACACCACACAAGACAGTGAAATCAACTCTTTATATCCATAGTCCTGCATGCGGTAATATCATTTTCGACGACCGGCCTGTGCCATTCTATCATAAGCAAGTACAACTCAGGTTAGACCAATGAATATGATATGAAAAAGTTTTGATGCCTAGAAGTACAATATTATAGGCAACCTAGAATACTAGAGTCCCAGTCATCATATCGCTGTTGTGAAATTACTGCTCTGGTATACTCCACCCATGAGTGAGAATATATAACGCTCTCAGAGCTAGGCTGCACCAGCACTCAGGTAGGTGCCATTCCTATTGTTGTAAGCAAATTTTGTTAGTAGCTAGCTTTTGAAGAAATGCAGTAGTACTTAGGCTCAACGAAGGTTGACCAATGTTAGGAGTAGGAGACATCGAGAATGATTGGCTCAACTCACCCACACCAGCTTGAGCTTTGAGGACAGCAGGGACATAGTGTTCGTAACTCATGGTACGGTTTTGCGGTACAAGAACTGACCAGTACATATGGTGGAAACACCTTGAGTATCCAGCTATGCAAATATGATAAAACAAAAAGCATTCAAACCAAAAGAAAAGGGACAACAAAGGGGCCACTTGGAACTCTTGCCCGCTTGCCTTGCCTCGACTTGCTGGGCAAGGCTAACCTTGCCAGCAAAGGAGAGCCGAATCGTCTTGCTTGCTAGAGGGGGAAAAAGCTTAAAAGCACAAGTAACGAGGAGACCGGCAAAGGATCCAAACGCCCCGAAATAGTCTCTAGCTTTAAGGCATTGTTCGTATGTCTTAAATGTGTTTTCATGTAATATTTGCATCACTTGCACACCAAACAAATAATGCACAATACCAAGCAGTTCAATAGCCTCACGGCCGATTGATTCCTGTAGACATGAGAGCCAAGCTAGCCAGGCACCTAATTGATAAATCCCTTTTAGAAATTTAGATGGTTGAAGTTTCCTTGTTTTCTTGAGAATTTAAATAAAATCCTTATCCAATCCAATGGGCTATTAATAATCTATGAGACTAAACTTACATACACTAGTAGAAAAATGATCTTTCATCCCACACCGCGCCACATTTTGACCCGGCCAAATTTAGTAGCTCCTGGAGCCCTTTTAGTATAGGGTCATAACTCCACCAAGTACTGAAAGGTCATTTTTAGTTCGAGTGGTGTTATGATTCAGTTAAAAACTTTTCCACGGGTTACTTTAAAAAGAAAACGCATCTCTTAGTCCATCACATGTGATGTGTAGGTTAGAGGTAAGGAAGGTTCGCGTGAGGCTTGATGTCGCGGGTTCGAATCCCACGCACTGCGCACGCGCATATAACACGTGAAAATCGCACAAAACCATTTACCAACCGGTACTAATTTGGCCCTTTAGAACCGAGTGCATGACCCGGTACTAATGTAGCGATATCGGTTGTGAAATCACCTCTCCAGTTGTGATATAAGCTCTTCAGATTAATGTGTCAGCGAAGCCTTAATCCGGAGGATTGATTCTAGTATGTCCTTCATGTGTTCATTAAAATTGGTGGTGTAACATACTATTGGTGCAAAAAAAACAGGATTGCAAGATTGTTGTGATGAACAAATATAACTTTCAACAGCAATTTTGTTCAAACAAAGGGAAAGGTAGCATTATTAGTATCGGGTCTAATCCCACTAGTTTATTTGTGGTGGATGGAAAGCTTGTTTTTCAATAGTGTATCATCCTGTTCGTTATTTCTCTATAGGGGGAATGGTTTGTGTGGTTGCTGAGGAGAAATGGATTCCCATGCTTCTCTTGATCTGGTCCTCTATCTTCCCTTTTGATATGGCCTCTATATACTGTTTTTTAAGCTCTTTTTCTTCCGTCTGTTGGCAGCTTAAGTTCTACTGGCCCAGGGTTGGCCTGGGGCAGGAGCTCCGGCCTATTCCTAGTGGGTGCAAGACTCCACCGCCAGCGTGCAGGGGCACAAGCACGTTCATTGAATTTGCATTTGCCCTTTTTATAATCCATAGGTGCGCTTGCGAGGCACAGCACCTGAATGAGCATACGGGGAGTACAAGCGTAGTAGAGCATACCGCTGCTGGAGGTACCGTACTTTAAGGTTCCAGAATTGCTTCGATTCTAGAACCTTAGGATCCAGTACCGAAGACAATACAGCTGAACGTGCCAGTCCAGTACCAAAGACGGCCTATGTCATGGTGATTTGGTGAGCCTAGAATGCCTGTGGTTGCCATGAAACTCATTGCCATGCAGCTCGCCGTGGATGCCGTGACGCCATGTAACTTCTAATTGCACTGGTGTGGTATGATTGTGAAGGACCGAAAGGGCGACCAGAGGGGGGGTGAATGGGAGCCTATAAAAATTCTCAACGAAAATAAGGCCTATGTCCCAAACGCAACCCCAAAGCACACGGTGCGTTCAATCGTCAAGATGACGCAAGTCAACTCGTGACTAGCTCACCCTAGGAACGATAAGAGACACACAAATCACAGCGGAAACAAGACATAAAATGATTCTAACAAGTTTGCTCAAAACACGATTAACCAAGATCACTACTAGCTAATCACTCAACTAAACAAGCAAGAGAGAGAGAAAAAAAAATTAATCTAAAGTGTTAGGCGTGATTAGCAAATGAGACAATAAAATAATTAACCACTAGACTTGATTAGCAAAAGATATATCATGTAAAGTAGCTAAAACAAGTAGTGATTAACTAACTGCCATAGAAGATTAATTTAAGGAACTAAGCATGATTAGCAAGTGATAAGACATGTTAAATACTCAAGCAGGTGAACAAGTGTTAGGATTAACAGATCGAACAATCATGAGTTACTACAGTGCAAAAAGCATGCAAGAACTAATGATTACTCCAATCATTAATCACTGTAGCTAGAAAGCAACCCTTCAAGGCATAATGACACTACCTGATGCTTGCGACTACTTACCTGACCTGCTAGACCAAAGTTGCCTTGCGTGCGACCCGTGGACGTGCGGCCTGGTGGCCTGTTGCGCTGCCGGCCCACAAGCTGCTGCGTGGACCGCTGCTTGCTGGCCTGCTGCACGCGCACCTGGGCCGCAGCTCTTGCTGCTTGCTGGGCTGCCTCCTTGCTCTGATCTGCTTCGCTGCTGGCACGTGTGTGTCCCGTGCACGTGAGCTGCCCGATGCCTCCTGCGCAAGAGAAAAGACGACGCACGAACAGAGAACAACGAAGAACCGCAAGAACACCGAGAACAACACCTCCGACTTCAAACGAGAAATTCTCTTTCAAATCTTCATGAATCGAGATGAAACTTGAGACAAGGATGCAATACCCCAAGGGCAAATAGATCCATGAAACTAATCCTGAAAAGCTCAAGAATTCATCACTAATTTTGGAGAAAACCGAAACCCTAACTCAAGAACACGATTTGGGAAAAACTCAAAATCAAGCCAGATTCGTGAAGGATTTGAAAGGGGATCATATTAAAGATGCTCTCCAAGGTTCTAGCAACATTTCCCTTCAACCAATCTCACGAGATTCGGGCTCAAACATGATGAACGAAAATTCCCCAAAAATAGTTCCGAAAATAGGGAAAAAGAAAAACGCTCGGGAATCAAAGATTTAGCACGATTTGAGACAACAAACAAAGCTAAATCACGAGAACATCTTCTATACAAGATGAGGACTAGCCTCCTCCCTTCATCCACCCACTAAAGATGAAGAAATCAAGAGAAAAGAGTAATCACTCCCTAATCCCCCTCTCTCCTCTCACTTTAAGCACATGACTAGCCTGTAAGCAAATAGATAATGAGTTGCTAAGCAAAGAGGTGCTGAAATAACCAGCCCCCATCCCTATTTATAGTTCAGGACGAAAGACTATACTACCCCTACAGCTACAACTAAGATAACTACCCACGCAAGGGCATTTTGGTCCAAGTTTTTATCCGCGCATCGGACGGACACGCCGCCTTCACGACTTTGCTTCGCCTCGACGCAAGCTTCGCGATGACGCCACGTGCCCTCCTTCTCGAAACTCCGGCCGCACCGGGCTCGCCCCCGGTTTTGAGGCCCAAACCGGGAAACCTGCCTGCGCGGTGGTTTTGAGGCCCAAACCACCCAAACCGTCCATTGACGCGTGTCCGGCCTCCGCCAAGCCTCCCGCTTGACTCGACCGACGCCGTCTCCATTGTGTCATTCCCTCTCGCCATTCTGTGCACCATGTGGACCGCCCATGACTTCGCCCGGACTCCTCGGGTCCATCGGTCCAAGCCTACTTGCGTTCATCCTTCACCGCCCTTGGTCCATCGGTATGAACCTTTCGCTTGACTTTCACCGCACGCCGTCGACCGCCACGTCGCATCCTACACCTGCACATCACAAGCCAAGAGCAACATCAAACCAACACAACGTTGTCAATCACTCATCATCCAGGGTGACCACCATTGGTCCTCAGATTGAACACTATCAGACCTCTATTATAGTAACTTCTTTCCCGCCTCCTCACACTCCTAGCTCCGTGTAATCAATATCCCCTACTTCTAGTAGCATTTTAACTTCTAATGCATCTTCCTCTTTTTCAAAATCTCCAGTGAGGAACTAGAACCAAGCGGTACGAGTGTAGTAGGGTAATGATATAACTAAAGCAACTTCTTTGTAGGGTGCATATCTTGCACGGAAGATTTTTCAGTGAATGTAACACGGAATCGATGGTCTTTTATACTCGTGCATCCTGCAGTTTACTGACTAAAAAAAAGATATTTCATTAACTGATACTCCCTCCGTACTAAAGAAATATTAACTGATACTCCCTCCGTACTAAAATATATTTCATTACCTGATACTCCCTCCGTACTAAAAAGATATAGCTTTTCTATATGCATAGCACCTACCCATAGGATATATCTAAGTGCATAATAAAATCTATAAATCTGATAAACTATCAGTATTTACTGTGGCATTATATATACATGCATGTTCAAGGCGCTTCACAGCAAGCCCGTTACGATATGACTGGCGAGTTTGTGCGCCAGATAGCAATATTCCTCGTCGATAAATGGATGAGAAGACTGCACGTAAGGATTTAAATAAAGGAAAAACTGATGATGCAATGAGTGTTCCCCAAATATATACCACATCACAACCTTTTATACACATCAGTGGTCCGTGTGGTGCGCCAATACTAGCGCAAATAGATTGACACGGTGGACAGAGCCTAGTTAAGTAGTGATAGAATTTTAAGAGCTTCAGGAACTAGAGAGGCATCTTGAAATAAACAACTATGACTTCCATAGAATGATTCTGATGAGTTCATCATCCCTAAAGCTCATCAGTACTGGTTGATCCACCGTGATGTCTGTTCAAATTAAAGGATCCAGGTACTGAACATAGAATCCTCAAGCGCAAATGTGTAAACCTTTCGGTTCCAGGGCGGCACCCCGACAGACAAGGAGGATAAATTTGTAGTCGAAATCAAGTTCAAGCGGAGCACAAGCCTGCTGTGGCAGGTACTCAACAGATGCGAGTGCCATGGTTGCTACTTGTGATGGCCGCCCGGCCTGGCACGCGCCGGTACCTGCGCATTCATGCCACCTTATTTCCATGCTGTACCTGCCGAGATGCGGCCTGCCCTCCTTTCGCGAGCTCATCCACACGATGCCATACACACACCTGAGGCGAAGCTGTCATAATTGCTGGATTGCTGCCAGAGCCCTGGCCACGAGACTATATTGTTTGTAATCCAGTCCGCGTATATTTCTATTACAATGATCTTCCTTGAGGTCTGGGGAACAGGGGAGATCCTCTTCCCCTTGGGCAGCTCCTCATGTGCTGCTGCTACCTTGGCACACCCAGTTTTAAAACAAAATCAAATGCTACCTATATGTATTTCTGAATCTAATTTCATACATATTGTGACATCATAAGTGAAGAACAGTGATAGTATACGTAAAGAAAAGAGTCTGTCAGAGATTTACAGCTTAATCTTGTAAACGAAGGATCCAAACTCTACATACAATCGACCGGGGGTTGCGTACACCTAGAACTCAGCACCATCTTCACAACAAATTCATAGCTTCTTCTTATGAGTAACGTTGGTTATAGCAAGGGTGAGTACATGTTGTACTCAGTAAGTGTGGGAAAAATATGAATGCAAGGCTTAAACAAGGAAAGGTTGACTGGTTGATTGCATTAAACATTTTTGGTTGGTCAAATTTTATTAGTACCTGAATACTAAGGTATAAGTATATACCAACCCACATTAACATAAACATAGTCCATAAGCATATGGCAGAAACATAACCATAATATAAATCACAATTTAAATTCATCTTAAAGTTCAATTATCATGTGAGGGTTCAATTATCATATTAGTTTTAGACACTTTGCAGAGGTTGTAAATCTTTACCCACAAGTCGTGTTTCCCATGTCACCCGAGGTAGCTAGCCTCTTAAACACTTCTAAGGTGAGTGGCTAGGGATTCACTAGAAGGCCAGCCTTTATAAAGATTCACTAGTAGATAACAACCCGCTAAGGATTCAGGTCGAAGCAAAGCATAAACCTCTCTCAAACTGCAAAGCTACCATAGAGAAGATCAGTCAAGGGCCGAGTTATACTCCATCAACGCCTCCCCTCTTGCCCTTTCAGTAAGACTATCACACCCACTAGAGTTTCTAATTAATTAGCCCTACCAAAGCCATACAGCCTTGTGGTTGCACTTTTTTCCTTGGTGGTCGCTCCATATTCCAATTAAGCGTGGTGATCTTGTATTAATGGAAGGTATAGAATAAATAAAATAACTTTAATCATTGAGTTCATTAAAACCACCATAACCCAAGTATAGCAACTAAGCATAGCTACCCAACGGAAAGATAAACCCAGGTTGACAAGGAATGATCATAAAAATTAGGCAAACCTTAATCGAACCCATCAATATTAAATGTAGAGCAATGCAAAAGTGATTAAATATAGTTATTGGGAGAAAAGTATAAAGCATATGATACTAGTAAAAAGCATCTTTAAATCTACACGTCTGGTCCGGATCCCGAAACCTCCTACCTTACACAAGAAAGATCCTATGATGATCACCTCTATCAGCGCATGCAGGTTAAGGGCATGATCAAAAGAACATGTTATACTCATCGGTAGATCAGGCATGCAAATTTGGTCACCACGACCACAAGAAAACCCTAGGCAATCTATCATTGATCCTAGATTGAAAAGCAAGCAAACTCGATAAAGCATCAAACCATCGAAGGAGATACTTAGATCACTAAGAACATGAACATATGTATTACTTCACCATGAATAATTGTATATCACAAGATCACCACCGGGATCCTACTTTGATCTTGATGACTTCTAGCTCCAGAACTCCAGCGTGATCTTCCTCGCAGGGTGATCACGTCGAGGAAGATTACGCCAGCAAAGGTTCAGCTACGCTAATCCCCTGACAACTATACGGCCCTCGGCTCTTTGGAGAGGTGTCCCTCAAGCTCCTTCTTCTTCTCTGCTGCTTCACGTCGAGTACGTCATCTTCAATATGGGGCTCGGAGGTTTTTCGGGGTATTTATAGTCTAGAGAGCGCGTGGTAAAAATTTGAAGGCGAGGGGACAAAGGAATCCCCCAGGCCAATCGGCCTGGGAGGGTCCAGGCTGAATGACCGGGGCCTTCCTTTTGGCCCTTCGTGTCTTGCTTCGTCTCTAATTCTCCTTAGATGCTTAGGAGTCTTATTTTCACTTGCATGTGGACCTGACACGTTGGTTGCTTCGGGATGAGATTGATCTTCAATGACTTTCCAAATCACTACTTAATCTTCTTTTATTCCTCTTTGATCCCGAGTTGCACCTTACTATATCTTCACAAACTTAGCCCTTAAATCATCTTGGAGGATTGCTTGCCAAAGATGGTCACCAGGGGGCGCAAGAGGACCCTAGGCCGATCAGCTTGGGCTCCTCTAGGCCGATCGGCCTAGGCCCTTCCTAGGCCCGTTGTTCCTTCATCTTTGACAGGTTTATTGCTCGTTCAGTGCTTTATCCAAAAATATATTTTTAGGTCCAATTTTCTGCAAAAATACAATGTCATCCAAAACATGTTGCATATGTGAAAATGACTGGTTTATTAGGTGTGATCAATAGTTTAGGTATTAAATTCATATCATTATTGAAGATAAACAGGGGTAAAAGTGTGTCAATAACGAGCATCAATAGACGATTCCAAATAAAATACTTGGAGCTCGTGAAAAAAATTAGAACTTTCTAATAAATAGATTTAGCTCTCAGAAAATAAGAATAAATTCCAGAAAAATCCAGAAAATTATCAGAAAAACCCTTTCGTAATCTAAACGTATTTTAAAAACCTTTTACTCTCATGAAACACCAAGATGCATCAACATGAATGCAACACACACAGAACCATTTTATTTAATTCAGAGAATACTAAATTTCATGTCAAGAGAATAATTGTTGGAAAAATTATTAAAAAATGAGAAAATCATGGTTTAGTTGTTCTTTCTAATCACATCCTAAAATTCAAAAATTTGTGTGACATAAATTGGTTTTATAGCACCCAATGCAAGCTCATACCGCACTTCATGTGTTTACCAATGGAGTTCTTCGCATTTCCGATTATTTCCCAGATGCTCAACGATGATCGCTAGGGTTAATACATAGAACACATGCACAGTTGCAATCCGGTAATTAATAGGACATGGACTTACACAGGTCAGAACTAGGATGGCTGTTTCTTTTACGGACAACCGTCAGACATCCATTCATCTGAGTTGGTAGCTGGAAAGCACTCAAAAACATAAGCAAAGATTCAAGCTTTCCAGGACCGAACGAAATTGTTCGAAAAGAATGGAGAGGGGCTTGGCTGGCCCAGACTCCCTACCTTTGTTGCAACTTCCAAGGGCGAAGCTCTGTTTGAGCACGCGACTAGCAAATAGAGGATTAAAACTTTTAGTTTTGATCATGAAGACTTTGTATTGGAGCTACCGAGCTCTTATGTTTGCACATAGTAATTGCAGTAAGATGGTGTTACCTTAATAAGCTGTCACACCCGGTTTTAAGGACAAAACCAAGTGCTACCTATATGTATGCCAGGATCAAGTTTCATATATATAGTGACATCATAAGTGAATAACAGCAACAATATCACGTAAAAAGATACAAATAAAGACTTACAAAATCACCAAAGATACACAGCTTAAATACTGAAAACGGAGGCTCCAAACTTCACAGGCAATCGACTGGGGGTTGCGTACGCCTAGAACTCAGCATCATCTTCGGAATACTTCACACACCTTCTTCTTCTGAGCAGCAGTAAGCAAGGGTGAGTACGCTTATGGTTGGTACTCAACAAGGCCACAAGAAATAACCAGAATAACGATTTGAGTCCATCTTCAAGTTTAATTAATCATGTGAGGGTCCAGGCCGCTCTTAACCGTGAGCACGGCTGATCGATCAGTTTTACACTCTGCAGAGGTGGCACATCTTTACCCACAAGTCGCGTAAAAGTTCAAAGAACTTTGGACCCAACCATGCGGTGCTAGCTAGGCACCATACCACACTTCCGAGGTGTGATTGCATAGGGACGCTACGAGGCCTTTACAAAGATTCGCTAGCAATGTGGTAACCCGCTAAGGTTTCAGGTCGAAGCAGAACATAGCAGTCCCCTAGTTGGTATAGTGTCTTAGCAAAGCCCACTTCCCCCAAGAGCGAGTGCTATATCCCATCAACGCCTCCCCTCTTGCCCTTTCGGTAAGATTACCCCAGACTAGAGTTTCTAATTATTCAGCCAAGACCAGAGCCATTTAGTCTTGTGGTAGCACTGTTTTCCTGGGTGGTTCTCCACGTTCCGATTAAACATTATCATATTATTATTAACAAAGCATAGGTAGAGGGATGGTTAGGGACACTTGCCTTTCTCCAACGGAAAGTTACTCTTACTGCTCTTCAGCTATTGCTCTCTTGAAGCTCTTACTCTTCAAAACTTCCGAACAACGATCCTTCTACTCGGAGCAAACATCGGCACAAACATGCAAGCAACAAACAAGTACAACTAAGAACAATACACCAAAACAAAAGGAAAGCTTTAAAAGAGCGACTAAATGACAGGGCTCGATATAAGGTCACGCGAACGTACGGAACGCTTAAAACGGAACTATGGTGGAAAAGGTAAAGCTATCGAGAGTTTTGAATTATAAAAGAAAGATAAGAGCTACAAGTTTTATTTATTTTAGTTGAGAAAAGCAATGTTAAGATATTTCAGAGGAATATCCTTAGTTAGAATTAATCAAGTCATATTTATATTTTCATAAGAAAAGACGGTGTAAAGCTAAGTCCAATTTTATTTATAAATATTTGAGTACAATTTATGCAAATTAAACATTTAATTTTAAAAAAAATAAGACACATGTAGACATCTAAGCGTATAGCTTTACATCTCGAGTTCAACTAAGTAGATTAAATTAAAACACATTTATATTTATATTAGCCAAATTAATATTTAATTATGAAAACTCGAGATATAACCTATACAGATTTTATTTAGAAAACAAATTGAATAAACATTAATCAAATTGAATTTAATTTATGAAACGCCGAGGTATAACTCTAAGTGGCTTTTAATTGGAAGAATTATTTAGATAGGCATTAATCAAATTAACTTTAGTTTATGAAAAACCAATATATAACCTAATTGGCTTTTATTTAGAAGAGGGTATGAAGTAGGTATTAATCAAATTAACAATTATTATGAAAAACGATGTTTAACACTAAATAGATTTTATTTAGAGAAGAACTCGTTTGTCAGGCATTAATCAATTTTAATATAAATTTTATTTTCAAAAACATGTGTGAAGGAAAACATTACCACTAACGTGTAATTTACATCATTATTAATCTAACGCAACTTGAACGGACAAAAACGGAATTAAAACGTAGAATTTATGGGTTAAACAAGGTTGTAGGGGCCTAAACATAATTAACCGTAGACTTGGAGGGTTAGCTAAGAAGATTACCAAGACTCAGAGAATAGTCACTGCGAATAGATGGATCTTCGGGGTTAGATCTGCAAAAGAGGATGGCTTGGATCATATTGCAAGGAACTGAAAGTTACAGGGGGTTTTCTACAAGGTTTGAAAGACACAAGAAATATGAACAAAAATTAACAGATTCTCCAGGGGCTAGATCGAAAAGCAGCGCTTCATCTTCTTCCTCACGCCAGGAGCATGGCGCAGCTCCTGGCCGACCGCCGTGATCCAGGCCGGTTCTGCCGGCGGCGACGGCTGGGGCCGAGGTGGCTCGCGCGAGCGGTGGGTGACGGCGCGAGCAGGGTGGCCCGGCCGGCGGCTCCGGCGGCGCACAGGCTGCAGCGCAGCGAGCAGGAGCCATGGGAAAGCTGGAAACAAAGCCCGATCTCGCGCATGAACAGCAAAATGGAACGATATCGATGAGACGAACAAGATGGTGTGCTCACTTTCGGCCAGAGATGAACAATGGCGGACGAAAAGCTCGCCGGAGTTGGGGAAGACGACAGAGCCGACATCGGATTCATGCAATCCACCACACCACGGCGTAGAGCTCGAAGAGAGGAACTTCATGGTGGTGTCGGTTTTCGCCGGAAGTCCATGGTTTCGCCGGAAAAGCTCGCCGGAGTTTGACGAAGACCGAAGTTTGACTTCAGATCTACGGAGTTAGGAGATGCAACTCGTGAAAAGGTTTGCAGATCTGAAATCCTTGCGTCGAGACGAACGCGGTGATATATATATAGGCCAGACTCGGACAAAAATATTTTCGAGTTGACTTTTTGTTTTCAGAATTTCTGAATTTATTTATCTGCGCGAAAACAATTCCAGAAATAGCCGGACTCGTTTTCTAAAGCGAGAAAAATACCTAGAAAATTCCGAAAAATCTGAGATAAATCTCAGAGATGGATTGGGATGCAAGGAATCCAAATAAAATACTTGGAGATCATGAAAAGGATTCTAGAGCCTTCTAAAAATTGGATTTAGCTCTAATAAAACGAAAATAAATTCCAGAAAAAGATGGAAAATCCTCACAAGATTCTGGGCAACGTCTAAACGCATTTTCCAAACTTTTGCACTCAAGAAACACCAAGATGCAGCGACATGAATGCACAGACATAGAACAACATTATTTAATTTATAAAAGCAAACAATTATTTTTCCTATACTAAATTTCCTATAAAGAAAAATAAATGTTGGGAAAATTTTAAAATTATGAGAAAATTATTGTTTATTTATTCTTTATTCACATCCTGAAATTCGGAAATTTCAGGGTGTGACATAAGCACACCCCTTGTCTGAAAACACAATCAAGACGAGGAATGAATGAATACCCTTTTATATGCGCTGTATAAATACTCTGATGCTCGAAACTTAAATTAATTATTCTGCCGCACATATATACTCACTAGTTGCTCAGTACAAACAATCCGCGAAAAAAGATGAGGATCAAGACAAAAACAAAGAGATAGAAACCTAGAGGTAATATGCATACACCGCACCCAGAGTAGGACACTAGCTAGGAGGCAGTGGGAAATATCTAAATACGAGATCTTCCCGTTAATCTTAAAAAATTGATATTGTGGCAGAAAGTATTATTTTGCATTTAGGACACAACGCCATCATCATGGACAGCAGTCCTATACAACTTCTGTTTCTGTTCTACAAGGGTATAAATCATGCAATATTTTAAATCAGCAGGACCATTTGCTCAATATTAAATACATGCACAAAAACTTTGTACTCCAAATTTACACGGGCAGACTAACCACTACAAAATTATTACCCTAGGATGTGCCCTATATATATTAGTACCGTGGTGTCCAATACTTTATTCCACCGCACAATCGCTAGTTGGTCCGTGAAAACTAGCCGGGAAACCTAAAAGGTACGATGATGATGCGTTTCCAAAGCATTGAGAGTAGGATTAGGAGGTGCAAGGAAAGGATCTTATACAATATTGTTTCTTCATCCTCCAATGATTACAAATATTAGGTTCCTTGTTCTGAATAAGTGTCATTTTCCGTTTCGCATCAAAATTCATCTCTACGTGGCTATTGATGGTTATTTGATATGCTTTACGACTTTTCTATATCAAACTTTGTATCAATTCGATACGTTTTTCTAATCGAGTCAGAAAGCATCTTTATCTGGATATAGACAATTGTTTGATATGCTTTACAACGTGTCTAGTGGATACTGATACTTTAAAGTGTGTCTAACTCCGTGTCATTTTGAGACGACTTCAATAGCGTGCTAAAAAATGACTTAATAAGACTAATAACGCTCTAAGCGTGTCTAATATCATAACACTCTGACATTTTTATAATTGTGTCCAAAAACATCTTTACATGCTGACGTAGAGACGCTTTTAGCGTGCGTCGCTACTATAGCGTAGCTAAAGGGGGTGTTCAAGTAGTGCCTTAGGCAATCTATCATCAATCATAGATTGAAAAGCAAGCAAACCCGATAAAATATAAAACCGTATTAAGATCGGGCACGTATATGTGCCAGCTCTCGTTAGAGTAGGAACCATAAGGTATGCATCTATCCGGCACAGGTAATCCTTTATCCCAAACTGGCATAGATAAGTCATTCATGAAATTTTTTTAGTTGACGAGCACGAATAAGCCGAGAAGAGCGATTTAGGCTCGCCTGTGCTGGCAATTGTTGAGGATTCTACCAGGTTGGATTATGGAGTTTTCAGCATGCAGGACCATTTGCTCAATATTAAATACATGCACAAAAACTTTCTACTTCAAATTTACACGGGCAGACTAACCACTACAAAATTAATACCCTAGCATGTGCCCTAGTACCGTGGTGCCCAATACTTTATTCCACCGCACAATCGCTAGTTGGTCTGTGAAAACTAGCTGGGAAACCTAAAAGGTACGATGATGTGTTTCCAAAGCATTGAGAGTAGGATTAGGAGGTGCAAGGAAAGGATCTTATACAAGATTTTCAAGTGCGGTGTGGAAAATAATAGCATGACGCTGGTGAGGTCCGAAGCATCCGAACCTTAAGACTCAACTATGCTCCTTGAGCGGGGCCTGCTGGCAGCGGTAGCTGGAAGCCCTAGCAATGGCGATGTTTTAGTGGGAAATATAATGTGCTGTTGCAAGGTTCTCCATGGAGTATATTCTGTTTTCCGGGAGGGATACGACCCTGCTTGTTGCTGACCTCTCCACCAGTCACATCCTCCTGGTTCTTGCTGAACCAAACGTCCTGTGGTCATCGCGGCTTATCAGAGACACCATCAAGAGGAAAATACATAAAGAAAATAGAGCACCTGCCTGTTCGCTGCAGATCTGGTCATGCTCTTCGACACCAAGATTTTTTTGAAAGATTTGCAGGAGCGCTGCACTGTTATTTAATAAGGGAAGCAAGCAAGTCTTCTGCAATAGTCTTTTACATAAATGATACTTGCTTAAAGAGCTCACACAATCAGCAAATAAGTTCTTAATTAACATAAAAACTAAGTGATATCAGGGCTTCCACAAGCCATCTTGCGAATCATCATCTCCATCTTTATTTCCATCAGTACTTGAAGTGGTTGCATACCCCTTGTTGTCGAACACTCTTGGATTTCTCTCCTTTCATATGTTCCAAACAACATACATGAGAAAGGAGGCCTTCACTCTTCTCTGGCTCTTCTGCAGACTGCAGATTCACAAGTGACAATGCCCACCATTCCTCAATTGACACATTACCATCTGGCACTTGAACCAGACCATTTGTCCAATTGCTGACTTTGGACCAGACTTCTACAGCAAACGGGCACCGCAAAACTAGATGAACAGTAGTCTCCTGCTCCTGCCTTAGCGATACAGAGAAGATCAACAACGACATCCAACAGCAACGACGTCAGCTAGCTTTCCATTAACGTGACTAATTTAACATGGAAACTGTGCTCTTGTTCTCCAGTTCTTAGTAGGTTCTTTATCTGTTGTTTGTTGCCAGATGACCAATAGGAAATGCTGGAGGTGGCCTCACATATGAGCTGTGGATCACGAATTAGCGCTAGTTAGGTTGGAAGAAGACTATTGCTCCGATAGGTAATTTTAGAATTTAATTCTTGATGTTTTTGAAGGAAATTTATTCTTGATTGTACAAAATCATAAGAATTTGGGTCCTAATTGACACCCTCTTCCCAAACATGTTGTTTTCTTATTGGATACGTAACAAAGTATCAATCCTACCTTGACATGTTTTAAGTTTTCTACGGACGTATAGGGGACAGATTTTGAGATTGATTGCTTTCGCTGTAGAGTAATGGCTAGATATTTTGACTCAATTAACATGGAAATTTCCTAAAGTTTATAATTAGTATAGATGATATAGATATAAATGGATCCTCCGCATTGAAGATCATCAAAATATCAGTCCTGTGACACAAAGATAGCGTGTTTGATTATTAGATTTGCATATACTTTTCTTATGGTTACCCTAAACAAGGCTAAGCATGTTAATTTAAGCCACCAACTTTATTTATTAAAGTCGGCCGTATATGTAAAAATGTGCTGTTGGTCCAGAGGACGTCCACATTAAATTCTTTCATGTTCTATGGACAACTTGAAAGGTCGAGCACATGGCATACTAATATACAAGGATCACCGAAGATGTTGCTGAAGGCATTAGGCATTAGGCATTAGGCATTAGGAGTAAGTGGCATCATGAATGCGATGTTCTGTGATGGACCCTAAAAGCCTACGTTTCAGCGAAAATCTGTTTTAATGATCACCAATACAACTGAAGGTTTGTCCCACCAATCAGCTTACCAAGAGTCCTTGACAATATCTTGTGAAGTTTTCTTACATAAAATGGAAAAGACTCGCGTGGGTACGTACGTGGCTCGGCGCCATGCGACGGAGGCCCTGTGAGCGTGGATGCCATGTGCACCCGGCTCGGGTGCGCACAACGGGTCTTACGGCTGCGGCTAGCAGCGCATGGCCGGCTGCAGTGGGATTCATTTTTTCTTTTTGACTGATTTTTGCGGCTCATGTTTCAGCCCGTCACTGAAAATGCAATTGCAGGTGTGGCTGACTGCAGCATACCCTGACCCCGAAAAGGGATTTCCGGGGGCACTTGAGGCCCGGCCCGCACCTGTAGGTGCGCTTTTTTTAGCGTCGAAAAGCAGAAGCAGGCCACGTTTCCACTCATGCAAACGTGTTTGTACCCAGACCTACAAACCTTTTTTTAGAAGTTATTTTCTCTATGTATGTGTAAGGTTAACCATGTAGGTGTACTGTTGGAGTGACAACATTTATAAGCTAGCTCCAACCAGTGAAAAATTACCAAGGTGGTGCTAATTAATCACTTCACGTCAGAACACTACTGGTCAGCTATTATTTCATTAAGATTCGGGTTGATTTGGGATGCAAAGAAGCATCGAATCTTCAAGAACTAGGTCAACCTGGTGATGTTTAGCGAACTACTCCAATCAGATTTAATTGGGAGGAGACCATGCTTTGTGGTATTAGGAAAAACAGATGGAGATATGGTGACAAGTTTTTCTGCCCTGTGGAAAGAAGTTACCTTCCTGTATTTCATTGGAATGTTGTTTCTGACCAAATGTTGGGCTGTTTTATTTTTTGTTC
>NC_028456.1:17217820-17252890 GCF_000263155.2 Setaria italica
ATTTCTAAGAGCACTTCGAAAGACTAAATAAATCGATGGACACTTTCTACTGACACAGATCATATTAGGACTGTAATGCAGAATCCTACTCACAAGCATTCCAAAACATGTTTATTTCCTATTTTATGATCTTTTATACAATTTAGTACGAATTTCCGAAGTTTCAACCTTTTTTAGATATAGGAAATTAAAAGAAATCCGAGGCCATCTTCCTTTCTAGCCCCCAGGTCTAAAAGTTAATCCATGCAAAGGCCCATGGAGTGTGCGCCTACTCTCTTAGATAGATTCCACCTTCAAACATAAATCCAGCCATTTATGGATAACCCCCTGGATCCTTTATTTCCCAAGCAATTGGGTCCTATTCTTCTACCCCCCCCCCCCCCCCCCCCCCCCCCCCAAGTTATATAACAAAAATAATGGCCCAACCCACCAGCATATAAAGCTTTAGACTTTAGCTCATACCAATGCCCCTCAACACATATAAGGCTTGGTTCTAGTTGCACAGTGGGACTTTATGTTGGCAAAGAGGAAGATGTAGAAGTAAAAAATGCTCAAAGTAGAGGATATGGATTAGACAGGAGCTACGAATGTGAGGTGTCGGGAAAGAAATCACTACAGCAAAAGCCGAACAGTGATAAACGATTAAACACCATTGCAATAAGAAGTTGCGTGGCATTTGAGCATCTGCACAGCCACGAGTTCAACTCCAGTCTCCTACCTACGACCTAGGTGGTGACGTAGCTATTCTGGGTTCACCATGACTGCTGGGGATCCGGAATTAATTCTTTTTACTGACATCGGTCAAGTGCTGTTGCAGTGCGGAACAGATTCTTATGGAGATCCAACCGCGAACTTCCGTTCGGGCTACGACGAGCTGCGAGACTCAGGTCTTGTTTAGTTCCCAATTTAGGAGTAGCAAAATTGACATTTTACCATAAATGCGCAACTGTAGCGTTTCGTTTGTATTTGTGAATTATTGTTCAAATATTGACTAATTAGGCTCAAAAGATTCGTCTCGCAAAGTACAACAAAACTGTGCAATTAATTTTTGATTTCGTCTACATTTAGTACCCCATACATCTACCGCAAGTTTGATGTGATGGGGAATCTTCTTTTTGCATAGTGTCAAAGTTGGGAGTTTGGAGGAAACTAAACATGGCCTCAAGCGTAGAGCAAGTTCGCAGGACTCAAGCGAAGTCAAACCCAGAACTGGATTTCTCCTATGGCCAACCATGCGAACAGTGCGCTGTGTCTCCTATGGTGTGAAAACAACTACATTTGACTACGGCTATCACAGACTTGGTAGTTCAGGTGAGAAGTTGAGCTGTAGATTTGTGATGGCCTGACTTGATTCAAACTGAAAGAGAACATGCCTGCTTTCGTTGAATCTGATGAGCACTGACTGCTCATATGTGTTAGTTAAAGCCTTTAATTGGTAAATCAGAAAACTTTAACAAGGCCACCTTCTTGCAGAGATTCTGTGTATTATGGATGACGTTCTTCCTCTTTCAATCAGAACTCATTACTATCAGAGCATGTTGATAAATTTCGTTACCTTGTGTGAAGGATTGTGCTTTATACTACGGGTTGCGTTTGATAGAGAACTCTTTCTCTTTTGACGAGAAATATGATAGAACCTCTTGTTATATTTTTTTGTTCTTTCCAGATCGTGTCATCTGTTTTGCCGTCATAGTATCATTATTTGTTGTGTACTTCTTATGATGTGATCTACTGTATTCCTACAACCTGAGTTTTGAGAAATATATGAGAACTTATGTCCTACCAGTAGGTTACGCTATATGTATGTGGTCCTGTATTGTCGCCCTTCATTCCCTCCCTTCACCAGTAATTGTTGAAGGAAAAAACAAAATTAGCTTCAAGAGCTCCGCCAACAAACAAATTAAACGCTGGTAGTACTGGTCCCACTACGGGAAACAGAAAAATTGCCGAGTGCCAGGGGCACTCGGCGAAGGGCTAAAAACACTCGGCGAACCGTTTGCCGAGTGTAACACTCGGCAAACGGCACACGGCAAATTTTAAGTCGGCAAATACGGGTTTGCCGAGTGTTTTGTGTCGCGCACTCGGCAAAGTCTTTGCCGAGTGGCCAGAAAACACTCGGCAACATTTTTTGCGAAAAATTAAAAAAACAACCACCGGCCAGGTACCACCACTGGCCGGCCGCCACGCACCGCCGCCGCCTCGACCCGCCGCCGCCGCCGCCCCGCAGCCAGGGAAGAAAGGAGGGGGCCAGATCTGCCGCCGCGCCATGACCCACCCCCGCCGGCCGCCACGACCCGCTGCCGCCTTGACACGCCCCCACCCTTGCCCCGCGGCCGGGGAAGTAGAGTACTCGGGGAAGAAGGGGAGGGCGCCGCTGCCTCGACCCGCCGCCGCCGCCCCGCAGCCGGGGAAGAAAGGAGGGCGCCAGATCTGCCGCCGCCACGACCCACCCCCGCCGGCCACCATGACCCACCGCCGCCACGACCCGCTGCCACCTTGACACACCCCCGCCCGCCGCCCCGCGGCCGGGGGAAGAAGGGGATCGGAGGGCGCCAGATCCGCCACCGCCACGACCTGCCCACTGCACGCCGGCCGCCACGACCCACCCCCGCCGCAGCCATGACCCGCAGCCGGGGAAGAAGGGGAGGGCGCCAGATCTGCAGCCACGACCCGCCGCCGCCTCGACCCGCTGCCGCCGCCGCCCCGCGGCCGGGGAAGAAGGGAGGGCGCCAGATCTGGCCGGGGAAGAAAGGGGAGCTAGGGGCGCCAGATCCGGCCGGGGGAGGGAGAGGGGAGGGGAGGGGAGGATGTGCGCCGAGAGGGCCAGCCGCCGGCGGGGAGGGGAGGGGAGTGGAGGATGTGCGCCGGGGGAGGGAGGGCCACCGGGGGAGGGAGCTAGGGGAGGAGGAGGGGGGCGGCGTGAGGGGAGGCCAGGGGGCGGGAGCGGCGTGAGGAAGGCGGGGGGGGTGGTTGTGGGTCGGGCCGCGGGGGTGTCTTGAGGGGGACGGTGAGAGGAGGCGGGCCCTGGCCGGTAGGGGGAAAAAAGGTCGCCGAGTGTCCTAGGTGGACACTCGGTAAAGGGTTTTCTTTGCCGAGTGTCTACCCTAGGACACTCGGCAAAGTTTTTTAAAAAAATTAAAAAATATCCAACAGTTTCAAAAAAATACCAAATTTTCACACGAAATAAGGATATGTTCTCTACTGACTATACAAAAAGTTTTGTAGTCAAACCGAACTCGACCATCATTTTGACTGTAAATTTTATGGAATCCTTCTCAAAGTTACTATTCTTCTTCTGAGATGTTTCGGTTTGTAATCATCGTACATGATGAAATGTGCAAAACCTTCTCAATTTTTTTCCACAGCCTCCACGTATTATATCATCACATCATTACAAATCTCATGATTTTCATATTTTGCTTGTTTTTTTTACAATTTAAAAATACTACTGCCACATGTTCATGGTCGTGTTTCCGGAACAAGATGTTCGAAATTTCTTTTTTATTTCATGGGTCAGGTCTCAAATTGGGCCAAATAACATAAATATCATTTTTCTACTCATTTTGTTCCATAATTTGAATCACTTGCAGTTCAAATTTGACTTATACCAAAAATTTCCTTGAAATGCAATTAATTAAATAAATATAGCAAGTAAATCCAAAAATATACCAAATTTTAACATGGAGTACCACATGTTGTATATGGGGAGTAGAAAAAATTTCAAGGTGAAAAAAGGAAAAAATTAGTTTTTTGCCGAGTGTCAAAAAAACATTCGGAAAACCCTCCTCTTTGCCGGGTGTCTTTTTTGACACTCGGCAAAACTTCCTCTTTGCCGAGTGTTTTTTTGTTGACACGCGGCAAAGATCCGATTTGCCAAGTGTTTTTTTTTGCCGAGTGTTTTTAGCTTGGCACTCGGCAAAGAGCTTGTTTGCCGAGTGTCCGAAAAAAACACTCGGCAAAAAAAAACACTGCAAATTTAAGGTTTTCGGTAGTGTCCTGTCACCTACTGGTATTAATCTCGCTGAAATTATGATTGGTGGTCGGTGCTAACAGTTAATAATGATGTTCCTGACCATAATCTGGAAGGATTGATTGTGCAATGAACTATATGAGCCCCTTCTTCCTTTACTATACAGACTTTCCGATCCTTTAATTTGAATCTGTACTGAAAGATATTGCTAACATAATATCCTCAGCAGTGGAAAAAACAAATAGATGCGAGGAAGCCTAAAATGTAATTCACTCCATATTTAATGAGTATTTTATCGACTGCAATGTCCTCGAGCAAATCCCCACATTTCATATGTCTATAAGCAAAACTCAAACATCATAGTAAAGCCGAACCTGAACTCTCGTACTCTCCGGTCATTTCTGTGTGTTGGAGCTAAAGTCAAGAGACTTGAGAGGCAGCATAAGCCCAAAACAAAACAAACGTTACTATCATTGTGTATCAAACGTTTTTGAATCTTAAGAATACTTTCCTGGATAACTAAACCTTAAGTCCAGTTAACAGTTTGTCACTAACCAACTGGAGCTACACTCAGTTTGAGTGCCAGAATAGATATGCCATTTTCAAGATTCTGTTTTCCGCAAACTATAAGAGTGGAGTGCAATTACTTTAGAGGAGTAAAAACTAAACATACAGAACCATTGAGTTCGGTGATTTTATTGTGCCTTTCCATTAAGATGATCAATAAAGTAAACGGCCGTATCATGCAGCACCATTCATCTATTCTCAAATACTAGAATACTGCCCACTGACGGCATAGAACCAAATTACTCATCTTTTACATTAAAATAAAAGAGGCAGTAATGATATGGAACTAATAATGCCACGCAGCCAGCGGGACTCTATATAGGGTATGTTTGGATACACCCTCCTAAAAATTAGTTTGTGGATTCTTTTAGGACTTGTGTATCCAAATATGGGTCCTAAAAGTGCACTCATAAATTTTAGGAGGGCTATTTTTATTAGGATGGCCAAAGGGTACTAATGGATCCTATTTCTCCTAAAAGTGGTTCCAAGTCCCCTTTACCCCTATTGCCCTCGCATGCATTAATGACGTGAACAATGTAGGGGTAGTTTATAGGAGTAATTGGAGGGTAAAAATGATATTTTCCCTCTAAGATCCTAAAGATTAGTAGTCCATCCAAACAGCCCTGTACTTTAAGACTAGTAATTTGAGAGTCCTAAACTTTAGTACACTACTAAACTTTAGGAGTTTGTATCCAAATAGGGTCATAGCCACGTACATCCACCAGAGGTCCTCAAACTTTGTTAGTTTGTCATGGCTCAGTATACCTAGAAATATATGCAGGTTAGGGAAAGAAGGGAGGAAAAAAAAGAAAGACATGGGGATGGAAGCGACTATGGGAAAGAAACTATTATGAGTAATTGGTGTCCTCCGCGGCCTTCTCGAACAACGTCCAGCATTAGGTTTGAAAAACCCGCATGTCAGTGTACACCATGGAGCAACCCGTTGGTTGCCAGCGTCCGTGACACTACGAGACCCGTGTTAGAAGTTTGCTTAGGACATACTGAGGCTGTAACACGGAAAGAAATTTCCGTCCAGGAGGGCTGCAAACCTCCACCTGTGCAGCCCTGCCTCAGATGGCCGATGCGTGTACAATGCAGTGATCGAACGCTCACGCAGTCACGCGGTCGTTCATGGACCTGGCGTGAGGAGTGGGTACGGTTCGGCTCCAGAGTCCAGACGCAAGGACTCATCAACAGTCTGCATTGTAGCTTTCCGTACAAAAAACCAATATCTTGGTTCCATTCCATTTGCAGCTAATTGACTTGTTTGTCAATTCTCGTGGCCTCCTGTTTTCAGTTTGCGTGCACTATCATTTACTAACACGTATACAAACATTCTTGCACCTAGTTTAATTTTTGTACTCACTTAAACTAAGTGTTGCTCATTTGCATAGATCCCTGTTGACAGTTGACAACGTGATAATATGAGGAGTAAAAAGTTGGTAAAGTAGTCAAATAATGTAAAAATGTGTTTAAAGATGGTTGACAAAAAAGGAAATTTTCATTAACCCTATGGATATTATTGTTGTTGTATCCAGATCTTATATGCAGCATGAATGAACTCTTCCATCTGAGAATTTAATTATATATACTACTACCAAATAAATGCTGTTACCAACCTGCCACCTTGCGTCTATATGTACGGCGGATGCCAGAAGCTTCTCTGAATCTTTGGATTCTATCAGTACCCCACTACATACAATGGATCATTAGTTTTAGTTGGAGAGGGGGAATTTAGGCGCAGAAAAAAAGAACAGGGGAAGATGGAAAGAGGAAAACACTGGAAGCTATGGATTGGACTGCTGGAGGCTATGGAGTGTGGGGCATTGGGAAGGAGTCAAAGAGATGGGTGCCTAGGGAAAGTATCATCGGATGATGATACTATGGATCTGAGGCAAAAGACAACAATATAGCATGACACCATCCTTGTCTTGCTGAGGCAGTACGAGCTGCGGTCCCAGAACATTGCAACCAGCACCATGCTGAGTTCGTTATGCCCTATGGTATCCTTGCTGCGATCCTCCGATCTGCTATTTACTCGATTGAACCGGGTTTGTCCATAGTTGTAGACCACTCCAAGAGAAACCCATCAGGGAACCCTGAGTTAGTGAAACTATATATTGGACAAGGAGAGCATCACTCCCATTCCGCGGCGCGATCAGTGGCGTCAACCAACGCCACATTGAAAAGGGATTGATGTTTTAACACAGGACCCGACGTTTCCTTTGAGGACGACAGATCAAGACACCACCAAAGCCCTACTAATCCCTAAGGGTACTGGATCCATATGAAGACCGCCACTGATCATCTATGATGACATTGCCTTGACGGATTCCGACTTGAACAATCCACTGTACCAATGGCAGGTGCTCCATGGCTTTGTCAGTGATGCTGCTCCACCTTAAATTAGTGCTCATTATGTATACAAAACCTAACTTTTGTTAACTAGAGCCACCTAGTATTAGTTCTGGAATCTATCCATGTGGATCATGCCATGGTGTTGTTCATTGATGTGGAAGATTGCTTTAGTTATATTAATTGATCACGCTTGTGCCCTAATTGATGCATCATTACTGTTAATTGCTATTAATTATTCATGACCATTGAGATTAATGTTAGATAATCTTAAGATATTAGAGACCATTGAGATATTCGAGGCATCGGGCAAGAATCACTATTCTTTTTTTGTTTGGAGCGGAAAGAATTACTAGTCCAGGAAAGCTGAAACCAGAAAAAATTTCAGATTCTTTTCGAGGGTTGAAGGATGTACTAGTCTCCTAAGAGAGACAGCTTAGTAGCTTACTAGGATAAGAGAACAACCTTGGAGATTAATAGTCGCTCCATTCCAAATTAGTTGTTCTAGTTTTACCCTATGTCAAACATTTCTATGTTTGATCATCAAATCCTAAAAAAACATATAGTTTAAACAACATACCAACTATATATATGAAAATTCTCATGATGAATATAAAAGTATAAATCTTATGATGTCAAACTAAATAATCTTTTAGAAATTGATACTCCAGTATATAAAGGTTTCCTTCGGACTAAACTAGAATGACAACTAATATGAAACGATGGAGTATTATATTGGTTTTTTTACAGGTCAAGAACTTAATTGGAGGTGTACTGATGCAGTTGGGGGGAAAATGTATCAACAACTGTCAATTTTCCAGTTCATTTGGAATGGTCTAGTTAATTGTCTCCAGTAACCTGTTCCGTGCTCTGATGTATAAATGACCACTTGTTCAACGATTATGATATAGTGGTGGACACCATTGTTTTGCAGTTATAGTACAAAGCAGCGTTATCATGGACCACTGGCATAGACCTTCTTCTTATAAAGTTGGGGGTGTTTGGTTCCGGGGACTAAAGTTTAGTCCGTGTCATATCGAATGTTTAGATACTAATTAGGACTATAAATATAGGTTAATTACAAAACCAATTGCATAAATGAAGGCTAATTCGTGAGATGAATCTATTAAGCCTAATTAGTCCATGATTTGACCATGTGGTGCTACAGTAAATATGTGCTAATCATGGATTAATTAAGCTTAATAGATTCATCTCACGAATTAGCCACGGCTTATGTAATTAGTTTTATAACTAGTTCATGTTTAGTCCCTCTAATTTGTATCCAAACATCCGATTTGACTCGAACTAAAAATTAGTCCATGGATCCAAACACCGAGCAAGAATTGTGGATATAAAAATTCAGTTCCATTCTTAAAGTACTCTATATGCACAATGTTGTACCGTGTTTGTAGGAAGCAGCGCTACTATATAGATGCTGTATTGTGTTTTGAAATGAACTCTGGATGCACAAATATGTAACGTCAAAGTAGACAACACATCAGGAATTGCAGCGCAGAATAAAACATTCAATTATATTGGGTTTGGGGATGGCCCCATGAGGTGTGAAGAACTGAGGCAACAGGTAAATGAAACCTGCCTGGTATCACGGACAGATATGGCCGAGGAAGTGATCTTCACCTTACGGATCTTTGCCTTCTTACTTTGCATCAAAAGCCTGCGGAGAAAAAGCAGAAGCTACTATCTGCTTTCCCTTCTGTAGCAACCATGTCTCTGTAGCTCTAATCATGAGCCTCTATGGTTATTAGTATTTGACAAGCTGGTAAACATATCGGACGTTGACTTGTGTGTTTTAATAGTGTTAGTGCAAGCATAACACATATTTGTGAACATTTCAACCAGCAGCTTAATAGTATTTCCCTGTTTCTTGGGTTCCCCTGTTCCCAATGAAAGGATATCATGACCGGAATATAATGATCCTTGCAAACTTCAATCACACCACAAACTAAAAAGTGAAGCCTACTACCCAGTCAAGAAAACATGGAAATATTTGGAACATGATTGCCATATTGTTAGTAATATTGTTGATAGAAAAAAGATATATTTCTTTAACTAGTGCCCACAACGGTATGCATTGTCATATATACATCAAAATCAAATGCAACAATCTGATTTTTTTCTTGTTAGTCCTACATCTTAAGCACTCTAACACAAATTAGCTTAAACATGGCACGCATGTGTCTGTATATGTACCTCAGCTGCCCCAAACTTCACTGGGACACATTTGGTATAAATTAGGACCATATTCTTTAATGTTTTGTTTCATCAGTGGACAATCAGACAAGCTCTAGAAGTGTGGGTCTCCGGGGAATACCACTAGGAGTGTGAGGCAATGGGAACGAAACTTGCACTGGTCATGTACGACAGGCACTGAATTTCTGCATGTCCCATCTATGAGGAAGTCGCAGCAAAATGGGCTGCCATTCTCATCTCAACCAGTACTGTTCTGGGTTCATCATGACCAATACCTTCTCTATTCCTCAACACGCCATGCTTCCATCAGCTCTGTGATCTGCAGTAACCTTGGTGGAGCTGATGTGCATCATTAAAGATATCTTCATTATATCTCAAAAACTGGTCTCCTGTTCTAAAATTTCGTGTCTTTTAGTCCTAGACCTTGATTTAATCGATATGCTGTCCGTGCTTGACTTGAATATTGCCGACAGAGGTAGCACAAGCACCACAAATGTCAGAAATTTATTATCCTTTAGCGTGATACTGTTCTGTTTTCTTAATTGGAACTCCAGTCCTCAAATAGAGGATGCAACAGGTGGAATCTTAGCTAAGATGAGAAACTAGGATATTACCACAAGCTAAGTAACAAATGTCAAGATCGGAAAGCATTAATAGTCTTGAAAATTGAAATGTGTTTAGCATCTTCCAGTTAGGTACGACGGTGAATTGAACAAAGGGAATCTATATTACTTCAGTTAACACAACATCAATGCAGTTACCAAACTGCAGCTTGTGTATCTCTATATGACTATATATACAACTCTTCAGTTACACCGGATATACCAATTAAAAATGCATTGGTAGTTCTAAATTGACATCCCGGTGGGAAGTAAAGAGGATGAGAAAAAACACAAGATGGCACTATGACGTAGGAGTGTGAGGCTGCAGGAAAGAAAAGAGTACAGCTACGAATGGAAAGTCGAAACTAATGATATGGGACCTGAGTATCTCAGACTGCCGAAGCATTACTCTCTCATCGTCATGCACTCATGCTATACATAGATGCAATGCCGTTCAGGGGCACAGTCTGCCATGTCCTCCAATCTCCCCCATTCTCCCAACTCTCCATTGCAAGGTTGATTTTTTTTATCACCACACATGCAATGCATACTCCCTCATACGCAGGCATACCATGGCGTAGCAAAACTAACACCATACTAAATTGTCTGTGTACTGTCATTAAGTTCCAAATGTCACAACCGATTGGATCTAGGTCTTCGCCATGGAGTTGGTCAGGCTCTTCAGGAGCGAGATCAACAACGACTTCCAACAGCCACCATGTTGAATCTGCTCATGTTGGCAAAATTTTCCCTTTCTTGTCCAGTCTGCTGATGTAGCTTTCCATTAACGTGAATAATTCAACATGGAAACTGTGTTTCTTGTTATTCAGTTCTTAGCAGGATCTTTATCTCTTGTTTGTTGCCTGGTGACACCAATAGCAAAATTAAGGCAGGCTGTGGTCTCCCATTTGAGCAGCGGATCCCGAATTAGCACTTACGTTGGAAAAAGAGGATAGCTCTAATAGATAATTTTAGGATTTTAATTATAGTTTGTACAAAATCATAGGGATCTGTATCCTTACACCCTCATTCCATACAGGGAGTTTTCTTAACACATGACAAAGTTGCAGTCCTCCCAAACTTTGATTGCGCCAACCATAAAGGCCGTTGGCTATATACTTGTTCTAAACTAACATGGATACTTCCTAAAAGTTTATAATTAGTGTAGACTTGGAAATAAATGGATCTCCAGGATTGAGGATCATCAAAATACCAGTCCTGTGACACGTAGTGGATTTGATTATTGGATTGTCATAAAGTTTTTTGATGGCTACCCTAAACAAGCTAGTACTCTTGTGCCCCCAAGTCTTTTGATCAAAGTAGTTCTTACAATATGTGTTGTTTCTATATATCAATAGCTGTAATAATGTGCAACTGGCCTGGAGGACATTCACATTAAATTCTGTGGCATAATATGGAGTAACTTGGTAGGCAGATCGCCAATATATACAGTCGATTCCATTCACAGAGGCACCATATGCACAACATTGTTCCGTCTTTCAAGTTTGACTAATGTGCTCACAGATGCAGATGTGAGTAACTAGAATACAAGGATCTGCGAATGGTGCAAACTGCCTTAGGAGTAGGTGGCATCAGGAAGTCAAAGTTCCGCGATGAGCCCTAAAAGCTTAGGTGTATTACACGGGGTCCTCCGTTTCAGCGATAAGCTATTTTGTTAATCACCAACAAAACCGCAGCCTTTTCTCAGCACTCAGCTAATCAGAATGAACCAGCTAGCTGACCCACTATTGTCAAAGGATGTCACCACTTGCTCCCAAGCTACAGCTTGCTTTCTTTTGTCTCCGCGGATGGGGCAGTGCTGTCTGCTGTGCAGCCAGGCCAGCTCAGCTGCTCCTCTAGCAAGCTCAACGACACTGACAACCGAAAACAGAGCACCTGCATCTTTGCCATCACTATAAAAAACGGTTTCTAGGGGCGGTTGAAACAACATTTTCAGAGCACCTCCTAGCTTTCGCAGCTCCAAATAGCTGTTTGCAGGAGCGGGTAATAGGCCCGCTCCTGTAAAGCCTTTCCCAGGGGCGGGTGATGCTATGACCCGCCCATGGAAATATTGTTCCGTCAAAAAATTCAGCAATTCAAATTTGAATTTGCCGAAACTGTTTCCCGCCATTTTTTAAGACTTTTGGTTCCCGCTAATTTCACCCTAACAGTCTAGTGTGCGACCGAATTGAAGAGTGATCGACATAGAATATATGTTACATAAATATAAATTCAGCATACGAAATAATAATAAGGAAATAGAACGTATATATACATAATTAGAGTGCACATTGACAACATGTTTTTCTGCCACTCACGAAGGCTAGCCCTGGCGGTACACTTGATTCTCCCACTCATGGAGGCTAATGTATTTATCATCTTGTGCTAATTCATATTCAGTGTAATAAAAGATACCCATCGGGTTTACCACTTCACGCAAAATGAAACGACATAAATTGGCGTTTGTATTTAGAAGTTGTTGCTCATGGAGACGTGAACTGTGTAGTCGAGGCCTAATGTATAATTAAAATCCATAGAAAAATTAAGCAAGTGTTAGATAGGGAGAAAAGAATGCAATATACATATATATACATCCCTATATATGAAAGAGTAGCCCCTTACACGTTCAGGATTAGTTGTGTATCTTCCGAGCACCCTGCTGTGCTTGCACACGTAATACCTGCAATGTACAGAACTAGATGGTTGCTTGTGGCATGGAAAGTTTGTGCGTACAACCATTTCTTCCTGTCTCTCGGGGTTATAAATCCCTCCTCTGGCAATGTAGTGCTGGGTAAGCCCTGTTTTGAAATAAATGAGAAGTTAGGTTATATGTAATCTTTAGGGGGAACAATTTGCACAATGTAAGTGTATGTAACAAGAAATTCACTAACTTTTGTTATAATCCAATGAGTCAAATACAATCACATTTTCTATCTTTTGGTTATATCATAAAAGCAATCCAGTGACCCTACAACAATATTATATAAGGTTTTTTCAGGCATGAAGGAGCAAGTGTATATATTATAACAAATAGTAGAAAATTAGTCTCACTAGAAGTTGTAGGGTGCCCATATGTAATGCCTATCTTGCCACGTAATCATCATATGCGCTATGTAGGCTGAAACCTTCTTCATAACTTTTTTTTTCTTCTAGTTGTTTTGCCCTTCTCTCCTTCTGTGTCTTGAGCTTAGCTAGCTTGCCATGGCTATCTCCCCACTTGCACGGGAAGTTGTGCTTAACTTTGCAAATAGCATAAGGATCAAGATATTCGGTCTTCTCCTTTACAACATGCACATCATTTTCTTGCATCCTGTATGTATCTCAATTAATTAGTTATGCATAGTACATGCAGGCCATAGAATATATACAAGATATTAGCATCGATGAAGCACTTACATGCACCACAATCTGACGAGCTGTAAATCTAGCTCTGAGAGGTGGAACACTTCATGGATGTCTCAAAAATCGAAGATGAGGTTAGCATTCTCAGCATTCTCATCGAATGGAGGTCCGAACACATCCGGTGAGTACCGTGCCCACATGGTTCTGAGCCCAAGTCTGCATGCCCTCATGTACCAACTGTGCATCCTTTGCATTTCACCTGGAACCAATGCGATTGCCTAGTTGGGTAGTAATGGTTTGCCATACTCAAATTTCCAAGGACAATCCAGTAAATCTGGTATATCATCAACTCCAATGTACTTTGTGTCAGTGTGGGGCTTGGAATATCCTGGTCATCGGATGTCTGGTGTCTTGTCCGCCGTTTTGTCCGCCAGCTTGTTTGCTTTGTTGCTCGCATGCTATCTTACTGCAATGTCTGATTCTTCCTTCTCGTAAGCCCGTATGACTCGAGGCACTGTATGTGCATCCACCTGTTGTTGTTGTGGCTGCTCTAGCAGGTCCACCTGTTGTTGTTGTGGCTGCTCTTGTGGGCCCACCTGTTGTTGTGGTGATGCTAGAGCTGGTGTTGTAGGGTCTTTCGGCCAGTCCATAGGCTCTTGTTGTAGTGATGCTGATGCTAGCGCTAGTGGTGTGGCCAACCGTTGTTGTTGTGATTTTGTAGCCGGTGGTGTCAAGTCCACTAGTGCATGCTCAAAAGGAACCGAAGATAGTATGATATCTCATTTATGCCACAGTATGGTATTGCCAATGCTTTGTCCAAGACAATGGATCCCTTCCCCACTGGGAATGTCTATCTCGTGATCACCATAGTTTGAATTAATTTCTAGCACTGTTACGCATGCATATAGGTGCAAGATAGGTTTTCCCTCAAACAAACCGCCAACTGGAATCGCAAGGCCCTTGGAAACCTCCTTTTTCTTGCCAGCTCTGCCAACCGGAATGTGCAACGAGCAAGGTCCAATAGTGGAGGTGGCATCATGAGCATCGGCCTCTGTATATTGGCCTAACTGCTTTGTTGCTGCTCCGCAAGTGCTGCCACAAAAAAGTCCTTAAACCTAGCTTCTAGTGCTTTCTTTGCCGCCTCTCTTAGATCGTCCTCATAATGGGAGTGGCTCTTATAGCTAGCCCTATCCCTCTCGAACCCATCCCTAATGGTCAACTTTGAGGAAACTCCTCTGACGCGGCCTCCATGCTCTTTTGTCCCAAGAAAGCACTGAACACATCTTTGTCCCTATTTTGATTGAACTGTCCTTTCCTCTGAAGCTCGGAAAGCTAGTATATCCTTTTTGCCACCTGATTGGTTTCAGGTTGTGAAAACATAGGTTTACCATCTACCATTGTAGGCTCCCTTGCTTGAAGCCACTACCAACCACACGCTCATCCAAGCCTTCATAAGGGTCGGGTTGCCCCGCGGCTATTGTTGTCTCCCTATCCTGCCACCACTTATCGATCTTCCCTCGGTACCAACCCGGCCCAAGGTGAACTTTATGTATGTTGGCTTAGGGCTAAAGCTTCCTGAGAGGTCTTTTGCCTTACGAACTGTTCCATTGCCCTTCTTGAAATACTTGTCATTCAGCTAACCCCTCCACCGGTGGAAACTTTCACCGAGCTGCTTCCTGGCATAATGCTCTACGCATTTCTTAAGATCTTTTGATTTAGGAAAAATAAATGTTTGTTTCAAATACTTCCACATCGCTTCTTTCCTCCCATTAGGAACCAATAGCCAATCAGAGATTGAGGGATCCAAAATCTCCTTTGTTCTAATTATTGCTCCTATTGCGTTCCAAAACTTTGAACATACCAAAGGAGGCTCTATGAGCTCTCCTATTGGGCTGATAACATCGACTCTCCATTGGCCTTTAGGGTATTGGTTTCTTCCTAGCTGACCCTATTTTTTTTTACTTTGACTACCAGAGGTTGTAGTTTCAGCTTCGGGAGCCGAGCTGTCACTATCTTCAAGTTCTTCCTCTAGGGGGTAGGGGGTCGGCAGGGCATTTACTCCTTCTTGTGGGAGCTATTTACACGAATCATAAGGTTAAGCAAATCAAAGTCATTGCACTTAGTACATGAAAATGTGCGCTAAATATTGGGCAGCAATTATATTCAGCATTACCTCACTTGGATTCGGATTGTAATAAGGTTTAAAATCCACCGTTGAACAGCCTTCTCTCAAAGGCCAAGGGTGTGTATCTAGAGGATCTTGCCACACGCCATCTACCTACGCCCTTGCTCCTATCTCATCTCTGACATTATCTTCGTCCCCTGATCCTACACCAATATTTGCTTCATCCAATGACGACATCTGGGATGCAATTTGGTCCATTTCATTTTCGGATACATCACCTTCATTCGATGCATCCCTATGGTGTATAAATGGAGAGGAATCCATTTACGAGTTCTACATATAAATTAAAAGGTGATAAATATATAAAGAATTCCATATGGAGTTGTATGTACTATTTCTCATGCAATATACAATTTACCATTTCACATGTAATAATTTCAACTATTTACAATATACAATTTGAAAATTAAGTTTGCCACACAATTCACATGCATCCCTTTTGAGAATTCACATTTCAAATTTAAAATTGAATTGACATTCCCAATTTCACAATTCACAAAGTACAATTTCACAATTTACTAAGTACAATTCACAATTCACATTTCACCATTCACAATTTCATAATTCACTAAGTACAATTTCAAATTTTACTTGGATTTGCTGAGTATGTATGTACTCACCCTTGCTTTGTTGATACAAAGGAAGACCCGGACTGCGTTGCTGGTGAAGCTTTCGAGTAGAAGGTCGCCTCTGCACCCAACTTACCTGTGGCATTGGGCTCTTAAGGATGTTTCCGCTGTCATGCAGTGTTGCGTGCTGTTTATGGACTAGGATGTCCATAGGTTGCATCTACAGCCTGTTTGTGTTGTATCTCTTTTGGGTCTATGTTACCCGACCGCCCCCTAGAGAGTTGTATGACTTTTGAACTATCTGTTGAATAAATGTGTGTACCAGCCTTTCTGGGACTGGCATTTATATCACATTTAGTCCCTGTGCAAATGAGAGCACTTCATGGGGTATCAGAGCTGTAGTTGGCTATAGGACACGACCCTTAGGTTTTGGGACCATGTATTTTACTAGAAAAACTACTTTACAAAAATTCTTAACCTCTCTTATCTATTGCAAAAGGATTTACCTCACTTTCCTCTGTCTCAGATGGCCGAAGAAGGTTGGACTCGTAGCCATTGCTTGCATGAGGAAGGTTTTCCCAAGCTGATGGATGCCTGCATGGATAGGTTTAGAATTTATGGTCAACCATAGTATTCAACGAGAGAATACGAGGAGTATGGCACGTGAAGGTGTAAGGTGATAGTTCACGTTGGAAGAATGAAGCTCCCCCAAGTCATCATGTCTAGCGAAATAGAGCGTATCATGTCTAGCAAAAAATCCTAAGTCATCAAGGTATAATCAAGATATATGAATTTAAGGAGTGGCTATCCAACCTAGTTTTAACTATATCAAGTAGTAAAATAATCTGAGAAAATAAATATAGCTAGATGCAATTTATAAAAAGGCTTCTACGGGTTGTATTTGAAAACTGGGATAAATATGACCAAAAGGGAATAGGTTGGATTTGCCGTCTTCAAAGCCTTCTGGAAGCTCCTGCTCGTGGTACGGGTCTTCCGGCTCCAGCTTGTGGTCCTGGCCTTTGTACTCTGGCTCGCAGTACTAGCCTCTAAACTGGTTCTCCTCCTCAGTCACTCCATCGGCTACAGCGACGGCACGCGAAAGACAAATGAACAAAAACAAGCACAAACACAAAATAAAATAAGCTCGGACGGAGACGGGAATATGATGAACAGATAGAATACGAATTTAGAAGAATTTAGGAAGAAGAATTAAGTGAATCGGAGTTTGGATGGCTGATATATTGTGTTTGCAAGTCTGGCTGTTAATTAAATTCTGAAAAAATAAAATAGCTTAATTACTAGTGAAGCTCATGGGCTATGATTCACCCGTGATAGGCCTGAGGTGCTGGTTTGGGCTAGTTTTACATTTGAGGTCTCTGGCAAGGGCCCATGATAGAAATAACAGGGGGAGGGACACGGAGGGTACTGGAGCTTGTGCTCCTCAGGCTCGTCCGCCATGGGAGGCGGCCGAAGCTCATTGGAGCTTCACTGTGGGGGGGATTCCGGCCACCGTTTCCAAATCCAAGGGCATAGGGAGAGGGAGAGGGACGAGGGTGTTCAATTTTGGGGTTTCTTGGCCGGGGTGAGGGGGTGGAAGGAGGTCGGCCACGGGGCAGCCATGGATGCGGCTCTGGAGTTCTTGGGGAGCTCGGTGTAGGCAAGGATGTGGAGGGCCATTGTTTGGGGAAGGTAGAGGAGTGTGTGGAGGTGCTCACCGACGAACTAATTGAGCTGTGGTGGCTTGTCGTTGGAGATCGACGAGGGAGAGTGCAAGAACAGAGGAGGGAGAAATTGGAGTGAGGAGGGAGATGACCGGCGAAGCGAGGCGGCTCAGCGAGCTCGGGATGGCGACGGAGAGCAGCTAGGGGTGGCTTTTACAGGCGGCGAGGGCAGTGCTGTGCCAACGGCTCACCCGCTTGCTAGGAATGGCGGCGCTGTGGCTGAGCGGTAGCTTGCGAGCGTCGGCTTGCCGCAGCGGTGGCGCTGATGCGACGCGGCGTTGATGGCATGCGCAACAAGGCGGCAGGGCTGGCAAGCTTTGAATGCAGCGGCGTGGTTGAGGTGGGAACACAGCAAGGGGCGGCACAGCGTGGTGCCGGGTGGTAGGGTGTGGTCACCTCGTGGGGCCAGGCTGTCGCTCGAGCAGAGCAAAGAGAGCATGGCAAGGGTGCCTGGCGTGTGGAGCTTGCATGCGGTGTTAGTGTTGTTGTTGTTCATTGCTCTGTGCTGCTTTGTATGTGCATACGATGCATGCTGTGTGCATGCTCAAGCTGTGTGTAGCAAGGTGGCAAGCTTGTGCGTGAGAGCACACATGAAGAAATGGATTAGGAGGTTGATGGTGATCGCTTAGGGAGAATAGAAAGGTTAGAGAGAAGTTGTTGGCACTGATTTTGAAAGACAAATGAATTAAAGGGGAGATTAGACTTGGCATGGATTTTGGATGAAAAGGAATTGAGCTCGAGAATGGTTTTTGCAATATTTTGAAATTAGATTTTAAAATAGATTTTGAAGTTTTGGAGTTCAAATGATTTTTAGATTTGAATTTTTGGGCTGTTACAAACCTACCCCACTTAAAATGAATCTCATCCTCGAGATTCCACTGGTTCCTAAATAGATGGAGGAACTCTTTTCTTAGAGCATCTTCTCGTTCCCAAGTAGCTTCTGCTTCACCGTGTCGACTCCATTGCACACGGGATAAGTTGACTGTTGAATTTCTTGTTTGCTTTCTAAGTGTGCCCAGAATCTTGATTGGTAATTCTTTGTACCTAAGATCATCTTGCAAGTCTCTAACATCAGTGGACACTTGTTCTTCTGGAACTATCAAGTATTTCTTTAGTTGGGAGACATGGAATACAAGGTGTATATCCGACAATTCTTCAGGCAACTGAATACGGTATGCTATAGCTCCAATCCTTTGTAGCACTTGATAAGGTCCAATATAGCGGGGTGCTAGCTTTCCTCGAACTTGAAATTTTTGGGTCCCTCAGATTGGAGAGACCTTAAGGTAAACATAATCTCCAACTTCAAAACTTAATTCTCATCTTCACTTATCTGAATGACTCTTCTAGCGGGATTGAGATGCTTTTAACTTTTTTCTAATTTCAGCCACACGGTCTGCTGCCTCTTTTATTAGAGCTGGTCCGATTAGAGTACGCTCTCCTACTTCTGACCACATCAGAGAAGTTCTACACTTTCTTCCATAAAGAGCCTCAAATGGTGACATGTCTAAGCTGGCCTGATAACTGTTATTGTAGGAGAATTCTACATAGGATAGACTTTTCTCCAAATCTTTACTATAGGTAAGCACACATACTCTCAACATATCCTCCATGATTTGGTTTACTCTTTCTGTCTGACCATCAGTTTGAAGGTGATAGGCTGAACTAAAATCCATCTTAGTTCCCATTAACTTATGTAAACTTTTCCAAAATTTAGAGGTGAATTGGGTTCCTCGATCTGAAACAATTTTGCTGGGCACTCCATGCAGCTTCACTATATTGTCGATGTAGAGTTGTGCCAACTTCTCTCCACCAAAGCATGTGTACTGGTATAAAGTGAGCGACCTTAGTGAGTCAGTCCACTATTACCCATATGGAGTCATTTCCATTGTTTGTCCTGGGTAACCCATTGACAAAGTCCATGCTTATTTCATCCCACTTCCAAACTGGGATAGGTAATGGTTGAAGTAGATCAGCTGGCTTGTGATGTTCCGCTTTTACTCTTTGACAGACATCACATTGGGTTACAAATTGTGCCACATCAGCTTTCATACCGTTCCAACAATATTTTTCTTTTAGGTCCATGTACATCTTGGTGGCTCCAGGGTGGATGGAATATGCTGAGTTATGGGCTTCATCCATTATAGTATGTCGGAATTTATCATTCTTGGGCACACAAATACTATTTTTATACCACAAGGTTCCTTTCTCAGCCACTCAAAAATCTGGGGCTTTGTTTTCTCTGGTTTGGTTACGAATCTTCATCAATTCTAGATCCTTTTTCTGAGACCGTCTTATTTGCTCCTCTAGTGTTGGTTGCACACTCATTTTGTAGTTGTGGGGTTGACAAACTATGTGCAAATTTAGTTTTATCATTTCTGCTTGCAGATGAGCATTCTTAGACACCAAGTCTTGGCCATATGATTTTCTGCTTAAGGCATCAGCTACCACATTAGCTTTTCCTGGGTGATAATGAATTTCTAGGTTGTAATCCTTAATCAACTCTAACCATCTTCTTTGTCTTAGGTTCAGGTCTAGCTGGGTGAAGATATACTTCAAGATCTTATGATATGTATAAATCTCACAATTATTTCCAATTAAATAGTGTCTCCAAATCTTGAGAGCATGCACAACGCCTGCTAATTCCAAGTCATGGGTAGGGTAGCTTTGCTCATGGGGTTTGAGCTGCCGAGAGGCATAGGCTACTACCTTTCCATCTTGCATCAAAACACATCCTAAACCTTGTCTTGAGGCATCACAATATATGACAAAATCCCTTTGGATATCCGGTAAGGTTAATACTGGTGCAGTTGTCAATCTTTTCTTCAGTTGTAGGAAACTCTTCTCACAAGGCTCTGTCCAAGTAAACTTTTTATCCTTCCGGAGTAGTTTCGTCATAGGTCTTGCTATCTTGGAAAATCCTTTAATAAATCTTTGATAATATCCGGCTATCCAAGAAAGCTTTGAATCTCACTTAGATTAGTGGGTTGCTGCCAATTAGAGACTGTTTCTACCTTTTCAGGATCAACTGATACCCCTTTTGCGGTCAAGATGTGGCCAAGAAAAGCTACCTTTTCAAGCTAAAATTCACACTTGCTGAATTTGGCATATAGCTTATGTGTTCTTAATTTTTCCAAAACCACTCTTAGGTGATGCTCATGTTCTTGGGCACTTTTGGAGTAGTTGAGTATGTCGTCAATAAATACTACAACAAATTTATCTAACTCCTCCATGAACACTTTATTCATGAGATTCATGAAATAGGCAGGGGCATTGGTTAATCCAAAAGACATCACTATAAACTAATATTGTCCATATCTTGTAATAAAGGTTGTCTTTGGGGTGTCACTTTCCTTGACCTTGAATTGGTGATATCTTGATCTCATGTCAATCTTGGAGAAATATCTGGCTCCTTTTAGCTGATATGAATGAATGTGATGCTTCATAATCAAATAATACTGTTGTAAGAACTGAACTGACTAAGAACTCACCAAGCACTCCTCCTTGCGCCTTCTGGGCTTCCTGGGTGTTGATGTGGTTGACACGGGCTCTCCCAAATGATTACTGAGGTTGCCTCATCTGCGAATTGTTGTTGATATTGATGTGGTTGGTGATGCTTTTGTTGCGGATAGGACACAGTTGGCTCCTAACATAGCTGGCCTTGGTCCATTCATAGTGTTGGATAAGGTGGATGCAACTAGCTTGTTTGCATAGGAACAATTTGCTATGAAGTGTCCAATCTCACGACAGTTGAAACAAGCCCTGCTATTGTTAGTGACTTGTCTAGTGCTATTCTGCTGAGTCTTGACATTGCTTTAATTCTTGTAGGAAGGATTAGGCTGGTAAGAAGCTGATGCTAGAGATCTATAATGCATCGGAGCTTGAGTCTTTTGTCCAAAGTAGCTAAAATTCTTCTGTTTCTGGAACCTATCTTCATGATGAGCCTTTTGTGTACCAAAGGAAGGAAAATTCTGACATATTATAATGGATGAAGCCCATAATTCAGCATATTCCATTCACCCTAGAGCCACCAAGATGTACATGGACCTAAAAGAAAAATATTGGTGGACTGGCATGAAAGCTGATGTGGCACAATTTGTTTACCAAAGAGTAAAAGCAGAACATCAGAAGCTAGTTGGTTTACTTCAACCATTACCTATCCCAGTTTGGAAGTGGGATAAAATAGGCATGGACTTTGTCAATGGGTTACCCAGGACAAAGAAAGGAAATGACTCCATATGGGTAATAGTGGACCGACTCACCAAGGTCGCTCACTTTGTACCGGTACGCACATGCTTTGGTGGAGAGAAGTTGGCACAACTCTACATCGACAATATAGTGAAGCTGCATGGAGTGCCCAGCAAAATTGTTTCAGATCGAGGAACCCAATTCACCTCTAAATTTTGGAAAAGTTTACATAAGTTAATGGGAACTAAGATGGATTTTAGTTCAGCCTATCACCTTCAAACTGATGGTCAAACAGAAAGAGTAAACCAAATCATGGAGGATATGTTGAGAGCATGTGTGCTTATCTATAGTAAAGATTTGGAGAAAAGTCTATCCTATGTAGAATTCTCCTACAATAACAGTTATCAGGCCAGCTTAGACATGTCACCATTTGAGGCTCTTTATGGAAGAAAGTGTAGAACTTCTCTGATGTGGTCAGAAGTAGGAGAGCGTACTCTAATCGGACCAGCTCTAATAAAAGAGGCAGCAGACTGTGTGGCTGAAATTAGAAAAAAGTTAAAAGCATCTCAATCCCGCCAGAAGAGTCATTCAGATAAGTGAAGATGAGAATTAAGTTTTGAAGTTGGAGATTATGTTTACTTTAAGGTCTCTCCAATCCGAGGGACCCGAAGATTTCAAGTTCGAGGAAAGCTAGCACCCCGCTATATTGGACCTTATCAAGTGCTACAAAGGATTGGAGCTATAGCATACCGTATTCAGTTGCCTGAAGAATTGTCGGATATACACCTTGTATTCCATGTCTCCCAACTAAAGATATACTTGATAGTTCCAGAAGAACAAGTGTCCACTGATGTTATAGACTTGCAAGATGATCTTAGGTACAAAGAATTACCAATCAAGATTCTGGGCACACTTAGAAAGCAAACAAGAAATTCAACAGTCAACTTATCTCGTGTGCAATGGAGTCGACACGGTGAAGCAGAAGCTACTTGGGAACGAGAAGATGCTCTAAGAAAAGAGTTCCTCCATCTATTTAGGAACCAGCGGAATCTCAAGGATGAGATTCATTTTAAGTGGGGTAGGTTTGTAACATCCTGAAAAATTCAAATCCAAAAATCACTCAAAACATTGCAAAACTATCGTTGAGCTCAATTCCTTTTCCATCCATAATCCATCCCAAGCCTAATCTCCCCTTCAGCATGCACACACTAGAACATGCACAAAGCAGCACACAACAACAGCTCACTAGCGCAATGTGCAAAGCTCCACACGCCAAGGCACCCTTGCCGTGCTCACCGTGCTTTGCTCGAGCAACAACCTGCCACGCGAGGTAACCCACATTGCTGCTCGGCACCATGCCGTGCCACCCCTCACCGTTACCCCACCTCAACCACGCTATTGCTTGCTAGCCTTGCCGCCTCGTCGCGCACGCCGTCAACACCGGCAGCGCCTCAGCACCACCGCAACAGCAAGCCGACGCCCGCTACCGCACCACCGCAGGCATTCACGTCGCCTTGCTCCACCCACTCCCTGCCACGCATTAACTTCACCTGCACCGCCGTCACCTCAACTGCCCAGCCATGCACTCTGTCTTATCGAGCACGGTGCACCGCGCCCGCTCCACTCCATCGACGTTCGCATGGATGACCGCACGCAATAGCACCCTCCTCCGGCCTATAAAAGGTGACGCCGAGCTGCTCTCCTCCACCATCCCGAGCTCACCGAGCCGTCCAACTCCGCCGCTCACCTTCTCCCTCCCTAAATCAAGCTCTTTCTCCTCCACACAAGAATGGGGTGCTGCCTCGATCTCCCTCTCCAAGACGCCCCTACCCAAGGTGAGCCTATGCCGAGCTTCCCCATCCACTCATCTCTCTTCCTATGCCCTTGGATTTGAAAACGGCAGCTGAAATTGCCGTTTTGGCAGAGCTCCAGGGAGCTCTGGCCACTGCCATGGTGGACGAGCTCGAAGAGAAAGAGCTCCTGTACTCCCGTGTCTGTCTCTCTCCCCACTCCGTTATTTCTTCCTAGGCCCAAAACACTAATCAAACCTATAGCCAACCGTGTGAGCCCAAAACACCACTAGGCCATTCACGTGCAAATAAAGGCCCGTGAAGCACCCACCCATTTATGTTAATCCATTTTCGGAATTTAATTAATACCCAATCTTTACACAGCCATACCTCAGCCATCCAAACTCCGATTCACTTAGATTCTTTTTTCGAAATTCCTCTAACATCATATTCTATCTGTTCCAGCTATCCTTCTCTCCATTTGAGCTCATTTCATTTTTTTTGTGTTTATGCTTGTTTGTGTTTGTTTGTCATTGCGCCGTCGTTGCCGTAGCCGATGGAGTAACCGAGGTGGAGAACGACTTTGAAGGCCAGTACCGTGAGCCGGAGTATGAAGGCTAGGATCGTGAGCTAGAGTCAGAAGACCTGTACTACGAGCAGGAGGTTCCAGAAGGCTTCGAGGATGGCAAGTCCAACCTATTCCCTCTTGGTCATATTTATCCCAGTTTTCAAACACAACCTGTAGAAGCCTTTTTATAAATTGCATCCAGTTATATATATGCTCAGATTATTTTACTACTTGATCTAGTTAAAACCCGGTTGGATAGCCACTCCTTGGTTTTATATATCTTGATAATACCTTGATGACATAGGATTTATCGCTAGACATGATACGCTTTGTTTAGCCGATTACCTTGATATTAATACGCTTCGGAATCGGTTACTCAACCTCATTACTACTTATTTTACAAATGAAATGGTTTACAAAACATAAAATGTGTTGAGTGTGTTGGTGTGAGTATGGATTGGGATTTCAGAAAAGTGATAAATAAACAACTCGGTGTTGGTGATTTTTTAGATGAGGCGGATCAGGGTTCCTTGTGTAGGAAGCCTTGGAGTATTGGCTCATGCCTGTGTGGCTGCGTATGGAAGATATCCAATTTGTCTTGATTAAGGATCGAGTTGATGTGTCATCTTGCCTAACCCAACTTATCGTACAATCACTCGACCTTTGTGTGTAGCAAAGGCTTAGCATAAACCCCACTAGCTAGTCCGGTAGCCGTTCGTAGGCGGGTGCGCAACGGGAGGCCAAGGAGTAGGCGTAAGAAAGTACTGGATTAGTGGCCCGGTTGAAAATCTGGTAGGAAGGTGAGGAACCCCTTGGCTAGCTCTCGTGGACGACTAGGCGAGACTATGCTATGGTGGGTAATGGCTTTGATGGATCTACACCGGCACTACGGTGTTCGTGTTGCAGTACCCTACTTGTGGGTAAAGTGTACACCTCTGCAGAGTTAAAACCTATTCCAATAGCCATGTTCACGGTCTTGGACGAGTTATGGCTTGGTCACATAACTAGCTATTTGGGAAAGATGGGCAAACCTTATGGTATAAATTGGATTTTGGAAATATCCGGCAAGTGTGCTGTGTGCTACCATGGACGGGGTATCCAGTAGCACTTAAAAACTTGGATCCTTTGTGTAGGATCACCCTACTCTTTCATAACTACCATAATATGAAAAGCATGTGTTTTGCAAAAACCGCTTTATAAAACTAAACATTGCATGTGTACAAAATATTACTTTCTGCAAAATAAACATTAGCCTATTCCTTAAATTATCCTTATGCATGTATTCTTATACCCCTTCCTTAGGGTGGGGTTAGATTTGCTGAGTACGTATGTACTCACCCTTGCTTTGTTGATACATAGGAAGACCCGGACTACGTCGCTGGTGAAGCTTTCGAGTAGAAGGTCGCCTCCGCACCCAACTTGGTTGTGGCGTTGGGCTCTTAAGGATGTTTCCGCTGTCGTGCAGTGTTGTGTGCTGCTTATGGACTTGGATTCCATAGGTTGCATCTACAGCCTATTTGTGTTGTATCTCTTTTAGGTCTATGTTACCCGACCGCCCCCTAGAGAGTTGTACGGCTTTTGAACTATCTGTTGAATAAATGTGTGTACCAGCCTTCCTGGGACTAGTATTTGTATCACATTTAGTCCATGTGCAAATGGTGGTGCTTCAGTACTCCGCGAATTTGTAAAATTACTATGGAAATTGTAAATTACAAAAGTTTGTAATACATCAGTATTTCTGATATATTGTTCTATCATTTTCTTTGGACATCTGCTAATCTTTTATTGTTCACAGTTACTAAATGTTTGCTCCTAGGGCTAGCCATGTGGACACTGTGATATGTCTCCTGGTATACGAATGTGAAAACAGATTCTTCCGGATGGAAACACAAAAAAAACGTGATGGATGTATGTCATCCAGGATGGAATATTTTGTGGTGCACAGGATGAACCGAGTGGTATCATGGTTATGCTTATTTTGATTTGTTTTTTCCAGGTTTTTGCTGGTTCTTGTCTCTGATAAATCTTATAACCGGCTTAACAGTGCAACAACGAGACCTAAATGGGCTATGGTCCTAGCCATTTAATTAGGAGATTTATGTGGATATTAATTCGTAGTTTTTTTATGAAATGATATTAGTTCGTAGTTGCTGGTAGATGGGAGAAGGTTTCTATGCTCTCTACTTTGGATCGGCATTTCGGATTGAAGGTTAATTACATGGCTTGCCTAGACCAAGAGTAGAGGAAGGGACATGATATTATTGCTTCTATAGTGTGTATTATAAGTTAATACGTACGGGAGGCCTTGTACTGAAATCCAATCACACATATCTGAAACTTGACATCAGCTTTGCAAAACCTATCAATCGGGAAAGTGTACTAAAATCCAGTTACTCATTGGTAAAGTGTGCATTCTTTGCAGAATTTAAACTAATATATCACCCTTCCTCGTGGTCAAGAGCCGCCAGGACTTCTTCATGATCAGCGGAGCTTGGTGGGTCGGATGGATTTTGAGGGTCGGATATGGTTGGGTTGATAGTTTACAACTAGTAATAGGTGCTAAGGAAATTAGGGAAAAGTAAGGTTTGTTGCTTAAGCGTGTTTTAAACCAATAAGCATATTCTTGATCAAGTATCATGTCACAATAATTTTCCACACTTACGGAATACATTTTAATGTGCACGACCAATTTCCCTTTCAACTCCTGTGTTCCCTCCCCGCTATGCTCAGATGAAAATGAAGGTGCAATGCCCGGAAGAGGATGGCTTCAAGGGGTGTTTGGCTCAGGGTGGTTAAAGTTTAGCCCTATTATATCGGATATTTAGATACTAATTAGAAGTATTAAATATCATCTAATTACAAAATTAATTACACAGATGGAGTCTAATTCGTGAGACGAATCTATTAAGCCTAATTAGTCCATGATGTGACAATATGGTGCTATAGTAACCATTTGCTAATGATGGATTAATTAGGCTTAATAGATTCGTCTCACGAATTAGCCTAGGGGTTCTGCAATTAGTTTTATAATTAGCTCATGTTTAGTCATCCTAATTACCATCCGAACATCAGATGTGACAGGGCTAAACTTTAGCCCCTGATATCAAACACCCCCTCAATCATGGTGCTCCATTCTAGGTTGGTGTGGCTCCGTCGATAGCATGTGGATTGCTGGAAGACCAGCTCCATTGAATGCTTCTGTTGTGATCATTTCTTTTACGCCCAAGGGTCCTTCTTAATGAAGTCGCTGCATATATAAATAAACTGATCATGACATACATGTAGCATATAGTTTTGTCCTTAAAATTGGGTGTGATATGAAACCAATCTCTTCTCTCTCAACATCAACACTTTTTCATGTTACCATATTTGCTGAGGTGACACATCTTTAATGAGAATGAAATCACCACAGAGAATGATCATATTGATTAAAAATATACAACTACTGTTGTTCAAATCATTTAACTAGAGAGAGGATGAAAATATTGCAATAACTATACTATTAATATCATCAATAGACAGACATTTTAGAATGTATCCTTCTAAGACCATGGACAAACATAATAGAGTGAAGGGATCGATGATTTTCATCATGTTCCATATCATATCATGGTAAATGGAAAAAACTTTAGAACAACGCGATCCAACTCTGCTCCCTGCACCCCCTTTTTTTAATTCTTTTTTATTTTTGGTCGAAGCTGATTTTTAACACACAGAAGAACTTTATATATAACATGACAAGAAATAGATATGAGAAACTATGTCCTACCAATGGGTTATACTATATATGCAGCCATGTATCATCCTTCATTCACTCCATATGACCATCATTTCATAAGCTGTCCATCTATGGGGACTACAAAGCATTCTACAGATATTGTGCAAAACATTTGGGAATAGTAAGACATCAGGGAAGAAACAGGGAAAAGCTCTAGGGTTCGAAGCTTTAGGTGCATGTTCCATTCTACTAGGCTGTCTTCTGTCCGCAGGCATAGTAGTTGCTTACATTTGTCGTCATTACAAGTTCTTTTGGATGAGAAAGGTTCTGTAACCTACATAAACCATATGGGAACACATTACACCTCACGGTTTCGCCAGTGTTTGTCTGGAGATCTTACATGTCCGATCGCAAGAGGTCCAACCAACCGAGTCATATCTACATTCATTATCGTGAGCATGTGAACTTGGCACCTATTGTCTTCTGTATTTACGTTAGATCTTGTTTGATTCCATCGATCTCTAATACGATACCACGTAATCGATACGGGCGTGTATAAATTTGTTACCGCTCACCCGACTCCGTAATCGGATTGCCCTGCTGTGTCTCAGCGATGTGCTGCCAGATAGAACCGAGGAAGGTGCTGTGCGGCACATCTTTCACAAGCGAGCGTACCGCGGCATCCTCTGCACTCACCACGCCAAGCGCCTGGCTGCTGGCCAGCGTCGTCCAGAGCACGTACTCGATTTCGTTACCGATGTGAGCCAAACAAAATATGTTTTTGCTTACACTGTATCACGTCCCAGTGTCATCTGATAACGTTAGCGACTGCGGTGTTGATTTCCAACCAAACAGCATGCACCTTAAAGACGGGCTATTACAACCACAGCCCATCCCTGTCGATTTTCAGTGAACTAGTGGTGATAGAGTATCACCGGTGGTTCGGAAGTAGGTGGAGCTGTCAGCCGTTGGGACCGACGGTGACCCTTTAACCGTCGGTTAGCATCGAAAGTATCACCACCGGTTCACGTCACAAGCCGGCGGTGAAGACTCTGTCATCACCGCCGGCTCGAGTTCTGGACCGGCGGTGATGATAGAGTCTTCACCTCGGTTCAAGACACAAACCAGCGGTGATGCTTTGTGGTGATGGGGATTCCCATCACCGTCAAACTTTATGCGTCGAATCTCAAACTGGCGGTAATGCAGGATCGGGACACATATCCCCTATGTCTACAAGATAAGTTTGAACATTATAATGAGGCCGAAGCCAAACTCTGTACTAAGTAATTAATACACTATCACGATCTGAATCTTATGTGCCGATACCTATAAGTCCTTGATACCTTATATGATTGTGATGTATGCATATATATACTGCCACCAAACACCATCAATATCCTCCCCGCGTATATACCAGTATACTACCATCTAGCAAGATTGCATGAACATACTCGCTCACTTGTGCCACTAGAAATGCATCCAGTTCTCCGTATCAATAGTTAGTCGCTAGCAACATCCAGTTTACGATTGGGAATTGGAGACATCACAGGAGTGGTTGCATCGGAGCGACCACTAGTAGAGAAGTGACTTTCGATCCACCCCCTTTTATCCCGGTTTAAAAGTGGCCCGGGACAAAAGGGGGTGCGCGGGGGAGCGGGAATTTGGAGGGGAGCATTAGTCCCGGTTGGTAATTGCAACCGGGACTAAAGGCCCCCCTTTAGTCCCGGTTGCAACGGCTAGGGGGGGGCGTCGGTGGCGGGACCCTTTTATCCCGGTTGGAGGATCCAACCGGGACTAACTTCCAACCGGGACAAAAGGTGTTTCCTTTTGTCTCGGTTGGAGTTTTTAACCGGGATAAAAACTCATCCCCCACTATATCCCGAGACAGAGACTTTCTTCTTCCTCCAGCCCGAGCAGTCCAGCACATTGATAGAGAGCTGAGCTTCACCTACTCTCCGGTGGTGTCCAAGCAAGGGAGGTGCTGCCCGAAGTTTTTTCCCTCATTTTTGTGGGAATTTGACTCAGCCAACAAGTGCTGCGAAGGTTTGCTACTTCATCCTCGTGTTATGCTTTGATTTATGCTTTGGAGATGGAAAGATTATTTGCTACAATGTGATGATGAAGTAGAAAAATGGAGAGGTATTTTGAGCTAGAATGTGAGGGAGATTGATGTGTCATATATAGTATGCATTATTTCAGTGGTTTAAAAATGATGCTACCTTGTCTAGACGGTTTATCTTATCAAATTTAATATGGTTTTTTAAATCCATATACTTGTTAAACTTGCATACCGTGTTCATTTCGGCGAGAATGTTCTCCGCCGAGTAGCAACGTATGTCAAGAAGGAGGTTCGATTCTACGAGAAAGAGTGGATACGGACATCGTGACCGTGTCCCCTTTTCCGTAGCATCTAACCTCTTTCATGACGAAGTGCGGTGCCGCCCAGTTGAGGACATCCTCGCGAGATGATCACGGTCTTCAAGTTGAACAACTTATGCAGTGTTTGGGACTTTAATTTAAATATGTGTATTTGGATCTTCATGTTGTTGTATTGTACCATGTTGTTTGGATCTTTAATCGATTTTCACGCGTAATCCATTGTCAAGTGTAATCCATTTTCGTGCATAATACGATGCAGATGGACCGGCATTGGATGTATAATGCAGACAGACGGAGCAAGGTGTTTATTGATGGCTTGCATTATTTTCTCGAAGTGGCAAAAGCGAACAAGGCAGAGAATGGGTTCGTATGTTGTCCATGCTTCCAATGCAATAACAGGAAGGAGTATTCAAAGGATTCCTGGGGGACTATTCACAGCCACTTGTTTAAATACGGTTTCATGCCTAACTATTTGGTTTGGACCAAGCACGGTGAACTAGGGGTTGTAATGGAAGATGGCGAGGAGGAGGAGGAAGATGACACCATTCCGGACTGGGTTGCAGGTCAAGCTTTTGCAGGTACTACAATGGGCGAGGCTGATGAAGATGAGTTTGCAGAAAATGACCCTACTGATGACCTTGGTCAGGTGATACGAGATGCATACAGAGATTGCGAAACTGAGAAGGAAGCAGCAAAGTTGCAGCGCATGATAGATGATCACCAAAAATTGTTGTACCCAGGTTGCCAGCAGGGCCATAAAAAACTAGGTACGACACTAGAATTTGTGCAATGGAAGGCAAAAAATGGTGTGTCCGATAAGGCATTTCAGGGGATGTTGAGAATTGTCAAGAAGATTCTCCCCGAGAATAATGAATTACCGTCCACAACATATGAAGCTAAACAGATTATTTGCCCTCTCGGATTGGATGTTCAGAAGATACACGCATGCCCTAATGACTGTATCCTCTATCGTGGTGATGAATACGAGGAATTGGATGCTTGTCCCGTCTGCGAAGCCCTGCGGTATAAGATCAGGCGAGATGATCCTGGTGATGTCGAGGGGCAGTCTCCCAAGAAGAGAGTTCCCGCGAAGGTGATGTGGTATTTCCCTATAATACCACGCTTGAAGCGCTTGTTCAGGAACAAGGCGAATGCTAAGTTGATGCGATGGCACAAAGAAGACCGTAAGGAAGATGAGATGCTGAGACACCCCGCAGATGGGGCACAGTGGAGATCAATTGATAGAACATTCCCAGACTTTGAAAGTGAAGCAAGGAACATAAGGTTTGGTTTAAGCACTGATGGATTCAATCCATTCGGTGAGTTGAGTAGTGGTCATAGTACTTGGCCTGTGACCCTTTGTATGTTCAACCTTCCTCCTTGGCTGTGCATGAAGCGGAAGTTCATTATGATGCCGGCGCTTATCCAAGGCCCAAAACAACCCGGCAACGACATTGACGTGTACCTAAGGCCGTTGGTTGATGACCTTTTACAGCTCTGGAAGGAAGAAGGTGTACGTGTGTGGGATGAGGATAGACAAGAGATCTTTAATCTACGAGCACTGTTGTTCGTAACCATCAACGATTGGCCTGCATTGAGTAACCTTTCAGGACAGACAAATAAGGGATATCGGGCATGCACCCACTGTTTAGATGACACAGATAGCATGTACTTGAAGCACTGTAAGAAGGTCGTCTATATGGGTCATCGTCGATTTCTCCCTGCTCACCACCAGCTGAGAAAGAGCGGGATGCATTTCAAAGGGACGCCAGACCATCGTAAAAAACCTGCACACCGTAATGGAAAGCGTGTGTTCGAGATGATGAAGGATGTACATGTAGTCTTTGGAAAGGGACTTGGTAGCCAACCTGTTCCGAACGATGATAACGGACATGCACCCATGTGGAAGAAAAAGTCAATATTTTGGGAGCTACCTTATTGGGAAATCCTAGAGGTTCGCAACGCAATAGATGTGATGCACCTGACGAAGAATCTTTGCGTGAACGTGCTAGGCTTCATGGGTGTTTATGGAACCTCAAAAGATACATTGGAAGCACGACAGGACCTGAAAGCCATGGGGCAACGAGATGACCTACATCCGGAAAAGAGAGATAATGGACAGCACTACTTACGTCCTGCCAGTTACACTCTCAGCAAGGAGGAGAAGGATAGCATGTTTGAATGCTTGAATAGTATGAAGGTCCCGTCTGGGTACTCCTCGAATATAAAGGGAATAATAAATATGAAACAAAAGAAGTTTACAAATCTCAAGGCTCATGACTGCCACATGTTGATGACCCAGTTGCTTCCGGTTGCACTGAGGGGTGTTCTACCAGAAAATGTCCGGTTGCCGCTCGTAAAGCTATGCGCGTTTCTCAATGCGATTTCGCAGAAGGCAATCGATCCATCCAAGCTATCAAAGCTACAGAACGATGTGGTGCAATGTCTTGTCAGTTTTGAGTTGTTATTTCCACCATCCTTCTTCAATATTATGACGCACTTACTGGTTCACCTAGTAAAAGAGATTGGTATTCTCGGACCTGTATACCTGCACAATATGTGGCCTTTCGAGAGGTTCATGGCAGTCTTAAAAAACTATGTTCGTAATCGTGCTCGTCCAGAAGGAAGCATCGCCAGGGGATATGGAACAGAGGAGGTGATCGAGTTTTGTGTTGATTTTATTGATTCAATCGACTCGATTGGGGTTCCAACTTCACGCCACGAGGGGAGGCTCCGAGGAATGGGCACCCTTGGAAGGAAATCAAGTTTGAGCAATGATACTAATTTATTCGACAAGGCACACTACACTGTTCTACAACAGTCATCCTTTGTGTCTCCGTATATCGAGCAGCACAGGCAGATGGTAGCTTCGAAAAACCCGACCAAATCCGATGCTTGGCTTACCCGTCATCGCATGGAAACTTTTCCCTCCTGGTTGCGCCAACAACTTATGGGTAACTCTGAGATTCACCCACAGCTTGCCTGGTTAGCCAGGGGACCTGCTACCACAATCGTCAAATTCCAAGGCTATGAGATAAATGGTTACACATTTTACACGAGAGCCCAGGACCAGAAAAGCACGAACCAGAATAGTGGTGTCCGCATAGATGCCATGGACAGAAATAATAGCAAGGAGTCGTATTATGGTTTCATACAGGAGATATGGGAACTCGAATACGGACCGCTGTGCATCCCTCTATTTCTTTGCAATTGGGTGAAGCTAACTGCCGTCACCAAAGATCAGTACGGAATGACAATAGTAGATCTGAGCAAGACTGGATACAGTGATGACCCATTCGTACTTGCCAATGATGTGCATCAGGTGTTCTATGTGAAGGACATGTGCAGCAAACCCAAGAGGAATCCAGAAGAGACATGGGAGCCAAAGTGCCACATAGTTCTTCCAGGTAAAAGAAAAATCGTGGGAGTCGAGGATAAAACAGACCAATCAGATGATTATGATCAGTTTGATGGCATGCCTCCATTCGACGTTGAAGTTGATCCAAGCATCCTGCTGTCCAAAGAAGAGGCTCCGTACTTACGCCGCGATCATGATCAAGGAACTTTCGTGAAGAAGAAATTTTACAACGTTGTATTGTAATGCGTTAAATGTGCATGACCTTTGTGTATTAATTGATACAATTTGTAATTTACCCTATGTATGATTTCATGTGTTATTAAATTTGTTAGGTGAAGATTTTTTAGATATACATGAACATTGTTAACCACATACTAACATGGATTTTTCTGCGCATTCAAATAATTTAATTGAATAATTTATTGATCACAGCAATGCAGTAAAATAAATATTTTACAGGCTACATGAGTTGGTATAGAAATAATGATTACTTCATACTTATTGTCAATTTACTCGTTAATTAAATATATTTTTGCATGTACAAAATCTGAGAAGGTTTTGTTTTTAATCCTGGAATGCAGTGAAAAGGTTAAATAAAATCCATTTCCAAAAAACAGGCGGGAGAAGGAAAATAGGAAAAAAGACCTTTTGTCCCGGGTGCTAACAGCAACCGGGACAAAAGGCCCCCCTTTTATCCCGGTTGGTAACGGGACCCGGGACAAAAGGGCCTTTTGTCCCGGGTGCCGTTACGAACCGGGATAAAAGGGGGGGGGGTTAAAAGCACTGTACTCCCTTCTACCCCCCGCCAATTCCACACTTAGCGAAATTTTCGCAAGTCCCGCGCTCTCCGCCCGTCGCCGCCCGTCCGCCTCCCTCGCCGGCCGCCACCGTCGTCGTCCCACATTGCGCCGTCGTCGTCGCCCGTCCGCCTACCTCGCCCGTCGCCGCCCGTCCGCCTCCCTCTCCGCCCGTCGCCGCCCGTCCGCCTCCCTCTCCGCCCGTCGCCGCCCGTCCGCCTCCCTCGCCGGCTGCATCGCCCCTCGTCGCCGGCTCCATCCTCGTCGCCGCTCGTCGCCCCTCGCCGGCCGCCGCCGTCGTCATCGCCTCGGCCGCCATCGTCCCGCCGTCGTCGTCGATCTTCGTCCTCATCGCCGCCCCGGCCGCCGCTGTCCGGCCCGCACGCCGCCCGGCCGCCGCCGTCCCGCCATCACGCCGCCCCGGCCGCCGCCGTCAGGCCGCCCCGGCCGCCGCCGTCCCGCCGCCCCGGCCGCCGCCCCGCGCGCGAGAGGTCTGCCGCGCCGGCCGGTGCGCCGGGAGAGCTGGAGGTTTTCTTTTAATTTTTAATTTTTAATGGAATTGTAATTTTGTTAAGTTAAATATTTAGATTTCTAATAAGTTTGATAAGAAAGATTTTTAGATTTGTTGATAAGTTATTAACTACCGTCCCGCCGTAGTGATCGCCGCCGTCCCGCCGAGTAGCTACCCCGCCATCATGATCGCCGCCGACCCGAAAGAGTAGCTACCCCGCCGACGTGATGGCCGCCGTCACG
>NC_028456.1:17254149-17344699 GCF_000263155.2 Setaria italica
ATGCGATGAGGATCAGGACCAACAGCCGCAGCAACAACTTGCCGTGGCGGAAGGTTCCGGCGAGGTATATACAACCATTCTTGTATTGTTTCACGCCACCGCTACTAGTACGTACTAATTAACGAATCTTAAACTGTTAGCCCTCCGGATCGACACAAGGGCAGAAGACCCGAGGTCGTACAAAGGTGATGGAAGGGAGGCTTGTCATCACCGAAGTTACAGATGAGGGCAGGCCGGTTGCTCCCGAGAAAGTCGCAAAGAAGTATGTTAGTCAAATCGGGGCAATCGTCCGGGACAACGTGCCTATCAGCATCAGAGAATGGAAGGGCAGAAGCGATAATCCGTACGCCCTTCCAGAGACAGAAAAGAATATGCTGTGGGAAGACGTGAAGAGGCATTTCACATTCCCCGAAGATTATAGCGAGAAGGATGTCAAAGCCTGGACACTTAAGAAGATGGCTACTCAATTCCAGACATTCAAGAAGATGCTGGACACCCACTACATCAAGAAGGGCAAAACTCCAGACTTCAATGCGTGGCCCAAGTTGAGGGACCACTGGGATGCATTTGTTGAATACAAGAGGAGTGAAGAAGGTGTGAAAAAGATCACGACCAACGTTGCAAATGCTAGTCAGAAGGGCTACCACCATCATTTGGGGCGAGGTGGGTATGGCTCAGCAATTCCCAAGTGGAGAAAGATGGAACAAGATCTGATCGAACGGGGAATCATACCTGCAACTATTGAATGGCCCGAACGATCAAAGAACTGGTACTACGCTCATGGAGGCTCCCTAAGCCAAGAGGATGGGACGCTGATTTTCAATGACAGAATACGTGAGAAGGCCGAACATCTCATGAAGAACATTGAAGATTCCAAGGCTGGGAGGTTGAGGGTGGACCGAGAAAATGATGAGCTCACATTGGCCCTCGGTAATCCAGAGCACCCAGGACGTTGCCGGGGCTTCGGGGTGGTTCCGTGGAAGTTCGCTTTCCGAGGCGACAGCGCCTCTTACAGAAGCCGGAAGCGAAGAAAGGAACAGATGGAGGAGAGCTGGCGGCAGATGCTAGAACAACGAATGATGGATGAAATCAATCGGCGGGTGGCCGACGCAGTTGCGGAGTTGGCGCAATCTGGAGCATTGCCGAATCCTCACACCGCCAGCCCTTCTCAACGCCTCGGGAGCAGTTGTGCTTCTACAGGGGTCCCCGATGCGCAGACGCCCAGGTTACCCGTGGAGGAGCAACGGTTCCCCGTGGATGCCATCACGCAACGGACCTCATGTGAGCTGCATGCACCGGTCGGCAACCTCACTATTAAGGTATACTTATACAAAATATTTATGCAATCTTGTCAATTGATCCAGGCCTCGAGATCGGAGTTCAACTTGTTTACTTCTGCTATATGTACAGGTAGCGTACGGGAGTGCGTTACCAACGCTGGCAGGGCAGAGCAGTCATGGCATGGACATTCCAACAGGCTACGCCAGCGTCTGTGTCGAGCAAATAGTAGATGCCCAGTATGAAGGTCTAGAGCTCGACTTCCCGGGAGGCGACGGGGAAAAGACATTGGCAGATGCGCTTCATGGGATCATTCTATGGAAGAAACGCTACATCATTATTTCCCGCACGGAGCCATCTCCTCAGACCTCAAGACCGCTCCCCGTAGATCCCGAGCAGCGATCTTCTCCTCATACCTCGAGACCGGCATCTCCTGCTCCAGGACCGTCGCTTCCATCTATATCAAGGTCTCCATCTCCACCACATCCTGGTGCTGGGAGCGACGACGACAATAACAACACCCCTCCCCGATCACCGTCGCCGGCACCAAGAGCGGCCCCCTCGAAGGAACCTGCAGCACCACTCAAGAAGTCACGAGCACCGCCTCCCAAGCAAAGACAGGCTCGAAAGAAGAAAACAAAGGTCGACCCTGAAGTGGCTCGCAAGGAACGCTTTGAGGCAATGTCTCATGCGGAACAGTGGGCAGAAATCCAACGAGAGGCCAGTGAGTGGTTTAAGAAACAAGCCGAATTAAAAAAGGCAAGGGAGATGGAGCCACCGCCAGTAAGTCGGCGGGATTTAAACTTCTTTATCAGGATGGAGGAAGGAGCCAAGAAAAGGATACCACTCTTGACAAACTATGAACGGGCTCTAGTAAAGGCTGATGAAAAGGATAAAAGAAAAGGAAAATCATCCTCCAGCAGTTCAGTCCCCGACCTCAGCCATTTGTCAAAGAAAGATGCTCAACGGGTAAAAGCAATGCCCTTGGATCAACAAGCAAATATATTGAAGTTCATGGAAGAAACAGGTCTGGGACTTGATGAATGCATAGGGCAAGTCGAGACGCCAACTGCACCGCCCCCTGAGCCGAGATGGCCTTATCAGCTAGGCAAGCCTCTAGTGAAGCCGGCAATGGTACGGAAGCTGTCAACAAAGATGTACGAATTCCATCAATGGTACATGACGGCATCCGCCAAATCGAGGGAGATGATCGGCATGAAGGTAAAACCGATAGATTTTCACGGTGAAGGGGAGAAAGTGCTGTGGCTAAACTTCGAGGATATATACGAAGTGTACCATCATGATGCCCTGGACGTCTCTCTGATCAGCGCTTGGATTCTGTAAGTGTCCGTTTATTATCTCTACATGTAAATTTTGGCGTGCGTCACCGTACTAACTTCATCTTCCATTTCATGTAGGATGCTAATTCAGACATGCCGCCGAGAGGCGTACCTACATATAGGCTTCATGGATCCATCTGTAGTTAACCAACGACAGATACAATTAGCGCCGGAAAAAACCTTTGCCGAAATATACAATTTCCTACACAAACAAACATTCAAGGATTTCATACTACTTCCATACAACTTCAAGTAAGTGTGTGTATACCGTCTACTTTCGATGTCTTTTTCCTTATCTCTACATGTTAGTTAGCTCTAATATGCATGAACATTTTACGCACGCAGCTTCCACTGGATCCTTATTATAATTGAGCCTGAAAGAAGCCACGTCACTGTCTTTGATTCGTTACGGAAAGATCCGGTGGACTACCAAGAATTGCAAGACATGCTGGGCTTGTAATAATTCTGGACCTTTATCTCTATGCAAAAATTTATTTCCTAAATTTTATCCCTGTTACACTATGTCATTCATTATTCTAATCCGCAGCGTATGGAAACAATTCATAAGGACACACAAAGGTCCATTCAAAGAAGATCTTACATGGAACACAGACTTCCCGGTACGTATGAAGTCTGCACATTTATTACATTGTATAACACAAATATTTCATAACTTATTTTTTTTCCGCACTGTAGTGCTTAAGACAGGAACCCGGGAATAACCTATGTGGCTACTACATCTGTGAGCACATGCACAGTTTTTTGGGACCCAAGGGACCGAAGATGACGCCGCACAACTTTAAAGTACGTAAAATAAATATATTACTAGTTAATTATTTTCTAGCTCCTTATATGTATTTGTTCATGTAACATTCACAAATTTCCAAATTATAGATGTTAAATATTCAACAAGGACTCTTGAAGGAAGAAAGAGTAGCGGCAATATGTGAAGGTCTCATTGGATTCATAATGGACGAGGTGGTAAATCCAAGAGGAGAATTTTATTACGATGGACGACAATTAGACACTCCTCTCAGCAACACCACGACGGGAAGATCGTAGGAAGATACTTTGATTTATTTGTATATATGATCGATTTGTACTAATTAAGCTAGTTGAATTGTGTATATGAATTGTGTATAAGGATTGTGTATATATATAGTAGTTGTATAATTACAAATCCCATTCGTTTAAATACTAGTTGATTTAATTCATTCTAAAAAAATGTCAACTACAAGGTTAACAAATTAAAAGGGCCGCGGCACTACTATACGTATACGTGATGCATGCATGAAAAATTCAGGCGTCACCAGTGCCATGCAAGCGCAATTTAGTCCCGGTTGGAATTGAGCCGGGACTAAAGGGGGTCCCTTTAGTCCCGGTTAAAATACCCGGGACTAAAGACCCCCCCTTTTGTCCCGGTTGGTTTATCCCGGATGGATATCCGAGAGATATGACCCTTACCAACCGGGACTAATGCTCAGTTTTCTACCAGTGGACATAGTCCTCCTTGCTATCCGCGTGTGTGTGTGTACAAATTGAACATTCCTCGCATGTGTGTTTCCGTGCAGCTATGGCCAACTAATGACATCGTGAAAGCCTTTTAGCAACTACAGAAAATTGAAGCCATATGCTATGCGGTAAAAAAGATATCGCCATATATTCCACGAACCGCGGCTGCTCCTCGACCTACTGGGCTTCACCCATTCGCTGCGCGATGTGGCCGATATGGATTGGCTCTCTATTGGTGTATTGACTACTTCGATAGTTTCTTAGTCTCTGCACACACCATGTCACGTAAATTCGGAGCACACGCACAAATTCTTACTTTGTTAGACATTTGATGAATTTCCCCTTGAAGCTGAAAAGGTTAAGAGGGCCTACAACCTTGCTGAACATTCAAAAATCCATGGACTCAGCGACGATGATGGCCCAAATGGAATTTACACTTCTTCACCTAATATTAGTAACACTTCTGCACTGCCAGTTTGTAAGCCGAAGTAGACCTTGCTTACAGAAGCTATAATAGAACGACATGAAAACCTTATTAGTAAGCAATTTAATGTCTACGATTTGCCTATTTATATTGCATATAAAGTACAGAACTCCTGCGAGACAAGACTTTTCTGTTCTCTCTCTGATCCAAGTGTTAGGGAACGTGGAACACTATGTACTATGTTAGTGAAAAAAGTATTTAACCACGTTTCCACAGGATCACTTGGGAGTCGAGGATTCACGCTGCCCCACTTAAAGACATGGCAAAGCACGTGTATTCAATGCAGTAGACTTTGGGAAGGTAGTCGTATAGCCTGACGTAGTACACAAACGAGCTGCGCCTCTACAGGATTCCACAGGTACGGAGCGGAACAACAGGTCGGAGTGTGCTAGCACTTCTGAAAATACAACTGGAAAATGATTTGTAAACGCGTTCCTTTTTTCTAAGGGCGGCCAAAAATGCAACCTGCTCCTACAAACAGGAGAGTCACTGTATCTTTCGGCCCGCTCCAGGAGACGTATTTGCAAATGTGGACCACGGGGCGAACCACCCCTTGGATCATTTTCAAAGGTCCGAAAATGATCTTTCCAAAGACGACCTCCCCTGTAAATTGTCCGGATATAGATAAGATGAGCCACCCGCTAGGCCTGTCACTACTTGCGCCCGCAACCGCAAGCGCAGCCCGAAAGCAGGTCGTGGTTGGCCCCGCCCGCGGCTGCAGGACTTAGCAGGCAGCACTAGGGTGCGTCTGGCGTGCGGGCACCTAGCCGCGCGCGGCAGGCCGTGGGTCGCAGCCCGCCCGCAACGCAGGCCGTGGCCGGCCACGCCAGGCAGTGGCAGGGAGCTCTCAACCACAGAGAGTCCACAGCTAGGTACATATTTTTTACAAATGATGTACTTGTCACTTATAAGAAAAATAGCGTGTGTGATGCTCTAATAATTTCATTTAGTAGTTGTGCTAATGAAAAATGATTTCTGCAATATTTTGTATAAATTTGATATGCGCAGATGATAATGAATTGACCTATATTTTTATGCACGATTGCATAGCTCTATGGGAAGGGTAGTGAAATAATAAAATAATCATTGCATCTACTCTTCCTGTGCAATCTTACAAGGAAAAAAGTGTTAATATGATGCATGAACTATTTGTTTATGCAAAATATTTTTTATAAATTTTATATGTGCAGAAAAAGACCCATTTGAACAATACCCCAAGCGCAGCTGCGCTGGTTGGTCGGGTCCCAGAGTCCATTACACAACCGCACTTGCGCCACAATGTAGAACTTACATCCTTTGTGTTTCAATACTGATTTTATTACTTATTATATCATACTCATATTATATCATACTCATGGTTATTGATCATTGCTAACACAGTTTGTTTCACCAAACCCGTACCCTTTCCATATAGATTTAAACTTGTTCTCTTAAGTATTGATATATGAACTTGTGAGACTGGACATATATTTTATTTGCATATCAAAATGTTGTTCTTGTATATTTATTTGAGTAACTTGGATTTGAATGGGCGAAATAGTACTAAATTTGGCAGGAAAACAAATTCTAGAGGCCACCCTTCTACTAATCCAACCCTTAAAATGCATCTTCAGGGGCAGGCCACACCATCACCCACACCTGCAAATGCAATTTATAGGGGCAAGCCATGGCGTTACCCACCCCTGCAAATATATTTCCAGAGGTGGGTGATGGCGTGGTCTGCCCCTGGAAAATCTGAAAATGGCTTTTCAAGGGCAGACACGTTCCCCGCTCCTGCAAACAACTATTTGTTGCTGTGAAAAGTAGGAACAGGTACAAGGAGCAAGGTTCCATGATTAGGGCCGAATGGGCCAAAATTCGGTGAAATTCGTCCATTTCAGCCCGACCTGAGTAAAAATAAAACCGGCCAAAAAATTCAACCTCATTTGAATTTTTCAACCTAGCCCAACATCCAGAGCAGCCCACAAATGCCTTCTCAGCTATAAAACCTTGAATCCATCTTGGCAACCCTAAAATTTCCATTTTCCTCCTCTCCTCCACTGGCGGTGGCGGCAGCAGCTGTCAACGCCATGTCCAACACGATGAAGGCTGAAATTTCAGGAGTAAAAATGGATATGCTTGGAGGTTTGCATTTAATCTTACTAACCATACTTGCTCATGTGGTCAATGGGAGGTAACCGGAAGGCCTTGTTATCATTCCATAGTATATAACCTCCCTAAGAGGCACACCAATTGAGAACTATGTGCATGAATACTATTCAGTCCAAAGGTTCAAAGACCCATATCAATTCGAGGTGAATCCAATGGGTGATATGTCACAGTGGCCTACACCCTCACGCATCAAGAGGAGACTACTTGACTAGTTATTCTTGAAACATGTATCTCCATCTAATTATCTGTGCACTTGTTTGTGCATGGACAATTTGAACCATGTATGTTTGAACCATCTGTGCATGAACTATGTTTGAACCATGTATGTGCTCTCCATATATGTGTATGCATTCTGGATGTATTGCGCACAACAATATCACTTGGAATTGGTTTCTGAATCACAAAATTGTCATTTCAAGAACAGATAGCACAGTAGTCATCTGGTAGTTGCAAACTGGTCACAATTTTTCACTGAAACAATTGTATTCATCCTCATTTAATAATACATACAACCATAATTGGTTACAATTTGAAACAACATATCCACCAATTTGTCTCCAGATCAATCCTTTTCTCCTTGCCTTCAACAGTCAAAAACCAACAACCAAATCTGCAACAGTCAGAAACCAATAGCCAAATTAGTGCAGAACCAAATCTAAACGAGACATCTTTCGCTGGTATTAAAGTGTACCGAGACGTTTCGATGGTAAATTTCTAAAACACGCATCTTTCAGCGTCACAGATCCAATTTTGCCAATATAATGCCACTGACGCATGCTGATTTATATGACAATATGAGATGCTTGATGTGCACCGTAGCGATTAGAGGAAGATGTCAAAATGCCATTCGGGCCATCCTCACTGAGGCCATGGATTTTTGGTAGCCCGGTTGCATGTTCAGCAAGGTCATAGCCCTTCTCAATCTTTTCAGCTTCAAGGGGAAATTCCTCAAGTGTCTAAAAAATACAAATGTTAAAACACTGCAGGAAAGATAAAAATGTGATTATGTCAAATTTAAAGACTGTTAATACCCTATGTGCCTGCTCAAGAACTTCAAGCGTTTCTTGAATACGCTGCCGTCTGATAAGTACTTCATCAGTTTCCCTCATCAATTCATTGAGGAGGTTTTCTCTGCACAACATAGCATCTTTTCAGAACGAATTTGTAGTAAAAAGCTGTTATCAGAACACTTAACAGGAACTGTTCATAAGCAAGTACAAAACTAAAGATCGACTCGTGCACCTGTATAGTTTGCGGATTAAAAAATTGTGCAGATCCCGCTTTGTATGGTTCACCTGGGAAAAAACAAAGCTGTCAAACAGCAGTTTAACCAATACACAGTAACCCAAGATTGCAACCGGTTGAACAAGGATCAACAAATGATCATTTTTCATGCAGTGACTTCGGTGCAGAAAATATATGATCTTTAGAAAACAATATCTTAGTCCATGCAAGAATATGTTCACTGGTAAACCAAACAAAAAACTGATTTCAACATGACATGTTGAAAGTAATAATATATTCATAGTATCCAACAGACACTATGCTAAATAGCTAGCAAAGCTATATCTCTTTGAGACCTCAAAAGCAACAATGTACCAAAACAACTGTCACACCTAGCTCCGGCCATGAAATAGACCACTATCAATTATCAATGCTACAGCCAAACACCTTGTAGCTAGTGCTACGCCACTTCATGTTTTTTTCTCATTCTTACTTCATGATATCAACTCATGTTAAGAAAAAGATTTTGTACCAAGTTAAAAAAATGGATTGTTTTCAATTTAAGATACATATGGTACACCAATAAACCATATTTCATAGATACACAATATCAGTTGTATAACACTAATTTTTGTCCATATTAGAAAACTATTGGACCATATTTCCCTTGAGTTCATTTTCTTTTAGACTATTAAAAATGTATTAATTATTGTCAAATACAATAGAAGCTGCGTTTGGCGTGAAATTTAACCAATTGTAGCAATGACATATTATTCTGTCCAATTTATAAGCTTAAGATTCTCATATTTATGGCCAAATAGCAGCAAATCTAAGTACTAGGTGTTAAAAAAAATCCTGTAAGTAGCATAGCTTCAACATCAGGTGCTAGAGCTTTATCCAGACTTTTGGCAAAGGAGATTAAATATCATAACACTCTAGAATTACTGCATGAGAAAGGCTGAAGTATATAGTACCAAAGTAGTGAACTGATATTACAGCATTGAGTAGGCAAACTTACCAGAAAGTGCATTACAGCCTTTGGGATTGCATCCTCAATACTTTTTCTGACAATGTCATAGTACGATTTGATCAATAGTTTCACAATTGCTACCTCAGTTGCATCCTGCTCAGTTTCTGACGGCTTCAATGTGATGGGTGGCTAGTACAAACATGGAGAATAATCAGACGCTGAATATTATAACTAGATGAATTCAAACTTCCTATGTTCACTGTGACAGTAAACTGTTACCTCTTTTAGCTGAATGATAGAGGGTAATTTGATTGATGAACTCCCACCAACCTGTGAATTACCCATCTGACTTCCACCTGTCAGATTTGTCCCTATATTTTCAAAGTAAGATGATAGCACAAAATATGATCTCTTATCTTAATCTAGAGCTACAACATTCAAATTATTCTATACGCTGTAATTGAAAGTAGAAGAGGATAACAAGGTACTTCCGAAATAGAACGTATTTTAGAATCAGAGTAGCCATCACATCTATGAGCCTATGCAACTTTGGTGGCACCAAAAGAGGGGAATGTAGATTTTTTTTATATACTATTATTATCATGTTGTAAGTCAAAGTGCACTTTTAGGGTATTGTTTTAGAAATTAAGACAACTGTATGTGTAATCTAATATCATCACTCATTAAAATGAACAAATTAAATTTATGAAACAAAGTGTATTCTTGTCATGTAGCTTTCAACTGAGCCAAACCAGAATAGATAAAAGACTCCATTGATTGGGAGAATAAAGGATATAAGATTGAACAACAACTACCGCTTCCAGGTACCACTGTAACTGATTGAAACTCATTTTAAACAATCATGGGGCTTTAGACGGTTTACACTTCTTGGCAAAGAAACATGGCTTACAAGTTACAAGCAGTTGGCTGTTTTCTTCAGACACTAAGAAAATAGAAAAAATAAGGAAGTTGAATGTTATTATCTAGTTAACAGCTATACAAATTTACAGCAAGGTAGGGCTTGATTTGACCATATATGATCATTCACAAGATTAGCTCTATCCAGTTTAGGCTATTTTCAGTTGGAAAACAATTCACCATCAGAACATTCCAGGACAAAATAGCAAAACCACCCAGAAATGGGCTCAAACCCTCACACAGAGTACTCAACAAGTGAACATAGTGCTGAGTCATTCAAAGAATATATAGTCAGTTGACCTAAAATATGACATCTAGATTAGTACAAAAGTGGCTCCAGGGCAAACAATACTACTTTAAAAAAAAAGAACACAACGCTCGAACAGCTGGCATGTCTAGTGAAACAAAATAAAAAAATCAATTAAGTGCAACCAAAATCAACATTATGCTTGCTTAGAAATACACTAACAAAATCCATAAAGAAAAACGAATGTGATTAGAATAATTACAGATGAGCAATTTACCTGCATCTGTATCAGCCTGCAATCCCAATCAAGCAGAAACAGACAGACAAAGAAGTCATGCAAAAAAAAATTGTAAATACGATACACAAAAGACGGCTTAAACAATAATAATAGTATTTAAAACTGTGCTAGCCTGTTCAGATGTAGCTTTTCTGGTAGCATCTCTTGCAAAAACAGCACGTGACTTTTGGCCTCTTTCAGCTGTTAATTGTATGTCAGAACCGATAATAGTACCATCCTACAGTTAGAAAACCAAATGTTAAGCAGCAATGATTTTGTGCCCAGAGTAAAAAAATGCCAAATAAATAATATCTTACATGTATATGGTGAATGCTATGAAATAAGTAATATCCTTCCCCTGGACCCCTCCCCCTTCCCTCTATCAGGTCTCAGAGCCTATCTACCAAGGCACAGACAGCCTCAGATGAGGGTAAGTGCATTCTTCTTGGTCCTCAAACCCCAACCCAACCCACACCATATAAATCCAGTAATTCGCATAGGTTTCAGGGTAATCATGTAAAATGAAACATTTTCTTCACACGAAGCTTTTTCTTCATTAGACACTGAACAGAAAATATGAACAATTGTAAATAAAAAAAAAGATTAAAGCATGCCAGCAGTCCCAAAACTTTTCCAGGGTTATAAATTAGGTCCTAAACTAAAAAGAAGATGTGGATCCCTAAACTTACTAAATGTGCTACTCGAGGTCCAATCTCCCTAATCAGTGTGTAACTGTCTGTGTGGCATGCCAATTGTCATCTGCCTTGCTATCATCTGTTGTTAACAGATACCTTGCCATTGACAATGGCGCCACCTCCTCCCTCCCACAGCTCAGCAACCACCATTTAGTGTTTTGCTCTGGACAGTTAGACACTAATTCGGGAGATTTGGATATCAAGCAGCACACTTACTTTAGGGACCTAGATCTGCATTTTTTTTAATAGTTTAGGGAGCTAGTGACACCGTGGGAAAAGTTTGGGGACCCTGGCGTATTTTACCTTAGAAATAAACTAACTTTTGTAGCAGAGCAATATAAACATTCAGGTACAGAAGAAACGAAAGGAAAAGTGCAAGATTTTAATCACAAAGGTACAAACCCAACATTACAGAATTCAGGCCCATCAAATTTTACCTTTAATGGCAGGCCGTGCGTGTTAGGCGTCAAGGGTGGGCCATAACTCACTCATCTGGACTTCAAATTGAACATTTTACAAACGCATTTCAATCATCTCCACAAGATCTATGCAAAGGTGAAATCCAATAATAAGGAAGTATTTATATAATCCATCTGAGACAGGTGTATAAAATTTGTCAGTACTCACAAAACATTATGAAAATAAACAAGAATATAGATATTAAAGTAGGTACATGCACAACAGCACAATTTCAGGTTAACCCAATGGATTCCATATTAGCATGTATATGCAATTTATATCGATCCCAAATTCAATACAAAAAACAAAAAAAATGTTCACTATATGACTAGGAAGCTAATCAAACATCTAACTAGTAACTAGCGCAAATGGTTGCCAGTAAAGACATGGGAAATTTAACAGCATTGGATGGAGATGTAGTCTGCGCATTCATAAAAAACTAATTATTTCTTGGAAGTGAGAAATGAAAATCTTCAAAAATACTATAAAAAAGAACACAAATTCTTTGTGATTCAACAAGATTTAAGCAATATTGGTAACAAAAGCATCTCCACCTTAATACTTTGAAAAGGTTACAGATATCCAATAGCGCGCAATAAAATATATGAATGTTTGATGCTAAATAATTTTCAACATGAAAGATAACCAATGGTTAATGACAAACAAGACTTTTGTGGGAGCAATCCAATGGTTGGGCGTACCATTGGAAGTTCAGAACTTAGGAAAGTAGGCACTTGCCTCCATTTCAATGATATGAGTTATCATTGTTTCTGCCGGTCGAAGACCGTCTCTCAAGAAACTGCTAACGACTTCACCCATCCGCTTTTTAAGAATTGGAAATTTCTGAAGCTCACTGGTTAAGCAACCGTGGCTAATCTGCATCGATTAGTGTATTTTAAACAGTTTTAAGTAAATGTTCACAGAATATAAGCATACAACAGAGTTATAACACATACTTTGATTAACTCATCATAGATAAACTGGGCACACTGAAGGCTTGGATCGAGCAGACGACCTATCTGCTTTCGCACAAGAATTTCAAATGGCACCTAAAACTCCACAGAAGAATACAAGGAGTTATGTAAAAAGAACACAGATTAGAAATACCAAACACAATCTAGCCAAAAACAAACCTCGGGCAGAAACATGGCCCCTTTTGGGCCGCCATAATTCTGGATGGTTGTGCGGATATCTTCATCAGTAATACTCTTGCAAGGGTCAACTTCCTGCTGATATGAGTAGGTAATCAAGAGCTGCAAACTACCCAAACTCCAGATAAAGCAGAATGACGATGCATATCCTTGCTAACGAAATGGTGGAAACACATAATGCCTTGTTGGATCGAAAAGGCATCACACCCAATCAATTCAGATTGATAGGAAAAAGGTTCATTTTTCCAACACATCAAAAGGCGTATGATATTGACAGCACAAAAGTATGATATTGACAACCTAGAAATATACTTAGCCCTTTTACAGCAGGAAGATCTACGACACAATGCACTGCACAACTTTTTTTTAACCCGGAGCATGTTAATAAGGGGATGTATAAAGTCAGACTAAGCTGCTCTTTGATACTTAATACATGATACAGCTGAATGAGAGAAGTATTCAGTACCAGGACTGCAGGAAACTTTCTCAGCTACAGCAGGTATCTAACGAAGCACACCTCATTATATCTATATTGTCGGTAATATTAAGTTTAAATGCACTAACTTAGTTAAAATAAAAGGTAAAATTGCATCACTAACTGAAACAAGGATAAAGGTTGTCATCCACTGATTGTTTCTTATTCAAAATTAGTATGCTGCTTCAGTATCCATTTCTCACCCATTATTTTAGAATTCTCAACCTCATGCTCTTAGTGATTACTGAGTCAATCCTCACACACACCTGCTAGTTAAATATTTAAAGCTGTTGCTTTTTACAAACCTCCAGACTCTTGACAAATATTGACTGAAAAATGTAGTGAATCCTTGCTCCACCAGAAAGCTTATCTGTTGACACTCTATTTTTTCCCTCCACCATTGAAGAAAAAGCTGAGAATGGGAAACAAAATGTTAGAATAATATAGCTTCAATTGAATTTAAACTTGGAAGATAGAAAGAAGACATCACATTGCATGAGCAATGGTCCTACAAAATAAGCTAGTACCTCAAATTCAATGTAATGCAATCTAAAAAAAAGTCAACTGGTGGGGGAAAGACCGCCCCCACAGCTTTGCACTAAGAAGAATATCTTCCTGGCCAGCTGGCCTGGTTGAGAAAAGACCCCGAAGGTCGGCTATCCGGACATGCATCTTGCTGAAGGCAACCGCAGCAGTTACGCATATAACTCGGAACAGCTGACGAGGGACCTTTTTTTTTAATCCAGCCCCGTTTAATTCGCTCCCACGGGGAGTTGACCCGGGGCCTGCTGGTGCTACTCACGTGCCCTAGCTACTACGCTAGAGGCCCTTTCACAGTGTGATGCAATCCAAAATGTTACACAATAAGTAAAAAAACAAATGACTACAAGTTGTTGTAACCAGAAGAATATAAGAACCTACAATTCTTTAAAATTGAATGGAGCTACAGATGTTTGTTGCACCAGTGAATACAACATCATCATAACAGAAACATGGACTTCTAATTTCAAAATAAGTGGCAAATATAACAAAATGTTGTAATTAAGGTTTTTATGAAGGTGAACAAATTATTCTCTCACCTTCACAATATTTTCTCAATATATTCAACAGTTTGACTCCCTGACCAGCCTGCATTCATCAAGATTAATCTAAGATTAAAAGGCTAATGATGTAAGTACAATAAATTTCAAAATATTACAAAAATGTGCTGATAATATAGTAAAACCATTTCATGAGAATTCTCTAATTTCATATTATAAGCAACACTTCTAAAGTCTTTTTGTTACGTGCTGCCATCTGACTGTCACATCCCACTTATAGAAGAGCCATGTGAATCGCCACATAGATTGTCTCATCAACCACGGTGGCATGACCTGAGTGACAACTGACCAGGAAAACAATGTGGTATAACCAAGTAGATCTGTGTTGAGCCTTCCCTGTCAGACCAGGCTGTCAGATGAGAAAAGGTTTATGCCCTAATCTTTTTATTGTTTTGGTATATTTGTGAAGTGTTTACTCAAAGAGTAAAACACAGGCCAACATGTTGATGAACTGAATAGAAGACCGAGAAAGAACATAGGCCAGTGATAATGAAAGAAATCACACACATGCGAGCCATATTTAAGTTGTTTTGACAGAACAGAGAACATGATACCCACACGACGTAATTCTCCTGTGACATCTAACAAATAGCAAAGGTACATAAATAGTTAATAAATACATCTTTAGTGCTCCATGTCAATCCATTTCATGATGCATGTATTACAGATTTAGAAGTATGGAGACATCCAACAATGTAATTACCGTTGATTCTACAGTATCACCATAGGCAGCATGCTCCTTCGCAACTGCTACCAACTGAGCATTTATGCGAGTTTTCAAGCCTGGAAGCATATTCGTGATGTGCTTTAATAGAATCTACAAAAAAAAAAGCATCATAAATCATAATCAGTTGTACAGAAATATCATTAGAAACAAACTAACATTATTTGTAGAAACATCACAAGTGTAAACAAAGGGAGCTATATACCACATAACCACAGATGCTCAAATGTTGCAGTACCAAGGCCTTAAATCATGAAGTAAAATATCAAAAGTCGTAATAAATTCATTTATTATGTGATAATCAATATTCTAATCTAGGCTTCAAGGATTTTATTTTTAGGGTATTTTTTTACTGTGTTTGATGCCTGACTATTTCCTATAGCATTGAACATTTCAATGTAAGCATGAGCATTACTTTGAGTCATTATCCCGCGCATGTTGAGAGTTTTGAGACCGAATCATTCATCCGATTAGAGATTGTGAAAATTTTCCAAGAAATCTGAGGTTTTAATGTTTGTTATGGATATTAACAGTTAAAATCCAAGGTGGAAAAAAAATGGTATACGAAGGCAAAGTATAGGCCCTGTTTGAATCCACCAAACTAAAGTTTAGCTAGTTAAAGTTTAGGAGATTTCTTTTATCTAGCTAAAGTTTAGCTAGGGGTGTTTGGATCCTCTAGCTAAATGATAGTTGAAAAGGTATTTGTCTATCCTATCGCTCACTCCCACTTTAAATACTTTTCCTGAGGAAGGTGGAGGGGCAGTTTGGTCTTTTATCACTTTAGCTGGGTTTAGCTGAGTTCAACTAGCTAAAGGAATCTTTAGCCAGCTAAAATTTAGCTGGATCCTGTTTGGATTTATAGCAGCTAAATTTAGCCAGCTAAAGTTTAGCTGGTGGATCCAAACAGGACCATAGTGAGTAGATATTTAACAGCAATACCATATTCAGCTTCTTGGCCAATTGAGGAACACCACAACAATGTGCAAGACCATGGTAAGCCTGTTAAGCGCAAAAAGATGAATCAATTTTAAGGAAATATGCCCAATTCATAATAGAAAACATTGCTGAGATAAAATTAAATTTCTTGACATACAGGTAGAGTTGAGAAGAATTTCTCCTCAAAACCAAGTGCATCTTTGACGCTTCTGTTAAAGTTGATATCCTGTTGTAATCAACTAGTTAAAGAACATAAAACTTCAGCACAACAGATAAGCAGGTACCAAAACTCTGCTTCTAAGATCATGATCATGATCATAAACTGCAAAAAAAATGTTATACTAGCATATAAGCAATATTTCCTATATCAGAAAATTAATCATATCATTAATAAAAGATAATGATCTCCACAGTTTGCTTCCAGGAAAATCAAGATACTTCAAAACTGAATTATTCAATAGAAGTTGCATGAATTACACATAATGTTTCCTTGTCATCTTGGAATGATATCAATCAAGCATTATATGACAAGATATGGAACCAGCTACAACAACAACAAAGCTGTTTATCCAGTCAATCTGGCGTAAGAAGGCTATAGAAATAATTACTAACAAGGAAAAATACAAAATGTGAAACAAATACATCAAGGCCTGTGGTTTGGCAAAGAATATACCTCTTGGCTGCGATTTACAACACCAACATAACCAAGCTTGAGTGGGATCACATTTCCCAGCAAGAAGTTACGAGCATCAGTGCCCCTGTCCATGATATCTAACTAAAGACAATGGAACGAGGTTATCAAAGCGATCACAAAGCAATCAAAGGACTATACATCATTAACTGTGTACAGCAAATTAATACCTTGGTGATAACACCAATTGTACGAGACCCTGCCAGTAAAACAGTGAGCAGTTATAGGTTTACACTTAACTAGCTGTCCACTACAAAGGAACTAGCAATGAAATGCAATAAGTTGATTAAGTACCATCAGGATCAGCAAGCCTTGCCAGTTGAAGCGCATCAGAATTAGCCAAATCTGCATTTGCTGGAGAGACAGCCAAGATAATACAACTTGGATGCTTAATATATTGCATGATCATTGTTCTTATTCTTGACTCAATATCACTAGGCTGGTCTCCAACTGGCACCCGTGTTATTCCAGGGAGGTCAACCAAGGTGATGTCTAGGACATTTGGTGAAAATATTTTCAGACGAATTTGTTTCTCGGAAACCCCTTTATTATCTCCAGCTTCTTTGTCCGTTTCAAGCTGAAAGCATTCAATTTCTTACATCATGTGAGAACATAGGAAGGCATACAAGAAATGCTCCACGTGTTACCAGTGGAAAGAGTAGAATACGATAAATAAAGAATATAACATAGTCCCATGGAGTTCAATAACAGTGTGCAGTATCTGTAAGAGTAAATCAACAAAATAGGAGGAATGAAGTAAAATGTTAAGGATATAACTTTTTGAGTGTTTGTTGCAGCGACTTTCAAAAACGTAAGGCATCAAGCATATATAAAACTAGTTCAAAATGCAATGAAAAATATCGGTACTAAGCAAGTATATTCTTGCAATACTGGTGACATACTAACATTCAAGTGGCTCATGTTGTGGTGCTGGCCAAAAAGAAAAACAAAACAATGTTGCCTGTCAAGTTTTGACATGGTCGTCTTCTTTTCCACTGTACAGGAATAGACAAATGCACGAGGGTTGACCATAACTACTGCTAAAAGTACACACAAGTCTTCATAATAAGGTACTACTAAAGAAACATGAACCCACCAAATTAAGCAAAAATGTCCTTTTGTTAGATTTTACCAATAATATTTGACATACACCAATATGCTAACGCACCAAATCAGCACCGAGCAGCACATTATAGTAACTACAATTTAAGAATGGCTGCAATTGTACCAAAAAAATCCTCTCTCCACTAAGCAGATCTCTTCGCAACTCAAGCATTAAACCAAATAAATCGCCTAAATGCAGCAGAAAAGCGAAGCTGCAGCAACCTCAGCAGCACGGCACTGACCTGGATCTCGCGCTTTATCTGTTCAAAATCGTGGAACCGGCGGCCGGGGGCGTGGAGGAACTCCCCCCATTCCTCGGGCGCCGAGTGGCGCACGAGCTGGAGCACGAGGGGGCGGCGCGTGCAGATGTCGGGCCCTCGCGGGAGGAAGTCGCGGCCGACGAGCGCCTCCAGCACGCTGGACTTGCCGCTGCTCTGACCGCCGATCGCCGCTACCTGCGGCAGCTCCAGGCCGGCGGCGGCGTCGCCGTCCAGCCTCGCGATGATGTCCTGGAGGCTGTTGACTAGCGGGATCACCGCCTGCCCCACAGTCTCCGGTGCGGCCTCCGCCGCCGCCTCCGACTTCGCCATCGCCGCCGACAGAGTAGGGTTTTCGGAATGGATGATTGAGGGGAGGGCGCGGGGTTTTTCTTCTTTTTGGATTTTCTTTTCCGTACTTGCTAGCGACCGGACGACATCACCATCCGTTTTTAATCTCACGGTTACAGCAGCACTATAACAAATATCACTCATAATCGGACGCTCCGTTGCAACATCGAAAAACTATAGTTGCAACATTGAAAAAAATACGAAAAAATAGTTCAATGTAAACATAATATTAAGTGAGAAAAAATTCCCACCGCAACATCGAACACATGTTTCATGCAACATTTCCAAACAAGTCATCATATGTTAAGTTGAGGTTAAGCTCGTACGAGAGCAAACAATGCAACATGAAAAATCAACAGATGAAACATCAGAAGCCAGTTGTTTCAACATCGAAACATCTTAGAAAATCAATCGTGCAACATCAGATGATGCATTTATCTGCAACACCTGTGCGCATATATAGTGCTTGCAACATCCAAAAATCTCTACTATGCAACATCATGAGATACCTATTGCAACATGGCAGTCGGGGCTATCTTCAGATCTAGACTCCTATGGCCATAAGTGCTGAAGATCATGCTGCGGTTGCTGCTAGTGCCGGCATGCACGGTGATGCTCAGCTGCAGCGTGTCGGCTTTGGCCTCTTCTTCTCCATCCTCTCCGTCGCCTAAGCTCTTGGAGCACTACCCCCTATTAGTGGGAGGTAGGGAGAGGAGGAGGCGCTGCCGGGCAGAGCAGTAGGAAGCGGAGTAGGCTGGGGAGGAGCCCCGTGACGGCAAGGCACCATGGACAGCGGGAGGGAGGGAGAGAAAGAGGGCGCGGCCGGGTAGAGCAACAGGAAGCAGAGCCGCACAAGGGGGAGCGGGCCAGCATCGTAGGATGAGATGCAGAGGATCGGGCTCCGCGTCGCTAGATGAGATGTAGACGACAGCCTCCACCGCCGATCTCGCCGTCTCGGGCACTGGCATCGATAGGGAGCAGGGAGCACGGAGCAAAAGCAGCAAGGGGAGAGGATGAGGTTGTACTCGCAAAATGAGATTCGGGTGCGGTGCGGTGGAAGGAATTGTCGCAGATAAGAATGCTGCGCTAGTTTTTTATCCATGCATAATGTTTTTGCTGGTGATAAAAATATATTGAAACGAGGCAACAATATAATATGTGGACAGCATCGTGCCACGTGACCGTCTAGAGGAGAGACGCGCGTCCGGGCCTCGGCATTTCCATTTTCTTTTTGATGTGGGCTTGCTTGTGCTTGGTGTGGTGTGAGGTACCGGTCGGCGGCAGTGAAACGGCAATGAAAGCTGCTATTTTGCAAATTTTGAATTTTGAGAGTAAATGGAGAGTAAAATACAGTGCTCTAAAAATACATTTTCAGTTCCCAAACTTGGCTCAAGGTGTCATCTGGGTCCATAAATTCTCAAAGTGCATATTTAGCCCCCAAAACTTCCACGGGTTCTATCCAGGTCTCTAAACTCTCAAATACATTTTCAAATCTTAAAACTTGTCACATGTCGCTGATGGCAATGCTTCCTCCTCGCTCATTGCCTTCACAATCACCTTATATCAGTGATCGCACATGCGTTGCTTGGCACTTGATTAGAAATCTTAAAATACACTTTGAGAGTTTAAGAACTCAGATGACACCCGGGGGATCTAAAAATGTGTTTTGAGAGTTAGGGACCTGGATGACATCTTGAGACAAGTTCACGAACTGAAAATGCATTTTGAGAATTTAGGAACCTAGATGACATCCAGTGGCAGAGCTTGACAAAACATTAAGGGGCAGACTATGCTAATTGAGTTAAAAATCTAATAAATAGTGCCAAATCATTGTTTAATCAGTAGAAGGTTTGTTGGGTAAGGAGCCATTACCCACCTTGGCCTTGCTTATGCTCCGCCCCTGATGACACCCATGACTAAGTTCATAGACCGCTCATGTATTTTACTCCGTAAATAAAATAGGCTACCATAGCATTTTATCTGTATTACACTTCTTATTAATCTGTTAAAGCGTTTCTAAGAAAAAAATACTAATACATAAACTTAGCCTCAATCAAATTCACAATGAAATATTTCAAGCAAAAAATGGCAAGTAACGTGTCACTTCGTCTCACCCGTTACTCCTATAGCACTTCACCATTCTCAAATACATATGAATATGATTTACATATTAGGCATACCATCATGTCTACTTACCCATTCTGGTAGTAGCAGCTACTATAATAATTGGACATATTTCTACATTTTTATTTCATGTCGATAAATAATATTCTTTGGTTTGTATATACTAAGTGGGTGCATAATCTATTCGTTTAAACTTTAGGCAAACCAAATAAAACAATTAGGTATTTTTATGTACTGGGAAGTTGTAGCTAATTTTATAAACTTTCCAGATTGGTAACGTACATCTTCATATGAATTTTAGAGCTCCAGTTATGATTATTTTATTTGGACTATTATGTAGATTTGTCGGATTGTCAGGTTAAGATTCACCTTGTGATGATTAACCTATGTTGATGATTTTTCCCTAGTTTAGGATCACTAGAAACTTGTAAATTTTGAAGTTACCTTTTGATGCCACAAGAAGGAAAATTTTAGCTATCCCTGATACAAGAAAAGATAAGCAATAGTGTTGTACAGTCATGTCTAGAATTGCCAATATCTTTACGAGGGTGTCGGGTTCAGGTGTAGAAATACTCTAAATTATGTTTGTTTGTGCTTATATATTTATATTGGTGATGAGTTATATTTGTGAACAAGTGGTACAGATTTAGATCATGCTTAGCTAACATTCTTGATCTTCATTAAAGGCAAGTGAACTTAGCTAAGCTATATGTTATTATGCATTCTACCTTTGACCATCTAGCTAAATGTTCAAAACCATATTCAACAATTTTTAAGTGGGATATTGAGGTATTACGTTAGTACATGAATGTTCTTATGTTGATGACAATGGAGCAGTATATGCATCAGTTTGCATTGCATTTATGAAGTGCTTTTCATATCGGTGAAAAAGTTATATGACTATTTTGGAGTGCTCTTGAAGTTTGCCATAGTTCTATGAATTCGACGGTATAGTACAACATCATCATTACCCGAGGAAGGGTATTAGGCGTAAAGTGAGTGAACTTGCATTTACATTGTATTTGTGGTTTATTACCAAAGTTGTGGGATTTGAAGTTATCAAAGGTTGCCAAAGTTATTATTCATGAAGTTGGTTATCTCTAGAAATTTTTTTTAATGTCTGTAAGTTGTTTTTTCCTTTATGATTTAAATTAATGATCGATGCACTAGTAGTTTAAAAGCCTGTTAGAGCAAGTTTGTTTGTTGAGATCTTTTATCTCACACTTGCTATATATATCTCCTAGGTTGACCTAAGGTTTGCTAGTTTGGAAGGATTGGGAGTAGCATCATTGTTTGCACATCTTGGAATCCACACATAATGTTTTGTTATTAGTGTTGTATGGTGAAGAACAATGCCTTTTAATGTTAGTGTAAGGATATGATGCTCTACCTTAGTGGGATGTTTATTGATGTGCCTTATTATATACAATTGTTGTTACTTCTGCTAAAATCTGCTTTAGTGGTGTTGCTGCTGAGACTTGTTCGCCCAGCATGTTTGTGGAGTATTTTAGTGGCATCTTAGGTATTATTTTTACCTATGTGTTATAAGTGTCTTGAACCCCTATCTTGCCATAGATGGAGTAGGGAGAGATGAAGGAACCTGAAGATTTATTATTCGGATACGTCGTACCGTACCTTCCGTGCCAATGGTACAATTATAATTGGGACCTTCAGTCTCCAATTTATAAATATTGAGCCTCTGGTATTGTAATTAAGTGCTAATAAAATACATAGAGCAAATTTAAGCCATATTTCATTCCTCTCTACCCTTTAGAGTCACCTTTCCAACTCTAGGCCCTAACTATTTGAGCTATTGTAACAATTAAAGTTTGGCAAGCTAATTTTCAACCAGCCTTTTACATATTCTTTTTTATAGAACTGTAATGAAACAACAATTGTGAGCTTCATATGTAGAAAACTAGATTTAATCCATATGATTTGGAACTTCTTAAATATTTAGTAGAAAACACTTATATGGCAAACCAAATGACCCATCCATTTGGTTCGTCTCTCTTTCACAAAGTAGGCATAGAAATGAATCGGATGCAACTAGAAAAAAAAAGCCTTGCATGGGAAAGAAATGAAAAGGGGAAGAGATAAAAAAATAAAATGAGGGTGGATCCTATCATGCTCTTAGTATATTGTTACTTTAGGCCTTAAGGTGATACATGACTCAATATTTAATCTCACTGATACTCCCTCCATCCTAAAAAATAAGTCACCCAATAAATTTCGGGACGGATTAATAAGGAGGTAAAATGACCTTGATTATTGCCACATGCCCACATGCACATGCCAAATTGACTATAAGGACATTTTTGGGATAAATTTTGAATCACAGGATAATTTGATTTTTGGGACAAATTTTGAATCATAGAATGACTTGTTTTTTTTGGATGGAGAGAGTAAGTGATTAGCACATTCTTATACTCCTGCATATTTTGCACCAGCATTTAGGCAAGTTTATAGACCGAATAACTTACATATCCTAAAGTGGAGGTTATATTTGGATTATCAACCAAGTCCAAGATAACAACGGGACAATACCTTAGCTTTTTTTAGTTGGGTTTCCAAAGGCGTGGCGAAGGTGCAAGGAGCTACCTAGGGTTTGGGGGAGGGACACCTAGGTCACAACTGGCATGTAAATAACTTCTCTCCTCACTATTAACAAGTTGTAAGTGTTTGGCACAGAATAACACCATCAACTTTGTACAAATTACAAGTTTTGGTTAAAACTATTACTTTAACTAATTATCTCTATTGAAGAATTTACTTAGGCTATTAGTGGCATGTCAGATTTTGCCTAGCCTAACCATGGCATAGCCTAGTATGCCGTGCTGTGCTTGGACCATCAAGGCATCATGGTGGACAATATAGGCAAGGCCCATTTAAGGCACTCATAGCCGGCCCACACTGCCTCCACCAGGCCAGCCCCGCATAGAGCACCCAATGTCCCGGTCCGTCTACCATTGGACAACATCATCAATATATCATGCCTTGGCCTTACTTGCATCACCTCGCCCCTGAATGCTAGCCTCCTACATGCCTCTTGTCGTTTGCCCTGTCGGCCCTTGCGTTAGTGAGTGGTAGCCAGATCATTAGCTAATGCCTGATGTAGAGTAAAAGAAGGTATCTATGTGAGTGGAGTCTGCGGTAAAAGAGAAGGCGAAGGCAAAGCTGGAAAAGGTCAGAGTGGAGCTGTAGATGGAGAAGAGGGTGGTGGACGTGCTAGAGATGAAGGGGAGGATGGTGCCCCCCTAGTGTCCAGCATCATGTGCCACAAATTGTTCCCCTTTAGATTAGTTGAGGAGGACGCCACCACAAGCGCCTCCCCACCAACTGAGGAGGCCGTCGCCATATGGGGATGATGGAGGAAGATGAGGCGAAGCCGTAGAGGGCAGGGGATGTGCTGCACGAAGATGCATATTGGGGTTACACCATTGTGGATCAAAGATGCATCATCACTCCCATAGTCATGCATACGCTGACCAATACCGGCAAGCTAGTACTTTGTGTTGGGTTGATGGGGGATGGGCTGGCCGAGACAGTACGGCAAGGCTATTGCATCGTCGCGCCATGCTTGAGCCACCAACTAGGCCTGTTGGCTGACATGGCCATCTCGATTCCTTACCCGTTCTGTGACAAGCCCGACCTAATTGTGTTGGGCAAGAGCGAGGCAGGCCCAGGCTATGCCGCCCATTTGGCGACCTATATATATATATAGATGCTCACACTACTTATTTGTCAATAGTGATGGTCATTTGCATGCCATTTTTTTTACAATTTATTAGTAATGTGTCCCGAGTGATGAGTGCGAAGAGGCAAAGCTAGATCCAAGCCTAGCCTGGTGCACCTCTTCATCATATCTTTATAACTATTGGTTCAAAACCATACAATACTGAAGATAAACTCAAACTAACAAAGACTTTGATGGTATGAGAGCCTTTTATTACACAAAAAGATCATCCTTTGTATAGTATGGGTGGAGCTTTATTTATAAGAGGAAATGAAGATTTTTCCTTTCACTTTTTACCCCTCTCTACAAAACATATATTCTAGAATATGCTTTACAAAAAGATCATTAAGATCGATGTGTTCAACTTCGTTTATATCAGGTAAATTTAAGTAGTTAAGGAAGAGCTTAAAAGCCTGGAGCCAGCACCTGTCCAACCTGAATAGATTGATTAATAACAGCAACTGGGTTCTAGCACTACTAGGTGGTTTAGAAGAACAGAGGTCTCCATGCAGGGTGGAAAAGAACTTTAGAAGAATTACAAAAGGATATCTGCTACGTCTATTACAAGCTAAGAGAATTTATTGGAAGCAAAAGGCCACTGTCAGATGGGTTAAATTTTGTGATGAGAACACCAGTTTGTTTCAGGCTATTGCTACTTCGACATATAGAAGTAATCACATATCCAAGCTTTTTCTAGAGGATGGATCAGTTGTCTCTGACCATGATCTTAAGGCTAGAATCATCTGGAATACTTTCAGAGATAGGTTAGGAATCACATTGTTGAAATGTATTTTGATCTCACTACTTTGATTGAAAGTGTCAACTTACCAGTCCTAGATGAACCTTTCACTAAAGAAGAGATTGACAGTGCAGTTAAAGGCATGCCTTCTGATCATGCCCGAGGTCCCGATGGGTTTAATGGTTTTTTCATGAAGAAATGCTGGAACATTATTGCAGAGGATCTGTATAGATTATGTCAATGTTTCTCTGATAACTTTATGGATCTAACTCCTATCAATGGATCATTCATCACATTGATTCCCAAAAATGATTCTCCAAGAACTGTCAATGATTTTAGGCCTATCTCTCTGCCCAATTACTCACTGAAACTTCTAACCAAATTGATAGCAAACAGATTGCAAGTTGTGATATTGTTAGTAGTGAATGCCAACCAATATGGGTTTACTAAAGGGAGATCAATTCAAGATTGTCTTGTCCAGGCATTTCAGTTTCTCCACATGTGTCATCATTCAAAAAGAGAAATTGTCATCTTGAAACTAGACTTTGAGAAAACTTTTGACAAGGTTGAGCATGAGGTGATTCTACAAGTGCTTAGAGCTAAAGGGTTCTGTGATAAGTGGATATCATGGATTAAGGCAATTCTATGCTCAGGCACATCTTCCGTCCTCTTGAATGGGGTCCTGTTGGTATTACTTAACGTTCACAAATAAATCTGCAAGCGCACGGATATACTGTAGTAGCACTTCACCTGTGAGTATTCAGAGTATTGTATTTTCTCAGGGAACGGGAGTGTAAACGTCTTCTAGCTAGTTCAACCTAAAGACAACAAGAGGTAGAATGGCCTGGGTAGAGAGGTTGTCTAAGGATGGAGATCATGGAAGGATAAACTTGACTACTAAACACTTGCTTCAGAGCACTGGTTTACACATGATCTGCCAAGCGCCTCCGGCCTTTAGCCCTACACTGAACCCGAACGTGGAGGGATACAAAGGATGGACAGGGTCGTCACCACCGGTACCTCTCAGACCGTGGGGAAAGGTATCAAACAAAGGTAACCTCTAGCCTAGACACCATGTCTACGCTATCAATTACTACTCTAGCGTTGTATAGGATTATCCATCTTTATCAGGAGTCTTATACTAGAGCATCCACCGCAAGGACGAACAATGAACCCGCAAGCGAATAACAACAAGAGCTTAGCCTTACCAAGAACTTACCACCATAGACGAACTTGGATACTTACTCATGTGGATCGTATCCATCGAGGTACAAGTCGAGGAAGGTCGCCGACAAACCTGGGACTCCTCCTCCGGACTACATCCTCACTCTCTCCCTGTCCTATGCTACCGAAGTAGCTCTAAAGGTGGAGTCCCTCTCTTCTCTTGTATCATGGTGTCACTTGGTGTCACATGGTGTGTTGTGTTGGTAGTGTGCGGAGAGGGGGTCTCTCCTCCTCCTTATATAGCTGCTAGAGGGTGGTTCCTGGGCGGCATATTCAGGGGATCTTTGCCAACCGCCTTGGAAAATGAACGAGAGAGTGCCACGTGGAAGCTGGGCCAAAAGGAGCCTGTCTAGGTTCGGCCCAACCAGGGGTTCAGCCGACCCCTGGTTGCCACCTTTCGCAACCACCTTCCACTGGTGGGCCTCTAGGTGGGTCTTGGTGTTGGGCCTTGTGGTCCCCCTGTGAATTAGGCTGATCTAGTCTGTCTTGTGAGCCCTTGATCATTGTGCTCTCTTGGGATAGCCTTGAAGTGTTGTTTCTTGTTTGTTTGAGCACATTTTATCCCCTTAGGCACACATGATCTCCTGCAAACAGTGATTCACCAAAACTTATGGAAATGGTTAGAATTAAACCTCTATCTCAGTTTGGTATTTGTTATTTCACTGTTCTTTATAGGAGTTGACGGTCACATTTTGGTAATAAGGATCGTCAATAGGTCCTTGGTAAATCTTTTCACTGCTTGAGGGGAGTCAGGCAAGAAGACCCTTTGTCTCCTCTCCTTTTTGTTTTGGCTGCTGATTTGCTACAATCAATTGTCAACAAAGCTGCAAGTTCTAGTTTAATTAAACATCCCCTAGGTGACAGCTTTGCTGGGGACTACCCAATTGTGCAATATGCAGATGACACACTTCAGATCATGCCTGCAGAGGCTTGGCAATTATTTTGCTTAAAAGGATTACTCAGAAGCTTTGCTGATTCTACTGGGCTGAAAGTGAATTTTGCTAAATCCTTCCTGGTTCCTATTAATGCGAATGATGACAAGGTCAATCATCTAGCAAATACAATTGGCTGCAAAGTTGGAAATATGCCATTCACATATCTTGGGTTGCCTCTTGGAACTAGTAGACCATCCTTCAATGAGTACATGCCCCTCCTAAATAAAATAGAGAGGAGAATGATGGGGATTAATCCCCTCTTATCCTACTCAGGCAGACTTATCATGGTGGACTCCTTACTCGGTACCATGCCTACTTTCTTCATGGTCATTTTCAAGTTCCCAGCTTGGGTCATAAATCAGATTGATGTCTACAGGAAACATTGCTTATGGGTTAGAGGAGGTATCAATAGGAAAGGTGGGTGTTTGGTAGCATGGATAGAAACCTGTAAGCCAAAGGATCAACGTGGGATGGGAATTATTGATCTCAAAGCACATAATAAGGCCCTTCTCCTGAAGCACATCCACAAGTTCTACAATAAAGAAAACCTCCCCTGGGTCGAGTTAACTTGGAGTTCACTCTACAGGAGGCCACTTGATCCTCATGCCAGAATAGCTATGGGATCTTTTTGGTGGAGAGACGTCCTATCTTTGTTTCAGGACTTCAAGTCTTTTGCAACCTGCATTGCTAGTAGAGAGGGACACTATTGCATTTTGGGAAGATTCCTAGAATCTAGGCCTGCTAAAAGAGAGATTTCCTCAACTATTTTGTTTTGTTAAGAACAAAAGGATCCCCCTTCTCCAATTCTCCCAGCTAAATGTTCATGAACCCTTTCACACCCATTTCTTATATAGCTTCTGAACATCTAGCTGAGTTGATTTATTGGTTCATGACCTGGACTTAAACCCTGATGAGAACGACGTTTGGAACTATAGCTGGGGATCAGGAACTTAGACATGCAGACAAGCTTATAAAGTCCTCATTGGAGTACAACAAGTTTCACCTATATTCAAATGGATGTGGAAGTCAAGCTACAAGTTGTGGTTAAAATTCTTCTTTTTGGCTCTTATTAAGGGACAGGTTAAATACCATAAACATTCTGAAAAGGAAGAATAAGCACCTTGATGATGAAACTTTGTTCCATCTTTTCTTTCAATGCCAATTTAGTCAGGTGTGTTGGAACTCTTTGGGCATTATGTGGAACCTGCCGGTAGATCCCACGGATATGATCAGTGAAGCGCAGCATCATTTTAACTCCAAAGCTTTCAGAGATGTCCTAATCACAACATGTTGGAGCATCTGGTGTCACAAAAATTCGGCGAGTACATCTCATGGAAAGCCCACTTTAGGGTGGAGTTCTCAATTGTATCACTCGTGCAAAACCGTCTCTAAAGCCTATCCTCAGCTCTTGCCTCTAGCTGAGTTGGTTAGGTGGCTCTAGTAGCACTCCTCAGATCCTGGGTTTGACTCTCTGTGGGAGTGAATTTCACGTTGGGGTTAAAAAAAATCCCCTCACTTGTCCCACGCCAAAGCATAGGTCTAAGGCCTAGCCCATGTTGTTGGTCATCTCACACGGGCTACGTTGCCGCTATGTAAGGGTGGGGCAGGGGTTCGGGGGTTTTCTCGACCTACGTGAGAAGGTCTTCTTCTTCTTCTTAGCAAAATGCCCGGGGGCTATCTTACCCTCGCAGGTCGAGTTTTTTTAATCTAAGTTAGCTCTTTTGGTTAGGGTTTTTCTTTGGGCCTAGAGCCTTGTACATGTACATATCTCTTTTCATATAATATATACAAAAAGATCTAGTAGGGACCTTCCCTACTGTTTCATCAAAAAAAAATGTGTTCAACTTGGTTTCCTCTTGTAGATCACACCCTCTACGCTATCTTCCACGAACCCTCGCAAGAACCCTTGGTAACTCCCTATCTTGAATCTACAATTGATGAGCACAATTGGAGCTCCCTGGTCGAGATCCAGCCCATTGGTCCCCTCCCTCTATTGGCTTCCATATGAAACCTTCACATGAGCCTGCCTACATTCAAGCGAAATAGACATTGCTATGCCCGAAGATCTTCCCTACCCTCCCTAGAAGGTCCTATCAGGGATCTTCATCACTAGCACTACTAGAGAAACACTCATTCGTATCGGCTCATCCGTGCCAGGAACAAACAAGCCGGCACAAATAAGTCATCCATACCGGGTCAAAAATAAGCCGGTACAAATAATGGATTATCCATGCCGGCTCTCTTATTCATCCCGGTGCAATTTTGAGCCTCCACGGATAATCTATTATATATCCGCGCTGGCTCAAAATTACACCATGCCAACTCAAAATAGAACCAGCATAAATACTCTCAGGATTATTCGTGCTGGCTCAAAATTTTGCTCACACGGATAAGTTTCCTACCTGTGTAATTCAAATTTCAACTTGTATTTGGAAATTCGTAATTTTTGCATCAAACCTTGGATGGAGATAAAATTCATATGAAAATTGTATGGTTTGACGAGATCTACAACTTTATAGTTGAATAGTTTTGATTTGGAGTCATCTAGATGCCCAAATAATGGATCAAAATGTTAGACAAAAAAGGTCAAGAGGAATAGAACTTCCCTCTGTGTGTAGATATATGTTGTAGTGGTATGGTAGGGAGGTATCGTGTGAGGAGCGATTGTGAGTTTGAAGGCTGGACACTACACACGCACATATTTCACACAAAGTACGTGTGACTTGTGATGGGTAGTTTGAGGGTGGCCTCTAGTTCTAGAAAAAAATATTTTTGCTATTTCTATTTGTTAATTCCTATTTTTACTATGTGTCTTGGTGCAATTTTCCACAGTAGGCATGATCCATTATTCGTGTCGGTACAATTTTCCACCGGTAGGCATAATCGTTATTCGTACTAGCTTTGAATAACTATCCGCATTGACATCAGCTTCATGGTGCCGGTCCGTCCAAAGGCACGAATGAGGTTTTCGCACCGACACGGATGAGGTATTCTGCAGTATTGTAGTGACCGTTGTTGAACACCTTCGACATCGTTAGAAGAACCTCCTACAGTATCTCGCGAAGGAGTTAGTGACAAAGGGTTAGGTAGTGTGATTATCCTTGATGCGGTGCTATCGATACGGCAATCAATCAAGATCACACTGGATGCCGATTTCGATTTTAAATGATAGCGCCATTAATTCCTACAATAAATCCATGAAAATACAATCACCCGTGCGGAGTCGAGAACTCGAATACGAAAAGATAGGTTCACCAAAAGGAAACTAAGTATATGAGCTTCGCTTAGTTCCTAAGAAACATCTTCTTTATGGTAGTGTCAACTGCCAAAGGCTAAGGCAAGACTCACGAGGACTAGATGTTATATTCAATACTCCTCCATCCTTTGGCTTTTCTAGATACATATCTTTTGCTATGTATCTACACATAGGTTATGTCTAGATAAATAGCAAAATTTATATCTCTAGAAAAACCAAAATGCACCTATAATTTGGAATGGAGGGAGCAGTTCCATATATACTTCCTGTATTAACAGAGAGCCCTTCATTATTCATTATACATGCAGTCACTGTGTGGCTAGTGGGACAAATGCATTACATATAATCGTAATTCGTTCCTTTTGCTACTTGCACTTGGGCACCCATGCATATACTGATCTATATCTCTATCTGTAAGCACAGCACACACGACCAAACTTCATCTACGCATCCTGACCATGGGGATAGGATGCTCAAGCAACGAGTTGAATAGTTTTTTATTTGGAGTCATTTAGATGACCAAATAATGGATCAAAATGTTAGACGACAAAGGTAAAAAAAAAACATAACTTCCCTCTCTATGCAGATATATGGTGTAGGTGGGATGACAAGGAGGTATCACGTGAGGAGGGGTCGTGAGTTTGAAGGCTGAACACTGCACGCTCACGTATTTCACACAAAGTACGTGTGAGTTGTGATGGGTAGTTAGAGGGTGGCCTCTATGTCTAGAATTTTTTTTTGCTATTTTTATTTGTTATAATTCCTATTTGTGCTATCCATCTCAGTGCAATTTTTCCACCGGTATAATTCATTATTCGTGTCAGTGCAATTTTTCATTACTCGTTATTCATACCAGCTTTAGCACTGGTGTGAAAAACTGTCGCATTCACAGCTTCATGGTGCCGGTCCAATCCGTCCACCCGGTACGAATGATGTTTTCGAGCCAACATGGATGAGATGTTCTGCAGTAGTAGTAACCGTCGTGGAAACACCTTCGACGTCATTAGAAGGACCTCGTGCAGTGTCTCCAAGGATGTAGGTAACATTGCTGAGGAGTTAACAACAAAGGGTTAGGTAGTGTGATTATCCTTATGCGGTGCTATCAATATGGCAATCGATCGAGATCCCACTGGACGCTGCCTGTGACTGAAATGATAGCGCCATTAATTCCTATAGACTAAATCCATAAAAATACAATCACCCATATCGAGTCAAGAACTCGAATCCGGAAAGATAGGTTCATCATATATGAGCTCGGCTTAGTTCCCAAGAAATATCATCTTTATGGTAGTGTCAACTGTCAAAGGCTAAGGCGAGACTCACCAGGACTAGATGTTATTCAGTAGTTTCAGACATAAGATAATCGAGATCTGATTGCAGTTCCATGCATGTATACTTCCTGTATTAACAGAGAACCCTTCATTATTAATTCATTATACATGCAGTCACTGTGTGGCTAGTGGGACAATGCATTACATATATAAATGTAATTCGTTCCTTTTGCTACTTGCACTTGGGCACACCAATTAATGCATATATTGATCTATATATCTACCTGTAAGCACCGCACACACGACCAAACTTCATCTACGCATCCTGACCATGGGGATAGGATGCTCAAGCAACTTATTCTAATTATATGTAAGTGGCTATATGGATGCGCATTTATATATGCATCCTATTACACGTTTATTCTCTTACATTCCCTGTGTGTATACGTGTAGACGACATGCATGTAACACGCTACGTGCAACAAGCACGACGACGACCGATAAGATAAATGGTAGATCAGCCGGCACGACGGCGGCTGGTGTAGGCTCCGGTGAACCTCGGGCCGCCGGAGCCCGTCTGGCGCTGGCAGTTGAAGAACATGGCGGCGACGGGCGCGCCGAGGTTGTAGCGCCGGGCGAAGCCACGGGTGTTGAAGTTGTGTCGCCTCGACGGCGCGAACACCGTCTCCCGACCGAGCTGCCGGAATAGCACCAGCACCATGCGGTGGATGCCCGTCGCCGGGGCAGGGGGCTCGTAGCACATCAGCTCACGGCCTGCAAATCCAGTAACTCAGCGCGTTACATGTTATACCTATATATGCTGATATGCCCTAATATTTGATCGAACAACTTACTGTTCGCTCGCTAGCAGTAGGAGGTGTGTGCAAATAAACCTACCTTAGTTGCCCTAAAAAAAAACTACCTTAGTTGACAAAAATATAAAGTAGCATGCCGACTGATGATAAAAAAGGATATGCTATTTTTTATTTCCTTTTTTAAAAATCAAATCGATCAACACACAACTATCAAGTATTAAATAAAACAGCTAGCGGCCCTCTTGAAGTTTTTTGTATGCTGAGAGCAAAAATCTGGGTGACGTAGCATCTTCACCATGTTGGCTGCTATGTCACCCAAATTTATTTGCCTAGTTGATTATCCCAATCATCGTTACACTTTTGAATCAACAAATAATAAAATTCTAAAAATTTAATTCGGATCCCAACAATTGTAGGAATAAATTTATGTCGACTTATATTATCTCTTAAAATATAATGTAACAACTGCCACAAATTCAGCATCTCATCCTAAAAGTGTTTTGGTATGAACATGTTGATATAACTTTTGTATACTGTTTTAAATACAAATACACCTTAAATTAGTGGAAAATAAGAAATTAAATTCAATATAATGGGGTGACCAGTCAGCATTTGTGCATATATATGCACATGCTCCCTCCGTCCCATGAAGAGTGTCCTTTTAGTTTTGTCCTAAGTCAAATAATCATCTTATGTTTGACTAAATTTGTATAAAAATATATCAATGCTTTTGATGTCTAACAACTTTTATTAGATTCATTATGAAATATATTTTCATAGCATACTCATTTAGTGCTATAAATATTGATACTCTTCATTATAAACTTGGTCAAACTTAAGATAGTTTGACTTAGGACAAACTAAAAGGGACACTCTTTGTGGGACGGAGGGAGTAGTCTTATAAGAAATTATTGCAGCTGTAACCATTGATCAATACCTTAATAAGACAAAAATAGGTAGCTAGAATTAGAAAATACTATACATTATGAAATCAAAGACGACATCATGGTAATCAACGGGGCAAGCAGATCGCGCGGCTATGCTAACTAAAATCAAGATGGCCGACCAGGTAACGCAGGACAATGTGGCAAGTAATTAAGCTAGAGAAAAATACATATCGGTGGTACCGGTTGCTGTTGCATATATTCAATAATTTCCATACAAAACCGAATACTCACTCCAATCCATTCATTTTTAGTAAGAGTAAATTTTGATAAACAATTAGTCAAGTTATATGCATGCCTAGTACGTAAAAGCTATATGAATATATTCATATATGTTTCTAAAGATCTTTTAGTGTGACATTGATTATATAGCAACTGATGATATATTATTGTAGGAAAAACTGATGACCAAAGCATACTTTCTATAGACTAATATGTACGCTTGCTAAAAACGAGTGAAGGGAGTATTGTTTTATGCACTCGGAATATCAAAATATATAGCCACCCATTCATGCACACATAAATCATAGAAGCAGACACGCCACATATACATTCAAAACTGGGAATGCATGCAGCTGTACTAACCATATGTATTGTCAGTTGATGCTGGAATGTCAGTCACCATCCTGCACAGAAACATGAATTCGTTGAAAGTTATTAATTATAATTTGATCATACAATGAATAAAACAATCTGATAAAAAAACAAACAATTTTCCACCGATCACCAACTTATATTGCATGTCTTGTCTTGAAACGTGCATGTAATACATAAGTTTCAAAATTGGGCCACATTTCATGAACTCTGCTGTTTTCAGCAGGGAAGGAAATAATACAAACTCAAATCCACTGTTAGGTTTGCCTTTGTGCTTTGCTGCAGCCATTCTATTGTAGACTGATATTTTCATTTTAGGGTATCTCATGTCTTCCTACTAGTTTCATGGATATAGCCATGGTCACTCAAAATACTCGACAATATTGTAGAAATCTAGATTAAAATATCTCTGTCAATTTGGTGTTTTCATCCAGAAATAAACGAAAGAAACTGAAACCCTAATACATGCTTTTATGAAATTATGGGAAGCACATCTGCATATATAGCACTATGATAATGCAATGCTTGTGGGCAAAACAAGCGAACAATATGGTCTGAGGTTGTTCTCACCAGTGCAGGTACTCCCTCAATGTTGGGTTGCTTGGGTTTGGAGCATCAGGATCGACCATCACCTGTTGTAATAATGTTTTCCAAAAGTTACCACAAAAAACGCTGTACAGGTATCCACGAGAACACTAGCATCTAAATGTAATTAACAAGTAGTTAATCAACAAGGCATGAGTTTACCAGGGTATATGCAACTCGATAATCATCCCCTCCAATCTCGACCATCGGCCTATCAGACACCGCTGGAGAGCGCAACTCCATGCCACTGACAATAGGAGCACCATTAAATAGAACCATCAGATCAACTGTGGTGTTGAAGGGATCCAAGACCTCTCCTATGACACGAGCTGTAATCAAGGAATCGTTAGCCGCCATTTCAAGTATTATTGCTTGAACTGTGTACAGGGTTGAACTTGGAGTATTGTGGGCCTTGTAGGTACAAGCTGAAAGGGTGGTGTGATATTTATAGAATGAGTGGGTCAACATACCACGACAAAACTACTGGCTTGGAATATTTTGACGATACTAAAGCTTGAAGATTGCTGGATATTCTCCGCTTTGAGGGGCGGTGATCGAAATATTCTCCTTGCAATTGGGATCTCAAAAGTTCTTGTTGAGTTTATAGATTAGTCAAAACATAAAGTATCGATTGGTCAGTTGATGTAGGGCACATGAATGGTTGGATTTGGGACACGTTTTGATTTGCAGCCCCAGGTCGGTGCCTTACCAATTTCTTGTGTGCCCAGTGTGCATTTGCTGTTATTGGATGCCAACTTAAGTTTTCACCCTCATCTGTCAAAAACAAGCAGAGACACCGCCACAGAAGCTTAAATGTTTTGCATTGGCTACCGCCCATATGCCTTTTGTTGAGATTGCATCACATCTACATTAAATCTGTTTGCCCTTTGGGTTAGAATGCTTCAAATGACGATTATATTCTCCAAATTGATGTCCGACTCATTATCCATTTGATTAGGGCACATATATATTGGAAAACCCAACTTTGTTGATAGAGCCTCTCTACTTGAGAGGACGATCATCCAGGTTTGAACCCAGGTGCTCAAAGAGTCAGTGGTCTTGTGAGTACCTTCTTAACAGGATCAATACTCCTCTCCCTTAAGACAAGGTTAGGGGACATCCTCTCCCAGTGTGGTCGAATATTTTTTTTATCGGGGCATAAAGCAAACATCCTTGGACGTTATTAACCCATCCTAATTGCAAGTTTTCCATGAGGACTTCATCCAACTGGTGCTGTGACCATCTTCATGCCCCTTCATTGCTTCTATCAATGACAACAGCCACTTTTCAACATCAATATCCCAGGGTTCCAAAAGATTACAAACAAAAAGACACCCCAGCCAAAAAATCAAGGCCATCAACAAAATAAAATTCTAAAAGACGATGGGAATCCCCTCAACTTTTAGATGGAGGCAATGGACTTTTAGAGAATGGAGACAACTTCACTCCACAATCAGAGGGAAGCGCTAGCTAGGTGGTAGCGTGAATCATTGTAACCGAATTGAAGATTCTAACAAAGAATCTCTTCTCTTGCATGGGTACACATAAAATCAGAATCTAGCTTGCTACTCTTTCCGTTCTATTTACCATTCAAACTAGATCGGTGTTTAATTAATAAAAGATATTTGGTACGGTTCATTTCAACATTTAAGGGTAAGTGTTGAATATAAGTGCATTGACCTTCATTAACTCAGGCTTTTGGTGTTAACTAAAGCTGGTGCATAATAGTTTATGTGGTATCACAATGAGATGTTGACTTTTCACTGTCTCCAAAGTGCAAATTCGGTCATATGCCTGAAAATAAAATAAATTTCAAAAGATTATAAAGAACTTTTAAGATAAATTTATGCATATAATATTATTATATTATTGCCAAATTAAATAACTTGAAAGTTACCGACAGGACGGCAGCGATTGACCACCAACCCTAAATATTTAGCACATGCACATGCTTTTCCCTTGAATCTCACACGTGGGAAGGTCAGGGCCACCATTTCAGCTCCACTGTGAGTGCAGCCGCGCGCAGTAGCATACACCACTCACCGAGGATTCTTCTCGGAGCGTGGATGCATCGGGCATACACATCTCAGAATCGGTCTCTCTCGGCTGTGTGTCTCAAAAAGAAACGCTATCTATCTCAGGGTGTGGGTCTAAAAGTAATATTCGACAAGGCATATTCAGCAAAGTGCGTTTTTTCCCAGCGTCCTCAGACGCATATCTGAATTCCTTTCCTTAACCCCTTTTGGCACATGGCTCCGGACGCACAGCTTGATTCCATCAGTCACGTCTGCTACGGGTAGACATCACCTCGAATCTACGTAAAGTGCCCCACAGGTCGTGATTCCTAGCTAACAGGCCGCCGGCTGGCTGGCCGGCCGCTCTGTTGGGCTCCGGCCATGCGATGGATCAAGAAGACGAGATCCAAGACCCGCAGGAACCGACCGTGTGTACACCGTACGAGCCACGATGGCCGGCCATATTTTACGACGCGCGCTAGCTGGCTTTTATATTATAGAAGAGCTTTTTCACGTGATCGACGAACTTATCCTTGGAGGGATAGGATGGAAACAGTCGGATGATGAAGCGCATTCCGTTGAAACGGCAACACAACAGATGATTTGTTTGACGACGTAGAAAGTAAGAGAGCAGGTCGTCCCGGGTCAAGGTTTTCTTTTGAGCTGAGGGAGAGAAAAGGGAAATATTCTCTTGCAGGTTGCATTGGGTTTTAGTTCTTTGTGGCCATTTAGAAATGTGTCAGTATCAAGTAGGCCTGGCTGATTTATGTCGGCATCTATCGATGAAGGTGTCAATGTCATGAGAGATGGAATTATCGTCCAGACATTGCCAGACTGCGACATAACTCAAGAGTTTATGTTAATTTTGTTTACCATGCATGTCAAAGAGGTAAACCATAAACATGCTTTATCTATATACATTTCATTAATAAATTAAAGCTAGGCACACCCTCACATTATGCGGCCTGTTCGCTTCAGCTTATAAGCCGGCTGAAAAGCTGAAACGGCTGATTTGTTGTAAGAGGAAAATACTGTTTGGTGGCTGATAAGCCGGCTAAATAAGCTGAAGCGAACAGGCTCATGGATTTTCATATGGATTTGTGGCTATATGCATTCGGTTTGTTTGGTCTTTTGGGGTTCGGTTTCCTGGCATTTAAAAATTTGGGTTCATTTTATTCGGATGCGGAAGGAGAGGAGTAGGGGTGGGGGTGGGGAGGAACACAAGATTCATTAAACATTTTGAAACAAGGATGATTAGCACTTTGATTAATACCCATTATCAAACACCATTTGAATTACAATTTATACATGTATGACACCATTTGGAATTTTTTGAACTCAAAACAGGGTGTGGTCTAATACATATCTTGGATGTACTTATATGTATATATGATCAATGATTGTCTGCATTTACTATCTATGATTGTCTGCATCTATATATGTCTGTAGCGTACAAATCGAAGTTAGGAATTTATATCACCATCATGTTCAAACTGTAGCTGGTGATCGATCTTGGATAGTTTCAGTCCTTGATATGCATATTTGATCTTAGATGAAGGCATATGGCACGTGCATGTGATCTTTTGGAAAAAAAATAAAAAGCGGTAATTTGCTATTTTCCAAGTGCTTGGAACAAACTTTTTTTTTTCAATCATTGTAATGGCTTGGATCGCACAAAACCCCTAAAAGGTTTAGATTAAAGATGGGTTAGCTGGAGCCTCTAGGGTTGGCTACAGCCGGCATGCAATGGTCAAATCTACAGTGGTTGCGGTGTTGCACAACGTGAGAGTCACTGAGGCTGGAGGACAGTGAACACACTTCAGAGACTGATTAGTGCAATGGGTACAGATCTAGCGTAGGGAGAGGAGGAGGAGCGAGGAGGAGAGCTAAGGGCGCGAGCGTATAATGAAACTCCTATGATAGGTAAGGAGGCATCACTGGTGGAGAACTGAACATTAGTCCTGGGTTGGAGAGAGTCATATCTCTCGAATATCCAACGGGGGCTAATCTTTTAGGACTAAAGGTGCCCCTCTTTAGTCCCGGGTCACTCACCCAGGACTATAAACCCTCTTTAGTCTCGGTTGCTAATACCTTTTTTCTTTTTACCCTAAATTCTTTTCCATATTAATGCTAATTGTTGCTTCACTTATACGTATACATATATAGACACACCTATACATATACATTCTTAGCGTACACTACTTACACGTATACGCTCGTATTGTATGCATGTCGTATATATATTTCATGATAGTATATGCATAATATTAATTATAACTACTACATATACAATTCTTAGTATATTATACACATCAAACTAGTATTAATATAATTACTATATATACAATAATTTGTCCTCGTAATTCTTAGGATCCTCCCATCGTGGTGTTGCTTGGTTCGGCTACTGAATGTCCATTGTAATAAAATTCTCCTTTGGGATTTATCACCTCGTCCACTAGTGTTTCCTGGATTGTCACAAGCCTTTCCTTCTCCAAGAGTTCTTCGCGAATCTGCCACATCTGTAATTTGGAAATATGTGAATGTTACACCAACAATTAAATAAAAGGAGCTAGAAAACGATTAATAATTAATAGGTTTATTTTACGTATAGTTATATCATCCGATAGCACCTTGTCTCTCACGAATGTGCTCGCAGATATAGTATCCACATAAATTATTTCCTTGTTTGTGTCTCAACAACTTTAGTGGAAAAAACAAGTTATGAAATTATAGAATGTATAAAATGTGCAAACTTCATACATACTGGAAAAGTTGTACTGAATGTAAGTTTTTCTTTGAAATCACCATGGTGAGTCTTACAGAATCATTTCCATGCACTGCGAATTAAAATAATGAATGAAACAGTGTTAGGTGAAAATTTAGGAAAAAAACTTTTGCATAGAGATAAAGATATTACAAGTTAAGCATGTCTTGAATGTCTTGGTACTCGTCCTCTGGTTTCCTCAACGAATCAAACACAATAACCTTGCTTTGATCATTCATAATTATAAGGAGAATCCAGTGGAAACTGTGTATATAAATGTTCATATTAGAACTAACTAACATTAATTAGGTAAGGAAAGGAAAAGAAAATAGACGGTACCCACACTTACTTAAAGTTGTAAGGCGGTAGTATGTATTGCTTGTAATTCTGTTGCTCCAAGAATTTGTATATTTGGTCCAATGTATCCTTGGGTGATCCCGTATCTGATCTTGGTTAACAAGCGCTAGGTCCATGAAGCCAACGTTGAAGTACGATTCTCGATGGCACCTCTGAATTTGCATCCTACATAAATTGAAAGGCAAAGTTATTGGGGCCACACACACACAAAATAATGATCTGAGCCAAAATTAACATCTAATAAACACACACTTATAGAACCCAGGCGCTGATGAGAGAGACATCAAGGGTATCTTGATGGTACACTTCATAAATATCCTTGAATTCCAACCACAGTAGTTTCTCACCTTCACCGAAAAAATCAATCGGTTTAACAAGAAGAGCGAACATGAGCCTGTCATTGGCCGACTACTCTATGTACCACTGATGGAATTCATACATCTTAGTTGTGAGCTCCTGTACCAATTCAGACCTGACTAGAGGCTTGCCTAACTCAAAGGGCCATTTAGGTACAGTCTTTTCTGGAGGTGACGGTTCGTCTTGCCCTAAAACTTCAGCAAGCAAGAGACCTATCTCTGCCATAAACTTAACAACCTTAATTTGTTGTTAATTTGTTATTCTAAAGGCAAAGATACTATTTGTACGTTGAGCTCTTGATCCGCTTGCTGATCTTACTGCCTGAGCTAGGGGATAGTACAACTGGATGACGACTCTCCTCATTTTTCTTCTGCCAAGACTTAACTAACGAACGATCGTAGTTCGATAGTAATGTCTTCTTGACTTCTTTTTTCATGCCAATAAAAAACTTAAATTTGGCTAGATCTATTGGCTTAGGCTCCATCTCCTCCGCTTTTTTTTCTGCAGTGATTTTTCAAACCACTCCCTTACATGTGCTTGCGATGCCTCCTCCAATTCCTCAGGAGTCATATCACCTTCTAGCTTCTTGATATGTTCAGACTTCTTTTTTTTCTGCCTCGGTTCTTTCGCCTTTGGTTGCCTTGGCTTGGAAGGCGGTGGTCGCGACTTCTTGAGAGATGCTGCATGTGGTTCCTTGCTCGCACCAAACTTTAGTCCCGACACTGTAGACGGTTGCTCCCGCCTGCAGGATTCGATGGTGCTGGAGATGGTGATCGAGCAGGATGCAACGGTCTTGGTGGTGACGACAGTCCTGGAGGTGGATGTGCTGGAGATGATGTTCTTGAGTTCTGAGGAGATGGTGGCTGTGGGGGATCTATGGGAAGAAATATGCCTCCTGACCGGGGATAATGATGATGTAACGTTTGCGCCATAGAATGATACCGTGAAGTGCATCTCCTACTGCCCTATCCTCGTCACCTCTTGGGAGGTCGAGCTCTAGGCTTTCATATTTACTATCACAAATTTACTCCACCCCAACGGTGGAGTAGCTAGGTGGAATCGCCCTACCATGGCTTGTCTGCCCTGATAGGATTGTTAAAGCACTTCCGTACACCACCTGTACATATAGGAGAAATAAAGAAGTTATTAAACTCCCGAGGCATGGATCAATTGAGATTATTATATAAATTATATATATGTATACCTTAATAGTGAGGTTGTCAAATGGTCTGTACAGCTCACATGAGGTGCGTTGAGTGATGTCATCCACAAGGTACCATTGGTTGTCCTGCACAACCACGGGTAAGCTTGGCATGTTCTCATCAGGGACCCCTATGGAAGCACAGCTGCTACGGCGTTGAGAAGGGCTGACAACGACATTGGGATCCGGCAGTGTTTCAGATTGGGCCATCTCAGTAACTGTCAGGGCCACTCGCCGATTAATTTCTCCTTGCATTCTTACGTCTTGTTCATGCACTTTAGCTTCTATCATGTGCCACCATCTCTCCTCTTGCTTTTCTTTTCTTCTCTTCCGGCTTCTATACGTGTCAATGTCCCTACAGAAAGCATACTTCCACGGAACCACCCCGAAGTCTTGGCAACGTCCTAGGTGTTCGGGATTACCAAGCTCAAAGGTAGCTCATCGTTCTCTATCAGGCTTGAACTTTTCTGCTTTAGAATCTTCAATGTTTTTGATAAACCTTAGGGCCTTCTCACGTATTGTTTTGTTGAAAACAAGTGTCCCATCCTCAGTGCTAAGGGTACCTCTGTGAGCGTAATACCAATTCTTTGATCCATCGGGCCAGTCAATAGTTACTGGTATAATACCTCGATCGAGTAGGTCTTGTTCCATCTTTCTCCATATGGGAATTGCACTCCTGTAACCACCTTGCCCTAGACGAAGATGGTACTCCTTCTTCTTGGCATTGCCTGAGTTGACATGAACCTTGCTAAAAGTTCAAGATTCATTAATTAGGATATAGTAATAATCAATATGAAGTTATAGATGAGGTAAAATAATGAAAATGATATATACCTTGCCGGAACCTTCCATCACGGCAATGTCTTGTTCCGCATTGTGACACCCGTGCTCGGGCTCATCATTGCCATCATCGGACATGTTGAGGAACATATCCGCTTGGCTACCTCATCCTCAATGTAGGTTCTTGGAACATTTGAGCCACTACCGCCAGCAATAATCTGCTCCATTATATACCTTTCATCCTCTTCATCTCCCATCTCAACTAATAATGATATTAGTTATACACACATGTAGTCATAGATAGATTAAATTAAATATTATCTTAAGTAGTACAGTAAATGTATATACATGAAATCATACAACAACTAATCTATAAAATTATACTAATTTTCCTAAGCATTTATACAAAAAAAGACTAATTTTGTAAACATTTATAATAAATTATACTAATTTCTACTAAAGTATACTAATTTCCTAAGAATTTCCACTAATCTACTAAATTCTACTAATTTTATTAAATTATACTAATTTCTACTATTTTCTACTAAATTCTACTAAATTTCTATTCAATTATGCTAATTTCTACTAAATTCCTAATTTAATCTACTAATTTCCTAATTAAAAAAGTTCTACTACTTAATACTACTTTCTACTAATTTTCTATTTAATTTCCTAATTAAAAAACCTGGCTTGCGTTCGCAAGCTGGGGGCTTGCGCCAGCGCTACCGCGCGTACCTCTTCATGAGGCGGTGGCGGTTCGGATGTGCGTGGTGACAACGAGGAGGCCGGGGATGGTTGGCAGAGGCCGAGGATGGGGATGGCGCGCACAGCGAGCCACGGGGCGATGATGAGGAGGCGTAGGCGTGACGACCTGGGAAGAGGCTGGCGGCGATGGCCGGCTGGCGGCGCTGGAGAGAGAGGCGGCGTTGAGGGTGGCGGGGCTGGCGGTGGAGGGGTCACGCTGGCGATGCCCGCGTGGGAGTGGTGCGGCAGGCCAGGGCGGAGGACAACGGAGAGGACACGCGCGGCTGGGGTGGAGGACGACGGAGAGGGCGCGCGCAGCTGGGGTGGAGGATGATGGAGAGGCGCAGGGAGTGGCGGCGGTGGAGGAGGGCGGGGCCTCGCGGCACGTCGACGGGAGCCAGCAGCGGACGCGACCGCCGTGGAGGACGACGCGGTGGCCGGGGCGGAGCAAATGAAAGGTGGCGGATTGGGGAGTGAAGTGAGGAGGAAGAAGGGGGCGGATAAGAGTATAAAGATATTTATACCTCCTAATCCCGGGTAGAGTTTCCAACCGGGACTACATGGGGCCTTTAGTCCCGATTGGACTGAAGGCCTCTCCTTTTTCATTTTCCACTGTTGCTGCAATTGGTTTTGTAGTTTTAATTTATATATGTTTTAACTTGTTTTGTACTACTGTTGTTGAAGAAAAATAAAAAAATTACATATTTTGAACACACAAAAATATATTAAATTAGCAAGTATATTTAAAATAAGTTTGAATCAGTCATTAATTCTATACTAGTTTATTAAGTTTCTAAAATAATATTTTAATGCATCAATTGATCAATAAACTCTTCAATGAAATAAAAAATACAATTAATATATGTTGTTAAGTTAACATTGTTTATATTGATCGAATAAAGGTTCACCATAGAGCATTACAATATAATTGAAAGTTTCTGATGGCCATAGACATTACATAAAGGTGCACCATATATAGTGCATTACAATGTAATGTTAAAAAACTTCATCTTGATGAAAGTTTCTTGGTCATGATCTCGGCGTAAGTACGGAGCCTCTTCTTTGGCTAGCATGATGCTTGGGTCAGCTTCAATAGCGAATGGAGGCATGCCATCAAACTGATCATAATCATCTGATTGGTCTGTTTTGTCCTCGACTTCCATGATTTTTCTTTTACCTGGAAGAACAATGTGGCCATTTGGCTCCCATGGTTTTTCTTTACCTTTTAAATTTTTCTTGGGTTTGCTAGATATGTCCTTCGCATAGAAAACCCGATGCACATCATTGGCAAGGATGAACGGTTCATCATTGTATCCAGTCTTGGTCAGATCCACTATTGTCATTCCATACTAATTTTTCGTTACACCACCTCCAGTCAGCTTCACCCATTGGCAACAAAATAGAGGGATGTTTAACGGTCCGTATTGTAGTTCTCAGATCTCCTCTATGAAACCATAATACAAGTCCTTACTCCTGTTGCTGTCTATGGCATCTATACAAACACCACTATTTTGGTTGGTGCTTTTTTGGTCTTGGGCTCTTGTGTAAAATGTATAACCATTTATCTCGTAACCTTAGAATTTCACGATTGTTCTAGATGGTCCCCTAGCTAACCAAGCGAGTTGTTCGTGAATCGCAGAGTTACCCATAAGGTGTTGATGCAACCAAGAGGGAAAAGTATCCATAAGATGACGTATAATCCAGGCATCAGATTTCGTCGGGTATTGAGAAAATAGAATATGTTTGTATTCCTCAATATATGGAGCCACAAAGGATGATTGTTGCAAAACCATGAAGTGTGCTTTATGGAACAAATCACTATCATGTCTCAAACTTGATTTCCTTCTAAGTGCGCCCTTTCCCCTTAGCCTCCCCTAGTGGCGTGATACTGGAACCCCAATCAAATTAATTGAGTCAATAAAATTAATACCAAACTCAATGACCTCATATGTTCTATATCCCTTGGTGATGCTTCCTTCTGGACGGGCATGATTAAGAACATAGTTTTTTAGACTAACATGAACCTCTCGAAAGGCCACATATTGTGCAGAAATACTGGATCGAGAATAGTAATCTCTTTGACTAGGTGAATCAGGAGGTGCGTCATAATATTGAAGAAGGATGGTGGAAATACCAACTCAAAGCTGACAAGACATTGTACCACATCGTTCTGTAGCTTTACTAGCTTGGTTGGATCGATTGCCTTCTGTAAAATTGCATTGAGAAACGTGCATAGCTTCACAAGCACCAATCATACATTCTCTGGTAGAATACCCCTCAGTGCAACCGGAAGCAACTGAGTCATCAATATGTGGCAGTCATGGGCCTTTAGACGGGACCTTGATACTATTCATGTAGTCAAACATGCTATCCTTCTCTTCCTTACTGAGAGTGTAACTGGCAGGACGTAAGTAGTGCTGTTCTTTATCTCTCTTTTCCGAATGTAGGTCATCTCATTATTTCATACGTTTTAGGTCCTGTCGTGCTTCCAATGTATCTTTTGAGTTCCCACAATAACCCAAGAAGCCTAGCATGTTCATGCAAAAATTCTTTGTCAAGTGCATCACGTATATTGCATTGCAGACCTCTAGGATTTCCCAATAAGGTAGCTCCCAAAATATCGACTTCTTCTTCCATATGGGTGCATGTCCATTATCGTCATTCGAAACAGGTTCGCTACCAAAACCCTTTCCAAAGACTACCCTTACATCCTTTATCATCTCAAATATACGCTTTCCATTATGATGTGCAGATTTTTTACGATGGTTTGGCGCTCCTTTGAAATGCATCCCTTTCTTTCTTAACGGGTGGTTACTAGGAAGAAACCGACGATAACCCATATACACAACCTTCCTACTACAGTGTTTCAAATACATGTTGTCTGTATCATCTAAACAATGGGTGCAGGTCCGATATCCCTTGTTTGTCTGTCCTGAAAGGTTACTCAGTGCAGGCCAATCATTGATGGTTATGAATAACAATGCTCGTAGGTCAAAACTCTCTTGTTTATCTTCATCCCACACACGTACACCTTCTTCCTTCTAGAGCAGTAAAAGTTCATCAACCCACGGTCTTAGGTACATGTCAATGTCGTTGCCGGGTTATTTTGGGCCTTGGATAAGCACTGGTATCATAATGAACTTCTGCTTCATGCATAGCCAAGGAGAAAGGTTGAACATACATAGGGTTATAGGCCAAGTACTATGACGACTACTCAACTCACCGAATGGATTGAATCCATCACTACTTAAACCAAACCTTATGTTCCTTGCATCACTTTCAAAGTCCGGGAATGCTCCATCAATTGATCTCCATTCGGCCCCATCAGCGGGGTGTCTCAGCATGTCATCTTGCTTGCGTTCTTCTTTGTGCCAAAGCATCAACTTAGCATTTGCCTTGTTTCTCAACAAACGCTTCAAACGTGGTATTATAGGGAAATATCACAATTCTAGCATTAAGTTGACCGGTGTAATTTCATGTCACTCTAATTTAACATGCAAACTATCAAAAAAATTGTAGCAATGACCAAATTCTATTTCTTACACCTACAATTTATTTACCTCTATTTTATTGCAATGACTAAATATTAAAAATACAGTTACTCTATTTTTTCTCATTCCTAATATTGATCAAGATATTTATCTAATACGAATCCTATATAACAAGCAAGCTATCCATCAAATTCTAGCTCAAAAACATGTACAAATAAAAAATCCTCTCCATTCTCCCTCATTCTAAAAAACTCATTTTTCTTTATCTCTAAAGCATAATAACAATAAATGAAGGCAGGATGAAGTAGCTAACCTTTACAACACTTTGGATGAGTGAAATCCCTAAGAAATTGAAGAAAAAAATTAGGCAGCACCTCCCTAAGCTTGCTTGGTCACCATGGAGAAGGAGCCCGAACCTCTCGGTCTGAGTGGCTCGGCTCGGGGATTGTGCCGTCGGTGGCCGTTTGACCCGGGACTCCATTAGTCCCAGGTCCAAAAAGCATCGAAACATATTATGCTAGCCCTCGTCCATACTAGCCGTTACAACCGGGACTAAAGGGGGCTTTTAGTCTCGGTTGATATTACCGACCGGGACTAAAGCTCTTGTCGTTAGTGGTTGTCCGTGGTGGTCGTTTGACCTGAGTCCTGGGTTCAAAATGTGTCGAAACATATTACGCTGGATGGAAGGTCTATTCTCTACTAGTGCATGCAGAAGCTTGCTGGAGGGAGGGAGCGAGGGTTTGTCGGAGAGGGAGAAGGGGGAAGGAAGGAGGAGGTAGAGTCAACACAGTTCTTCTCCTGCGGCTATGGAAAGCCCACGCAACCCCAGCCCCTAACGCACGAGACACATACTGCACTAACGGTGATGGGTTGGAAAGAGTCGATGATAAAAAAAAAAGAGTATGCCGTATTATTTTGAAACAGTTTAGATACGTACAAAATGAGATTCGTGGGTGAAGAAATAAAAATAAAGCATGCCCAGCTTTAGTTTTTCTTTTGACGGAGAAAAAGTAAATTCTCATGTTTCTCATGTTCCGTTGATTTGTGCGGGCATCTAAGATTGTATCCGTATCTTGTAGGGTTAGAACATATGTATTGATGTCATGCAGGGGGTGTTCGGATACTTAGGTGCTAAACTTTAGCAGTGTCACATCGGATGTTCGGATGCTAATTAGGAGGACTAAATATGAGCTAATTATAAAACTAATTGCAGAACCTGTGCTAATTCGCAAGACGAATCTATTAAGCCTAATTAATTCATCTTTAGCAAATGGTTACTGTAGTACTACATTGTCAAATCATGGACTAATTAAGCTTAATAGATTCATCTCACGAATTAGACTCCATCTGTGCAATTAGTTTTATAATTAGCCTATATTTAATACTTCTAAGTAGCATCCAAACATCCGATATGACATGTGCTAAGCTTTATTATAGGTATCCAAACACCCCCGTAGTATAGATTCATCACACATAACTCATTAACTCTACTAGTTTGAATATCAAGGGAAAGAGGTAAACATACTTCATCTTAAGATGGTCTAATTAACAAATCATGCAACCAGCAGATTCGTTTATCAAATAGCCAATTTTTGTATATGTTTGGAAATTCAGTTTGCTTGCTCTTCTCGATTAGGTTCCGTGTCCTTCAGAAATTTGGGTTCATTGTAGAAGGGGTGGGGAGGCATGAAGCAAGAGCATATATATTGGAGGTAGACGAACACAATAGTGTGATTGATACATGTATTACGTCATTTCAAGTTTGAACCTGAAACAAGGTATGATCTATGCATATCTTGATGCACTACATATATGTGTGGTGGATGATAGGCTTTATGTGTTCTTTATGTATGTGGAGCAAAGATCAATATATTAGTAATTTGTGCCGCGCGCTATCTTGTTCAATTAATCCCTGAATATTTTTTGTCGAATAATCCAACTAGTGGAGATAAAGAAAATGACATAAAGTAGATTCAAAGTTCACCAACAACGTGAGCTAATAGAGATGGGTGGCACATCAACGTGATTATTGAGAAAAAGATTCTATGATCGTGTAAAGTTTTCCACATGTGTGTGTGGGGCACATGATTTGACGTATATTGTTTATATGATGACGTTTGTGTAATGTGAATGGGTGCAGATTTGATTTTTTTTTTGGTTAAATCTTTAACGAATATGAATTTCCAAATCAAGTTAATTTTCTAACTACTAGTTAATAATAATGTATTTGAAAGTTCCCAGGTGCAGTACTAACATGCATTCATACGCTGCAGAACCAACAGATGAGGAATGAGCATGGGGTCTGATCTTGGTAAAAAGTGTCGAGCCGGAGCCGAAGCAGGATCATGGGGTGCAAGCCACTTAGAATTTTAGGGGGGCATGAGGGTAGACAGATCGAATATAATGGGAAAATTGCCTGCTCTCTGATCTAATTCCCACCACACATGCACCACCTGTTTGCTATTTGGCCTCCATTCAGTTATATAAGACCATCTCTTACAGAACTTATCTGATCTATGTTCACTTTTAGCACTTTTCCCATTCGATCACCATACATCTATGGCAAGGTAAAATAAAGAGTAATATACAAAGCTACCTTGGAAGATGATTTCAAATCTAACAAGGTTAGTGTGTTTAGAAGGTATTGGCCATCGGGAGGGGAAAGTGAACATGATGGAAGATTGATGGTGGTATAATGATATAGGTTAGTGGGTTTTGTGGGATAGGAGTTCTGCGTGTGAATTTGTTATGATAGTGGAGAGTATAGCGTGAGTACTTAATTAATTGTTGTAGTGGATTTATAATGGTTCGCTAATGGATTTCATATGATGTGGCTCGATCATGTCTTTGTTTGTAGTTAATACTTATCCGATAATGGATTTATTAGCAAGAAACATGTCGAATCTCTAATGTCCTTATGCACGACATGGATCGTGCTCTAGTCACCTCGCTCCTTCATCCCTAACAAACATAATAATACCTGGAACCACTATAAGAGAAATACTCATCCGTGCCGGCCATTTGAGAGCAGATATGGACATCCATGGCGGCCTAAACACGAGCTGGCACGAAAAACCCATTATCAGGGCCCGCTCCATTTAGAACCAGCATGAATGCTTTTTAGGATTATTCGTGCCGTCTCAAGATAGAGATGGCAAGCATAATGAATCTATAATAGCCGACACGGATATCAGATCAATATATTAGGCAGCAAGCTAAGGATAATCCATTATCCATGATGGCTTTTGGCATGAATAATTTTTCCAACTCTGCAGTTTGAATTTCAGGTTGTCCTGTAAAATTCATAATTTTTGTATACAGATTGAGATGGAGATAAACTTTATATGAAAAATTGTAGGTTTTAACCAGAACTACAATGTTGAAAATATTTGGATTTCAAACCAATTAGATGCGAAAGTTGTAGACAACAAGGGTTAAAAGGAATTGAACTCCTTATCGCCCTCAACGATGTGAGGTGGGATGGTAAATGAAGGATCTTTGCGGACAGGTCGTGAATTCGAGGTGGGTACAGCACGCATGTGCATTTCACGATATATTTTGTTATTTGTTTGTAAATTCCTATTCTAACTATCCGCAACGGTTAATATAAGCGCCGGAATGGATACTTATTGTACGCCGGCACGGCCAGCACGGATATGACGAGTATCTGCATCAGTTTCGTTACACCGGTCGATAACTGCCATGGATGATGTTTAAGAACCGGCACAATTATGGTTCGTCGATCTGGGTGTCCCTGACTATGTAACACCGGCAGGCCATATGGGTATAGTGATACGGCGATACGAGAGCGTGGTGATATAGTCTTTCGAAAAAACATAGTGATGATATAGACAAAATATTGGAGTATCGGGTACAGGTACGACTGGGTTAGTGAAGAATTATTTATTCACTGCTTCGACCTAAGGTTAATAATAAAATAAGTGTCCTTTTAGAAAATAGTAATGGTTCAGGACATGAGGTTAGTGGGCAACTAGAATTAGAATTAATTGTTTCATATGATGTCAAGTCATTCAGAATGTTCGTTCATCATACATCTAATGGTGAGAGGAATTATAGATTTTTAGACTAAATCCGATGGTTGATGACTAGATAGATCCTGATAATGTAGGATGAATTAGTTATTGAAGATTATCTATAGTAAACTCAGAGTGTTTTAAAGAAGCATGGGCATTCTTTTTTTTTCATTGATCCATAATTAATTTGTAGGATATAAAATACTCTGAGTTTACTATATATGTAGGATATAAAATATCCTAATTGTCCATAATTAATTTGTTTAGTTGGTTTTTGAGAGCCGAGCTAGCTTATAGATTTCCGAAGCCATTTAATTATGCATGCATGTAATTAAGGGCCTGTTTGGGAGCACTCCACTCCATAAAAATCAGCTCCACTCCATCAGCTCCACATTTTCCTAGCTCCACTCCACCAACTCCAAAAAAACATGGAGCTGCTGCACGTGTTTGGCTAATGGCAGTACTCCAGCTCCAAAAACATTAGCACTTGTTGTGAATGGTCTATTATACCCATGTGAATAGGTCCCACTTGTCAGTCTCCTTTTCTTCTCCTTCTCCTTTCTTCTCCTTCTCCTTTCTTCTCCTTTCTTCTCCTTCTCCTTTCTTCTCCCGAGGTGCCGCGAGTACCCCTCCTCAGGATTGTTGCTCTCTGCTCGTGACCCAGGTCCAGCGTCCAAGTTGCATTGCAGTTACCGGTCACACAAATCTGTGAGGGTGGAGTCCAATCTACGAGTGGCTCAGGCCAGGCTTGGCTTGAAAAGTACTACTCGTACGCTGTTAATTATTGGCTGGGGGAGTGCGAGCCACAAGCTGCAATGACGGTGCTTTGATAGCGCCAGCTTTGCTGTCCTCGCCCGGAGGAAGCTCCATAGGTTCACAAGAACTAAATTAAGCTGAATTTGTATACTAATAATTCAGGTAGTGAAATTGTCTAGTACATGCTAATTGCTACTTGGGAATTGGGATACTAGTGTTGCTGTGTAACAGCACGAAAGGGTGTAAAACCGGACCATTCTACTAACAATGTAGTAATGTAACAGTACCGAAGGTGTAAACAGTGTTTATGTAAGATGCTAATGGTGGTTTTGGAGGAGTACATCGAAATTCCATGTAAGATGCTAATGGTGCTTTTGGAGGAGACATAAGGTTCCAGTAGATGCAGACATTTCGCTAAGGATGTACGTTTGCCACTAGAATTACTCCGTTGAAATTGAGCAGGCAAAGTTTTGTGGTCGGAACAATTGCAGGCCAAAAAGGGAAGTAGAAATGTAGTATACTATAATTAAGAACCTAATGCAAGAGGAGGGGGATTGAAAATCAGAGGACAGGAAAGCAGCAGCCAGCAGGTGCATCGAACCAAGTTCGGCGAGGCGGCGACGGCGGAGAAAAATCGGACGGTTAGGCAGGCAGGGAAGGGCGGGGCCGGGGGCACTGACCGTGTTGAGCGCGGCGAGGAGCGAGTTGAGCCACGGCCGCGCGGCGACGGCGTCGTGCATGCCCTGGGTGGCGACGAATCCCAGGTCCAGCGGCGGCGCCCCCGGCCTCACCATGGGGATGGTGTACTCGACGGCCATGAAGAGCAGGAGGCCGCACGCGAAGAGCGCCGGGAGCGGGTGCCGCCGCAGGACCCCGCCACGCCCGCCGCCGAGCACCACTCGGGGCACCGCCCCCACGTCCCCTCCCCGCCGCCCGCCGCCGCCGCGCCCATCGCCCCCTTCTCGGAAGCCGCGCCCTCACCGCTCGGACGGGAGTTTTTTTTTGTTTGACGAACCGGTAACCTGTGTAACGAGTGGCAATGGTGGGTAAATACCCACCAACTTCACGAGGAGGTCTGTAAAGTGGGTTTTTGGAGCACCTCTTGAGGTACTCCACAAAAAACGTGGATCTATCCCCTGCTCCACCTTTTTCTTGGAGCCGGAGTTGCTGGAGCTAGACGCGTTTGGCTGCAAAATTTTCGGAGTTGGTGGAGTGGAGCAGTTTTTCGTGAAGTGGAGTGCTCCCAAACACCTCCTAACTCAGCATCCTCAATGTAGAGAGGCTTGTTCCACTTCCAATCAACTCATGACTTGTGAGGGGTAGAGATGGCAACGGGCACAAACGCTATTAAATTTTGCCATCCCAAATCCATACCGCTGAAAGCTACTTAAACCCGTTAAAAAAAATCCATATACCCATGACAGATATAAAATTTTGCTCAAACCCGTCCTGGTTGGGTTGCACACTTGCCCAACAACACCCATATATTGTTGTACCTCTACCATTGCGGCTTGTAGCTTACCAATGGCCGATGCATACACGTTCTTCTCATGATTAACAACAATTTAAACATCGAATAGAGGCAAAAAGTTTAATATAATGATCAAGAAGTTCATAGTTTAAAAAATACAAAAAATGAGCAAAAGTTCATAGTTCATACATAAAGTAGTGGAGGGAATAAAACTACAAGTAACAAATTCAGTATTTCAAGTGGCATGGTATAAACATCAAGTTTGTTACAAGGTCACAAAATAAAATGATTGTATGCACTAGGTTTGACCGAGTTTAAAAAGTCTTAGGTTTATGGTTCCCCACTACTGGAGAATTGACCTTCCATCCAACTCCTTTTGTCCCCGTTAATATTTGGCCCATGACAAAAGTAGCTTTAGTCCCGGGTCAAAAATGTGCCCCGAAGGCCACCGCGGGGGGAAGAGCTTTAGTCCTGGTTGTAAACACCAACCGGGACTAAAGACCCCCCCTAGTCCTGGTTAAAACGGCTAGAAATATCGCAACGGGGGCTCAACCCTTTTGTCCCAGTTGGAAACGCCAACCGGGACAAAGGACCCCTTTTGTCCCGGTTGGCAATTCCAACCAGGACAAAAGGATTAGTCCCGGTTGGTAATTTCAACCGAGATAAAAGGAGGGTCTTTTGTCCCAATTGGAAAGTCCAGCCGGGACAAAATTATCAATCGGGACAAAAGGGGGATCTTTTATCCCGGTTGGAAACTCCAATCAGGACAAAACACCCCCTCCCTCGTTCCGCCCTCCTCCACCGGCCTTTATCATATCTCTTCTCTCTCTCTCTCTCTCACGTCGCCCCCTCCCACTCCCTTCCTCCTCTCGATTCGGCCCTTATCTCTTCTCTCTCTCACGTCCCACCCCGGCCCTCCCACTCCCTTCCTCTCCCGACCCCTCACCAGCCCTCCCCCTCCCTCCCGGCGCCGCCAACCCCTCTCTCTCCTGCCCCCGGGCTCCCCCTCTTCTGCCCCTCCCCTTCCCCCTCCGCTCACCTCTCACTGGCAGTGAGGAGTGAGCAACGGGGCGAGGTGCAGGGCAGCGCAGTGGCCTGCGGGGGAGCGGCGGGAGTGCTCACCCCCTCTCTCTCCCTCTCCCCCCATCTTCCTCCATCTTCCTCTTTTTTTTGCACAGGTGGTGGTGGCGGCGGCGGGTTGGGTGAGCAACGGGTGGCGTGGTGGCGGCGGGCGTGGCGGTGGCGGTGCTCACCCCCTCTCTCCCTCTCCCCCCATCTCCCTTCATCTCCCTCTTTTTTTTTGCACAGGTGGTGGGGTGGGGGTTTTTTTGAAACTTTTTAGTCTTGGTTGATTTTACCAACCAGGTCTTTAGTCCGGGTTGAATGATCCGGGACTAAAGACCCCCCCTTCCGTCTCGAAAATTATATCCCGGATGATTTTTAGAGAGATTTGACCCCTACCAACCGGGACTAAAGCTAAGGTTTCCAATAGTGACTATCTCCCAGACCCATGCATGCAAACCCAATAAGTATGTTTTTTCCATTAATAGATCTACATATCTATGGGTAGAAAAATTTAGGGCGTTGCTAGTGCCTAGACGTCCGATGGGAAAACTTCCCATCGGACACTCCGTTGGTCCATCGCAACATCAAAAAATAACGTTTGCAATATAGAAAATAAACGTTTGCAACATAGAAAATCACCATTTGCAACGTCAAAAAATATGTTGAAAAAAATTTATTAGCCATCTGTTGATGATGAGGAAAAAAATTCGCCGCAACATCTATTTTGTGTTGCATGGAACATTCAAATCTCTTATTGAAAATGCAACATCCAGATAAAACACTAGCAACATGTGTGTGAAACATATGCAACATCGCAACATCTAGATCTACTTTGCAACATTCACATGAAACACTTGTACCATTCTTTTGAAACATCTAGCACGGCACGGTGGGATCCGACGTTAGAAAATGGTGGAGGAGGAGGAAGGTGGCGGCGGCTGGCGCGGCTCGCCCCTAGCTGCAGGGGACCGGCGCTCGACACCCTTCCCCGTGGAGCTCCTCAGGTGGCCAAGCCCATTGCCAGCGGTGCCACCACATTGCTCGGTGTAAATCGCATAGGCTGCCGCCATTGCCGAGCTAGAACTCCGCCTCGCATGGGGATATCATCGTCACCATCGATCGGTGACCTTGCTTGGATGAGGGTCATGTGCAGAGGGGCCATACCACCACAGCTCAGGCAAGAGCTCATCTGGCTTGGAAGCAAGGGAGAGAGCTAGGAGAGATAAATGAGTGGTTGAAGCTCGAGCTCCATTGGCTGCAGTCTTGCAGGCCGCAAGTCTTGCAGGTTGCAGCACTCAGCAAGCAGGGAGAAAGAAGAGGGAATTTGGTTGCTTGGTGGCTGTGTTGGAATGGGTGGGAGTCAACGGGCAAGGATAAGAACAACCGAACATGAACTCGCTGTTAATTATATCGGAAAGAAGTTTTGGGTCTGTCAACGTCCGTCCGATATTTTTTCTCTTATCCGAACACCTACCATTACCGAAAATTTATCCACACCCTTACTCTAATAATAAAGTAAAAACCTATTAGATTTCAGGTATCCATTGTCATGCGAGAGCTGACAAAGCTAACATGTGGATCTTACTTAAATTAGTCTAAAACGTGTAAATGCACTTTTGTGGGATAAAATTTGAACCCGGAAAGATCATTTATTTTGGAAAGAGAGGGAGTAGACCTTAATCCACCGTGTATAAACAGTTCACCAGGATCAAATTACAGCTAGCTTCACCCGGCCCTGAACCATGTTAGATCCTCGCTACAGCTAAGGAAAGGGCAAAAGCTTCAATCATGATGCGAATTGGACGAGCAGCGCTCGGACATTCAGGTGCTGAGTAGCCATAAAACACTCCGTTGTTCATTATTAGCTTTTCTCGATAATTGGGATTGACTCCCAAATACCTCAACTCAGACACAAACACGTAGCAGTGGTGGTGACACCGATGGTCATGACGTGAGCTCGTGACCTTAGATCCAGCCAAGTGCTAATATACGAAGTACTAAAGTTTAGCATTAATTCACTAAATGGAGGATTAAAACTCTCAGCCCGAGAGCAGTTAAGAAAAGTACTGCAAAATGGTGCATGGAAAAATTAACCAAAAATATAGATGCATAGATGATGCAAGGATCTATGTTCATGCAAAATTTGGTGTTGAACAAAATTTTGTTCAAGGAGAAACAAAAAAAAAAGAGAAATCAGCCTATGAATAGTGCGGGTTGCACTGTTTTTCTGAAACCCGAAATCCGCTACTGTTTAAAAACTGGTTTCACTTTTTTTTGTTTCTCCTAGCACAAGTATCCATTGCAACTCAAAATTTACATGATGGTAGATGCTTGTTTGTAGTATCCATCCATACTTTTTTTTGCAATTTTTCATGTGCATCTAGTGGTGGTTTTTTTTTAATGGGAGTATAGGAGTACACGAACCCGTGGAGCACCATTACTGCTGCCCTCCCTAAAAAGTTGTAAAATCATTAGCTGGTAGAGGAGAACTAATGGATGCTTAAAAAACTAGCAGTTTAGAAAAAGATCAAAATACTCCAATTTTAATGAAAAGATCAAAATACTCCAATTTTAATGAAGGAGAGAAAAAAGATAAAAGTGACATTTTATATACTTTAGCTATCATATTTTCGAACTGATATGGACTAAAATTTAACAATTTAAATTTTCGCAAGCTGAACTCTGGTGCTAAATTTAGTTTTAGCGAGGACCTTATCCGATCATCAGCTGTTAACGAAAAGCTCCAAGCCGTCACGCTCGCATCCATCCCCATCCCCATTCTCCAACGGCCACCCATGGCCACCGCCACCCTCGCCGCTCCGCCTTTCCTCCCTTCCTCACCGCCGGCGCCAGCACGGACGTGGACGAGGAGGAGGATGAAGACTAGGCCCTTCCTCCGCGCCGCGTGCGCCTACGCGCTCCAGGAGGGCCAGTCCCGCCGCTTCCACCGCCTGCCGTGCGGCCTCGACCTCGAGGTCATCGCCCAGCCCCCGCCGGCGCCCGGAGAGCGCCCGCCGCTGGTGTTCGTGCACGGGAGCTTCCACGCGGCCTGGTGCTGGGCCGAGCACTGGCTTCCCTTCTTCTCGCGGGCCGGGTTCCCCTGCTACGCCCTCAGTCTCCGCGCGCAGGTACATAATCGCGCGCGATGTTTGTCGAAATGCTTCAGTAGGTAGTGTCATTGTCATTGGTGATTCAGGGCAATGCAATGACTACAAATTCCAGCCTGTAGATGGGTCTACATGTCTTGCATTTCATCTTAGATATATGATTCAGTACACTTCAACTGAACAGTTGGTTGTTGCATTGCCTGATTGCCAGTATCTGTTTGTAGAGCATTTGACATTAACAGCTTCCGTGACTTAGTTCGGGACTTTTGCAGGGTGAAAGTAGTGTTCCACAGGAGGCAGTAGCAGGCACACTCGAGGTAATTAGTCTAAGCAGAAGTGGAGTACATTCAAAGCAATCTCAATTGTTCTAGGTTACTTGATGCTGTTCAGTCGGTCCATTCTTACTGCTACTCGTCTTACTGTTAATGTGTGACAGATGTATGATGGGGTAACATTACATGCAATATATTAAGTACTCAAATTATAGGTCGTTTTGGCTTTTCTAGGTTCATAGGCTTATCATACAAACACCTATGAACCTAGAAAAGCCAAAACGACCTACAATTTGAAACGGAGGGAGTATATGTCTTTACCTATTGAACACGTTAAATGTTTTGTTTGAAGTAATACACTGAGAGATATCAAACATGTACCATGATCAAAGTTTCAAGTGCCGTCACATGAGGAATTAATATGTTTAAGCCAAAAATTTCACTATAATACTTTACTTCGTGCTGTAGAACTGGCCCATTTCATTGTCTTACTAGAGTTAGGCCAATATGTGATTGAATTGCAGTAGACGCATACTGGCGATATCGCTGATTTCATCCAGAAGGAGATCCCCTCACCACCTGTACTAATTGGACATTCATTTGGAGGTTTGATTGTGCAGCAATATATATCATGCTTGCAAGGTAGGCTCCTTCAAACTCACATTCATTTTTCTTGTTGCTATGGCAATTCTTTGGATGCTTCTCCATCTTAACTGATTTTGTATCATTCAGAGGCTTAAAAGTTTCAGCTACATAGACATGCTAAGGCTACATTTAAATTGTTTCTCCAAATGGATTTCTTGCATACTTACATTTGGAGTAAAAACAGAAAGCTATTTGGAGACACTTCAGCATACTTGGCAGATTTTATCGTGACATTATAAATCAGTTAAATAGGGAGACAAACAACTAGATTGATTTTCCAGAGGATCTCAAGCTTCTGTTTGCCTAGTTTCACCTTTTTACATACGAGTCTGAGTTGTTTTGTCTAAGTGGTCATTTGATATATTTCACCCATGCTAAGCTGAATAGGAATCATAGTTGTTGACAGGTACTCCAATTAGGTATGAGAATTTGTAACCCAGAGGTTATACAATATTACAATTATACAAATGTAACACATCTATGATTCTACACTAATTGCGCATCTGTCAATTCTCCCTACATAACAAGAGAGTTCAAACAGGATAAAATCAGATACTTCCTTGAGCATTTCTAGAAATCCTCTTTAGTCCTCTTACACATTACGTCAATATCCCAACATCATGACTTGTCTTGATATGTGTTTAAATGCTAGGCTAGGTGCCTATAAAACGTAACATATTAATTAAGTGCCCTGTTTCAAAATTAAAATTGCTCATTGATATAGTTAGGTTAGGTAGAAGTGTAGAATCTATTTTACTTCTTATCAACTGTTAAGTGTATCACTTAAATTCAGAATATTTGAAAACCAAAGTATAAATGATGATCCCTTAGTTTTATTTCAAAGAATATCCTATGTAACTTTCTTGATTCTAGGTTCAGAACTTCATCCAAAGCTTGCTGGTGCTGTCCTTGTATGTTCTGTGCCTCCCTCTGGAAACAGGTATTTCTCAAGTCATCAATTGCATATTTACAATCTTTATTTACTTATCAGAATGCAACTCATTTCTATCATTTATATACAGTGGGTTGGTATGGCGTTACCTTTTGACTAAACCAGTTGCTGCGGTCAAGGTAAATGGATCTGCATTATTACACTTTCTGTTGAGATTTATCACTATTCACTTGGATGTGTTGGAATCTGTTGAGCTAACCTAGTTTTGTAAATGTTTTGTCTAGTATCAACAAATTGTTCAAACATCTATGCTGTGTTTTAGACCTAAATACACCATCAATCTCCATTACAAAGAAGTGCTCATTTATTTACCAATCTAGAAGCAAGTCATATTCCTTGGATTTTCTCCATTCTATCTTGAGTTGTTATTTAACATTTAACTTTTCTGAATTATCCAACCCTATATTTGGTGATATTATTTCCTTATGCCTCACTATTTTGCCTGTCCATGTTGATAATTGTTTTGTTCATAGACAACAGATTGCTACTGACATCACTAAGGTCACTATAAACTGAACTGCGTACTTGATATGATGTTATGCACATGTACCATAATAGAAACCATCGTGTTTCTCTTATTATGTATTTTTGCAAGGTTTCTATTAATATCATTTTGTATCAACTTAGTTATGTAATTGGTGACCATCTGTAAATTTTCAATAATTTTCCTATCAGGTGACACTCAGCTTGGCTGCAAAAGCATATGCAAAGTCATTGCCCCTCTGTAAGGAAACATTTTTCTCCCCACAAATGGATGATGAACTTGTGTTAAGGTAATGAGATCTATGACAGTTCCTTTTGCGTTCAAATATAATCTTTTGAAAATGTTGTATGGTGACATCATGAACTTGGCACCCATGGTGCCTTAGAACTTTCTGTTTCTGAATCTATTAGCTAGTGATTTATTCAACAATGTCTCTGGTATAGCTGCTTCCTTGAGCCAATATCTCATAGGGATGAGCCAATTTTGTAACCTATAAGATATTTTTTGTTGGCATCAATTCATGCTTTTTCAGAGTAGCAGTCATAGTAGTAATGGTAATCGTAGTAGTAGTGTGGTGCTCACACTTTATTTTCTCTTCATTCTGATTGGAATTTGCATGTGCTTCACCTTCTGTCATCCTCTTTCATCTAAGCTTCCCCAAATCAAAGATTTTCATATGAGGTCGTCATTGACACATTTATGGTTTGAATTGTTAATGTTTTTTTCCAATCACAACATAATATCTGCATCACTATCTTGAAGGTACCAAGCACTAATGAAGGAGAGCTCAAAATTGCCACTGTTCGACTTAAGGAAGCTAAATGCAGCACTTCCTGTTCCTTCTGTACCAGATAATACAACAGAAATTCTTGTCATGGGCGCAAGCAATGATTTTATTGTTGTGAGTGAACCTTCCTCCACCTCTTAAATGCATAGTATGATGCAATATCTTGCTTCTAAAATCTTCATTTCTGTAGCATTTTGATAGACCTTATTTTAATAATAGTATCCATATAACTGCATTACACCGACAAATGCCTAGGATTTTGCAATATCAACAAACCAACAACTATACATATTATTGTGGTCTGTGAGATTGATCATTTACATTTTTCCCACAGTTCTGCTGATAAAAAAAATAACAGTAGTATTGTTCGAAAAATGCTCTTCAAAGAGTAGCGATACAAAGTATCCACATTGTAAATTTGATAAAGAAGGAACTGGAAGGAACTTTTTAGTACTGCAGCAACAAGTTTTACCATGTAACTAATCCTTCTATTGACTTGCCTCCAACTTATAATGCACACGTTCATACACCTATTTCTTTTGATCATCAGTGACTTGAATGTTTTGCACACCATTTTAGCATACAAGAGAAGCAACTTGTTCCCTCCCATCATTAATAACTTCGTTTCCTTAAATTAGGATTCTGAAGGACTTTCTGAAACTTCAAGATTTTATGGTGTTCAACCAGTATGTGTGGAAGGTGTAGCTCACGATATGATGTTAGATTGCTCGTGGGAGAAAGGAGCTGAAATAATCTTGACGTGGTTAGAGAAACTCACGCCATGACTAAACTAATTTTCAGTCCAACAGCTGTGTTCGACATTTTGTAGCCCTGATTCTTGTTGATTCTTTTTGTTGGGCATCTGTTGGTAGGGAGTTTGTAGCTACTGCTCGGAAACTGCTTCCAGTATTATTGTTCAATTGGAATAAAGTAGAGTTTATCCTTTCATTGTTAGCTGGTGAGCTGGACGTAAAGCGTAGCGTCAGAATGCAGAACGGAACGCTCAGAATGCCAGAATCTGAGAATGGAACAGCTAGGGCCCCAATCAACAGATTCGTGGCCAAGGTCCTTGTACACACACCTTGGTTCTTCCCAAAACACTGAACTCCACACCGGGCTGGCCGAAAGCTACGTCTCAAGGTCATGCGCTGTTGAAATAGTGCTCTGGCCCAAACAGATCATTTGATAGTTGAGCAGTTGAAATAGTTTCAATGGTGCTTGAGCCCAGGTGTTGTAGAATGCATTGATCTGACACACTTGCAATAGAATGCTGCTGTTACAAAGAGGCGTACTTCGTGACAGGATCTAAGCAAAAGAACCACCAGACCAATGTGACTGAGAAAACACAGCACAATGGGTACAGTTTCAACACCATGAGTTGCTTGAGAACGGAGGGAAAAGGAATATCAAACCATGGAAGCAGCCGCCACAGAAAAAACCACGAGGAAATTTGACACCAATAAGGTGGGCAATAACATCAGAGATCACTTGTCATAACAGCAACCAAGTACAAAATCTTAGCATCACAATTTTAGGATCCTAAAGCATAAACCAAAAATACTGGAGCATGTTCTCGGCCAAACAGCCTACAGTGATTCAACTACAGAACCCCAGGATGCCTGATATGAAGAGATCAGGCTTCAGTCTGCTCCCTCAAGCGACGGATTGTGCTCCTGACAGTGACCGCACTAGCAGTGCTGCAAACATACATAACAGAATTATAAGTATACTTTTAACAATTTATGGTCTTGGATGTCAAGGAGCAAGTCAGCAAAGAATTACTTCATGGTATAAGCACCACCAGCCTTGACCTTCCCGCAGTCCTTGCATCCCCAAATTCCAACCGCCTTCCTCTTCACGGCGAACTGGAAAGAAACACAACAGCGGTGGTATTACGGAAATATGTCATTCTTCACATCTATATCTTATAAACCATTCAAATATGACAATAATAAACAAACAAAATTGCCAAAGGAATATATTTAAGACTAGTTGCTTTCATGCAGCAATAATCAGCATACAGTCGATAGTTCATAACCGTCTAGCAGTTGCAACGAAAAGACAGAATGCAGTTAACATAGATCAAAAACAGCAAACTTGAATGTAGGCCATCTAACAGAAGACTCACCTTCCCGCAGAACTCGCAGAAGTACTTGGAGTGCTGAGACACCTCCATCTTCTTGATTTGCTTACGCAAGCTAGCACCATACCTAGTTCCTACAACATTGTAATTTGCAAGGTTAACTTCATATCCAAGACGCAAAAACTGGGAAGCATGCCTTATTTTTTAAGAACATACCATATTTGCCAACAATTCCAGCCTTCTTGGTGCGCTTCGTCTGCATAGGAATTGAAAAACAACAAATCATACAGCTGCTTACTAAAATTGTTCAATGCAATATAACTGGTACAGGCATAAAGACTAAGTACTAACGCAGTTTCAAGACTAACATATTGGACTAGTATCAATATAAAGGGTAGCACACACTCAGGTAGGTTGACATGCAACAAGAACAAAATATGATTCCAAGATGTACCACTGAAATGTCATTAAGTGTAACTAGTGATTATTAAACATTCCACTCAAGAGGAAAAAATGCCCTGCCTCTAAAGTTCAAATTAAATTTCAAATTTGAAGCACAGCCATGTACCCAGAAATATCTGGCAGAACACAAGATGTAGGTGCACAAGGGATGCAAAGGCTAAGCACTGGATGCTACTTTCATGCTGCAGGTGCAGCACACTGGCTCAGCTTACACAACAAAGTTACACTGTATTTTTCCAATTGGCTGCATCTTGCACAAGCACCCAGGCTGAAAACCACACACTTCAGCAGACTGCTAAACTACTACGTCCATTCACAAATAATAGTCACAATTGAGTTTGATCCGTTAGACTTTCTAATCTACCAAATAAGATATTTCTAAGCATCTAAGTTGATAACACCATATTGAAGCATCCAGATTTTTACGATAAATAAGATAACATAAAAAAATCTTTTATTAAAGACTTCCAGTGATTCTGCCACCTCAAATACTTTCCCATACTCCGAAGGACTCGAGACCTATTTAGACACACTTAAGACCTGCAAGATTCAAGAGGAATGGAAAATCAAGACTGCTCCAAACATGATCCCTGGAAAAAATCAAGCCACGCACCTATCCCAAAATTAAACTATGGAGCCTAGGCGAGCGCGTAACAAATTGGAGCTGGATAAAGTTCTAACACTAAGATCTCGCGCGACACATCCTAACAAGCGCCCAGGACGCATCATCAGTGCGCAGCCAAATCCACAAAAGGTACAAATCTTCGGCACGGGGAGATCGGGAGGAAGAGGAGAAGCGGCGTACCATCTCGGCGACGGTAGAGGAAGCGAGGTGCGCGGCTGTAGCGACGGCGGCTGCGGCGGCGGAGCGGGTGCGGGGAGGGCTGCGAGGTTGGCACGGGAGCCAAGTTATATAGCGGTGCTAGGGTTTCGCGGAAGTATGGGTCGGGCCCTCTGCTGTTATTTTCCTTCTATGGGCCGAGCCAAAACTAGACTTAGGCCTTGGTCCCTCAAATTTAATTGGGCTGCGTTTGGGCCTTCCACTGGCACACATGGCACATCGAGCACGTTCTCAAAAAAAAAAAAACAAGGCACGCCTCCAGCCAGCAGCAGCGTCAGCCGTCAATGTTGAAACGAAAAAAAAAATAGAGAAGAGAGGGAAGAAAAATCAGACGGCCCAACCAACTTCCTTCCAAATCCGCCCAAACCACCCCCCCACCACCACCACCCCCAAGCTTCTCTGCTAACCTACACGCCACGCGGACCACGATGGTAAGTTATTCATGTGGGTTTTGGCAGCGGCACGAATAATGTACCCTCATTCGTATCAACCCTGTGGTAGTAGGTCCATCACTAGGTCTCTCACCGGCACATACAAGGGTTGCTACAATAGTGGCTGATCCAAAATATTAATACAAAATTTGCATATTGTTGAATCTAAGTGTAAGAAAATATGAAAGGACAACATGGTGTTGTCCAAAGTACCATGTCACCATCTTCATACTCCTTTCTCCTCTAGTTCGTCAATGCTTCAAAATGTTCCAGGATCCATACATACCACCAACCTTAATTGCATTCCCATTGCACATATAATGCAAGTCCGCCAGCTCCACCATCCTGAGTTCGCTCATACCATCAATAGCCCTATGCATGTTGGTATGGAAGCCATCTTCTGAATAAGTTGCTGCTCTATGTTCAATTCGTCCTTAAACCCCGCCCCTCCGCCCCCCCAAAAAAAACACACACACACTTAATCATTGGATAGAAGCCCAACCAGTGGCAGGGGGAGGGGGCGTGCAGGGGCTGCCAGGCCCCCCTATGGCTTGAATATTTCCCCTACAAATTTTGAATTTGATCAAATCATAAGAAAATTTAGTATTGATGGCCCCGTAACAAAGAAAAATGGGGATTGTTGGCTACGCCCCTGAGCCTACATTAGCAAGTCCAACTGCTAGCTAGCTCACATGTTGCCAATGTGAGGGGGTGAGGATGGGTGATACAAGATAGGGGAAAGGCGAGACACAATCCCATACCATCTCGTCTGGACCTTCAAATAAAGGAGAGATGGAGACCACAAAGGGTAGAGAAGTTTCAACGGATTTTTCTATTTAATGAATGCACCACTATTTGGCTAAGTACGTAGCAGTCAATTTCTAGTTTTGGGCAACTTCCACACTGTTTCCTTTTGGGGATAGTATGGGGGCATTTGGTAGTGCTCCCGATCCACGCAAGAAGCTAGGATCATTGCCAAATGCGTCTTTAGCGTCTTGCTCCCCGTGAGAAGCAATCGTAACCGCTCCACGATTTTACCCTACGGGTGGGGAGAGCAAAAAAAATCTTCTCCCATGTCCATCTCTCTACCCACCCTTATCTTGCACCGTGGACCTATCTCCTCTCTCCGCCATCACCTCTATCACCCGCACCGCCCCTCTCTACCACACCTAGCCTAGGAGTTCGTCTTCGCCCTTCTTCCACACAACGAGCCCCACCAGTGTCACCTCTATCTGTGACCCTAAGTTCCTCCCGCTTTGCCTCTCTTCACCACGCCAAGACCTTTCCGCTGCAACGAGTTTAGGAGGCCATTGTCATCCCTCTACGTCGTGTCAAGTTTTTCTCTTGTCGAGATCCCTTCATGCCGAGTCAAGGATGCCCCTGTGCGTCTCCCCTGCACCGAGCCAAGGAGGTGGTCATCATCCCTCTCCCTCGCGCCTGACCTAGGATTCTGCCGTCGCCCAACTTCGCCGCACTTGGAGGCCAGCCTCACCCATCTTCATCAAGAATTATTTCTAGGTATCTTGCCAAATGTTTTACAAACAGCTTCTTGATTCACCGTGCAATCACTTCCCCAGGGACTTGGGAGCTTGCCGTAGAATCGAGTTGTGGAGCTCTATGAAACAACCCCTACTTTCTTTATCTTTTATTTTTTAGGTTGTTCCTTTTTCATCTCTACATTCTTGTGGACTTGACATTTTTTACCTATCAAATTCATTGATCCAACATATTTGTAGGAACTGTTGGTTGGATATCATTTTCTTGTTGACTCAACTTTTTTTAAAAAAATTGTTGGCTCAACATTTTAATGAGCTAAACCTTTTTACGTGAGATTTGTTGAACTAACACTTTCTTATCGACTTTTTGAGTGATTCAATATTTTAAAATTATATGAATATATAATTTTCTTTTTGGAGTGACCACTACTTAGCCAATTTTTGGTGCATCGGACTTTTCTATATGGTGGTGCACCATTGTTTGTATAAGTAGTGGTCAATTCTATTTTTGGACAATTTCCTTCCAATTCTTTCCTTTTTGGCCTACTACTTACCACATCTTTTTATTTTTAGGATGTTCCGTTCCATCTCTATTTTTTGTGGACTCAAACTTTTTTATTTACCAAATTCATCGGACGACCAACATATTTACAGGAAATGCTAATTGGATCTTATTTTCCTGGTGACTCAAAATTTATTTTTTACAAGTGTGTCGAGTGAACCAGGGGCGAAGCTTCATTGGGGCCACGGTGGGCCATGGCCCCCTGCATTTGTGTAATCTCCACTGAATGCTACAGTGTTTAGGTAATTTTGCTCATAAACCTTCATCAAATGGCCACCCCTGGACTCCCTAAATTATGTATGGCCCCCTCTAAATTTTCCTTCAAGCTCCGCCACTGGAGTGAACGTTTTAACGAGTTCATTTATAAGAGATGTGTTGAATCAACAATTCTTGTCGGCTTATTGAGTGATCAAACATCTAACAATATATATATATATATATATATATATTTCCTTTTGGGAGTGATCACTACTTGGCTAACTGGTGGTGCACCGATTTTTTCTATATTTGGTGGTGCAGCATTATTTAGCCAAGTAGTGGTCAAGTTATATCTTTAGATATTTCCTCACACCATTTTCATTTTCGGGCCATTACTCCACATATTTTCCTTTTTGAATGTTCCTTTCCATTCCTATTTTTTTTGGTTCAATATTTTTTAACTCCAAATTCGTTGATTCAATATACATACTTACAGGAAATGTTGATTGAATATTATTTTCTTGTTGGCTCAACTTTTTCTTAACCGAAGTCAGCAAGGAAGACCCAACCTATTTTTTGTATAATTTATTTATTTCAGGTCCGTTTAATTCGCTCCCGTGAGGAGTCAAACCCAGACATGTTGGATGCTACTCAGGTGATCTAACCACTAAGATAGAGGCTCTTTCACGGCTCAACTTTTTTTTACAAATTGTTGATTCAATATTTAATGTGTTAAACTTTTTTGTGTGAGATCTGTTGAATCAACCCTTGTTAACTCAACTTTCTTCACAGATTTACTTCATTAACTTTTTGAATGATTCGATATCTTACAATTAAAGGAAATATATATTTTTCTTTTGGGTGACAAAATAGAAACACCTTTTGAACTTGATCGGATTTTTGTTCTAGTGCAGGGGCTTATGGGCATGCCATGAATGATGTAGTTGCAATGGGTGTGGACATGAGGTATATGTATGGAAATAAAATCAATAGTTTTCTTTCTATATCTATTTTCTTATTTAAATCATCACCATCGAAATTTTATCTCACTTGATAGATGGCTAGATGTTTTACTTAATTACGCTTCTATTAACATGATGTCCTATTAACATGATGTCCAGAGATAGATAAATAAATATCAATATAGATAGGTAGGTCAATATTGATATATATAGATTGATAAATATCAATATAGATGTAGATGTAGATGTAGATGTAGATGTTGATGTAGATGCACATCTACTCCTATTGATGCCCACTAGAACTAGATTGACATATTTTGAGATTGACGATGTAACCACTCACCACAGACATGAAGTTTCTTGTGATAGTTGCAAAGAAAGTTTTAGGTGCTAGTGTAGGCACTATATATCACTGTATGCACACTATGCTAGAAAAGATTCGTGCTAGCAGAAAAAAGGTCCAACACAAATCCTCGTTTGTGCTGGTGGGTGTCTTAATACAGTCGCTAGCATATATACATCCACGTTGGCGGGCGGCTTAAACCTACCGCCAGCATAGATGCTTCTTTATTGTCTCGAAGTTCTCTAATCATTTAGCACTCCCTAGCAATACTTCCGGTTCAATGCTATGCAACAGGTCCTCCATATCAACATCAAATTCGTCATCTACTTCCTGTGCATCCGATCGATCACCATTTCACCATGATTACCATCATGCATCATAACATGATCCGCTTCCTATGCTAGCCACTTCCTATGCTAGTATCATAACAAATCGTTTCTGGCGTAGTGGCAGATCATGCGAAGGTTGCCGGTGCTAGCCACTTAAAGTTGAAACAAAGGAGGTATAATTCCTGATAGGAAATCTTATAAACTATTAGTCAAAAGCTATTTCTACCTCCATGTTGTACACGCTTCATTGGAAAACAAGCATTAAATTTTTATATTGTGCCAACTTATCAAAATTAGGTCACAAAATATATAAGAGTGAGGGATATGGGTACCCCATGGATCCCCACCGACCAGGATACTAGCTAGCCCTAGCAAGTGGGCCCGCTCGATCAGAACATGCGGGCTAAGGATGTGAAGATACTTGGAGCGCAAGTCAAGGAGGTCGAGCGTTTCAGATCAGCCCGGATATTGCGGGATACTTGTTGTAATCCGACTCGGGTTGCTTCCATATAACAACCGACTAGATTAGATTCAAACCGACTTGTAACTCTAGGTCGTCAGTCTATATAAGGCGGCTAAGCGCGCCTCCCAAGAGCATCCAATCTATTCTTCGCACCCGCGCAAAGTAATACAAACCAGCAAAACACAGAATATAGGGTATTACTTTCCGAAGGCCCGAACCTATCTAAACCTTTGTGTTCTCGTGATTACCTTCGAGTTCTTGATCTCGCAATCCTCCCTATCTACAAATCTACCACTTGGGTAACATCCTGGTGGACTGCCAGGTTACTAAATACGATAGTTGGCGCGCCAAGTAGGGGTGATCGCAGGATTCTCCCAAGCAAGCTTAATGGCAGAAGTCAACGACGTCACAGGTGAGACGTTCCTAACATTCATATATCAGATCGATTTGTTTTTCAATTTACTAATCCGAAACCGTCTTTCATTTCCGATCCGATCGTGAGAACTATGTGTCCTGGTCGATGACCCTCCTGGCGTGGCCGCATCGGCGCATGCATGCTCGTCAAGGGGCCCTGGCCGATTTGAGGAGTACGACGGCATGAGGTAGGCAGCCGCCGTGATGATTGTTGTTGGAGTACACGTGCATGCAGGACGGATAGCATGCATGAGCAACACACGTCGGTAAACGTACAGAGAAGATTCTTTCGGTTTCATCCTTCAATATCCGATCTAATCTGTCCTTTCTAAATTTCTCCTTGGTAAGAATTATTCTAATATGTTTTCTCTATAACATGCGACATGCATTAATTACCCACCATATGGACGACTTGCCGAGCACCGAAGAACGGATTCTGAGGGTTAGAACCCGTGCACGCCCCATGCGCTCGTAGGCAGCATCGATGAGACGGCAGATAGCATTCGCAACCATATAGCAGCCCGACTTGCTGCTCCTACAGCCCGTATCGCCAACACACCGCCGACCTCTTTGATGCCTGGAGCCCGGCGTATCAGTCGGGGCGATCGAGTCCCGATCCATTTTGCTGTGCCAACTACTATCCGCCGACCATGATAACCAAAATGGCGCCCGACAGTGTCTAAGCCCGAACGTAAGGACGACACGCCAACTCTCCGATTCGACTCAAGCTAAGTCATATATTCAATTAAATATTTACGGCTTTTATATACCTTCATACGCCCCAGCTTCTCTATATCTCCATAACTTCTGCCGACCACCTCGGTCACACCCCGACTACTTGGTCCGTCCACTACATGGGCAGTCGAGGCTACACCCCACGGGTGCCCAGCTCATGCTAGTGCTTTTCGGCACAGTTTCGACTGCTTTGCGACTTGTCCGTCTCTCTTAACGGTTGCTAAAGTACTCGGGTAGCACACATCTTATTCTGTGAAGCCTGACCCTCATATGTCGCTTCCTACTAAGCATGCTCGAGTCCGCTCGGCAACACCCCGGCAGGGTCAGGTGCTTAAACGTAACGGGCTAACTACTCGGGGAAATTACCTGGCCTACAAGAGTAGGATGCGCAAGAGTTTACTTCTACAACAAATCAAACTTTCGAGTTATTCAATCATTAAATATTCTACATTATACTACAAAATGTTTGTATTGTCCTTCTACAGCTCAGAAACTACTCGGGAGCCTCCTGCCACTCGGCCTACCTCCCAGGCTTGGGGGCTGGGTGCGGGAGGCTACTCGACGTGCCTCCTACGGCTCAGCCAACCTCCCAGGCTCGGGGGCTAAGTGCAAGAGGTGACTCGGTGTATTCCTGCTGCTCAGCTGACCTCCTAAGCTTGGGGGCTGGGTGCAGGAGGCGACTCGGTGTGCTTCTGCGACTCAGTCAACCTCCTAGGCTCGGGGATCAGGTGCGGGAGGCGATTCGGTGCGCTTCCGCGACTCGGCCGGCTCCCAAGCTTGGAGGCTGGGTGCAGGAGGTGACTCGGTGTACTCCTGCCGCTCAGCCGACCTCCTAGGCTCGGGGGCTGGGTGCGGGAGGCGACTCGACGTGCTTCCGCGACTCAGTCGACCTCCCAGGCTTGGGGATCGAGTGCGAGAGGTGATTGTGCTTCCGCGACTCGGCCGGCTCCCAGGCTTGGGGGCTGGACGCCACAGACGACTCGGCGAGTCTCCTGCTGCTCGGCCGACCTCTCTGGCTTGGGGCAGAAGATGACTCGGTGTACTTCCACGACTCGGTCGGCTCCTAGGCTCGGGGGCTGGATGCCATAGACGACTCGGCGTGCCTCCTGCCACCAGGACGACCTCCCAGGCTTGGAGGTTGGGTGCAGGAGGCGACTCAGTGTGCCTCCGTGGCTTTGCCAGTCCTTACGCTCAGGGGCTAGGTGCCTACTTCAGGTTGGCGTGCTTCTGTGACTCCGCCAGTCCTCGTGCTCATGCTTGGGGGCTGGGCGCCTATTTCAGTTCGGCGTGCCTCTGTGGCTCCGCCAGTCCTCGCGCTCATGCTCGGGGGTTGGATGCCTGTTTCAGGTCAGCGTGCCTTCGTGGCTCTGCCAGTCCTCACGCTCATGCTTGGGGGCTAAGCGCCTATTTCAGGTCGGCGTGCCTCCGTGTCTCTGCTAGTGCTCACGCTCGGGGGCTGGACATCTATTTCAAGTTAGCGTGCCTCCGCGGCCCCACCAGTCCTCGTACTTGGGGGCTGGGCGTCTATCTCTGATCGGCGTGCCTTCACGGCCCCACCAGTCCTCGTACTTGGGGGCAGGACACCAATTTCTGATCAGCGTGCCAATGCGGCTCTACCAGTTCTCGCACTCAGGGGCTGGGCGCTTATTTCTGGTCGACGCACCTCTGCGGCTCCGGCTGTCCTTGCGCTCGGGGGTTGGGCACCTATTTCTGGTCGGCGTGCTTCCGCGACTCCGCCAGTCCTTGTACATATGGATTTGTTCATGCTACGTTATATTTTTGACGATTGGACCGATTATTTTAATTGCTTCAATGCTCGAGGGCTACTCCGTATGGAGTGCGTCTTGCGACGCCCTCCATGTCCTTCGCTTCGACTTACCGGATGCCCGACATCCATCAGCTCAGTGCTCGACTTTGCTCTGCGCGTATGGCTCTACGTTCGCTCAAATTTTCTTTTTTTTAGCACTATGTAGACTCTCTGTCACTATGACACCATCGCAGCTTTAGCCGACCACATTCTAAGCTTCATTGCAATGTCCTCAAGTTCCTATTCGCCTACACATTGCTTGGGGGCTTGAGGGATATGGGTACCCCATGGGTTCCCACAGACCAGGATACTGGCCGGCCCTGGAAAGTGGACCCGCCCGACCAGAACGTGCAAGCTAAGGATGTGAAGATACTTGGAGCGCAAGTCAAGGAGGCTGGGCGATTCAGATCAGCCAGGATATTGCGGGATACTTGTTATAGTCCGACTCGGATTGCTTTCCATGTAACAACCAACTAGATTAGATTCAAACCGACTTGTAACCCTAGGTCGTCAACCTATATAAGGCAGCCAAGGGCGCCTTCTGAGGGCATCCGATCTATTCTTCGCACCCACGCAAAGCAATACAAACCAGCAAAATACAGGACGTAGGGTATTACTCTCCGGAGGCCCGAACCTATCTAAACCTTCGTGTTCTCATGATTACCTTCGAGTTCTTGATCTTGCAATCCTCCCTACCTACAAATCTACCACTTGGTAACCCCATGATGAACTGCCGAGTTACTAAATCGGACAAAGAGCATGCATTATTTGTTTTAGTTGCTAAAACAACAGTTATGTTGGAGTAGATCAATCTTAATAATATTTTATAGGAATGATATTCCACTACAAGAACAAAAATGAAACTTTTTATTGTGAAATTTTCATGGAAAAGGAAATTTATATTGTCAGCTGCGAGCTTCTTGTCCCCAAAATTCTTGCAAAGACGTGAATGCTGCAAAAAAAAACATCCTATATATTAGTTCAAACTATTTTACCTGCTGCATACAGTTGATTACAGGATACGATGGATCTTTTTCCTTCCTTTGGGCTTAGGTATTTAATGTAAAAAACAAAGTAAATGATTTATAATTATGTGATTTTAATTGAGAACTATGCAACTTTATATATATATATATATATATATATATATATATATATATGTGTGTGTGTGTGTGTGTGTGTGTGTGTGTGTGTGTGTGTGTGTGTGTGTGTGTGTGTAGATTTACATGAATTGTATTAAAAGTGGATATAGACTCCGGACAAGAAAGCCTTTTCTTAAGCACAAATGCGGTACTATTTTGAGCTTTCGATCCAATCTACGTTGACTAAAATCCTCCTGTTCCGGAAGCCTTTTCCCAGTGCGCGGAGCCCCAACGAGGAAGGTGTTAGTGCATTGTTGCGTTGGAGTTGTTCAAGAAAGTGTATATTAATATCCCTCGATGCGATTCAGCAAGTTCCCGCACGTACGCCGCCGAGTATCTTGGCTTTGTATTGCCGCTTTTCCTAGATATAGCATAGTAGTGCGTTTGCGATAAGATTGAATTGACCTCTGTCTCTCCTCCCTCCTTGGAGCTTCTTGGATTTCTAGTTTGGGCTCATCACATGTTTACCGAATCAAAAAAAAGAACATAACAAAGTGGAATATCCGACTACTGTTACCAGATTCAATGGGCTAGGTTATAGCTGACAGATTTCTTTAAGAACTAGCCGCCTCCGTAAACGTTAACACCTTCCGTTTCCGGACCTTTGTTTGGATGCCGATTGAATATTGTTACAATACGAAATACTTGAAGGCCACACGCAATTGACTCACCTACATTTTATGCTCCCACCGACCAAGGCAGTTCGATCAAACTAGACATCATAGTAACCTATATTGAATTGAGAACTATGTAACTTTCTCAAACCAAGTCTAGTTAAATCTCGAAATAGACCAAGTTGCTCAATCAGACAGACATGGTGCCAAACCAGCTCTGCACGTAGCTAGTATGAATAATTGATAGTTTTAATCTCCAAAAAGAAAGATTCTTGCCCATGTGAGCCTTGAGCTATGTCGAATCAAACCGAGTCAGCACGTACAAAACTAGGTAGACATCAATGAGCTTGGTTGGTGACACAACTTGTATAACCAAATCTGAATATACACAAATTAGACCAAATGTTACTCAACCATACTAAATACTCCCTCCATTCTCTTTTGGTAGTATTATTTCCTCTTGGCATAATGACCAAGAAAAATAAATCCTACCTATCATCCTACTTATCACCCATTTAATCAGGCCATTAACTAGTCCTCGTAAACAAGCGATTCATTAAGGCCTAGACTTCTTGATGCCTATGTAGCCAATCTCGGTTGGAAGAATGAAGAGTCACGCATCATACCTGAGACAACCATTGAGTGAATGGATAGTTGGACTGAAATAAGACTATCAAAAGAGAATTTTTCAGATTTGGAAATATACCTATCAAAAGAGAACGGAGGGAGTATATGGTAGTCACTTAGCTTGGATGTGCAAATAATCTGAATAACTGATATTTCCTTTAATAAAAAGAGCAAGGCCTCTCAATGTAGATTTAAACTTGAGCAAACATATACTCCCTCCATTTTTATTTATGTCACATTAGGTTTGCCCTAAGTCAAACCTATCCAACTTGGATCAAATTTATACAAAAATATAACAACATCTACAATATCCATTTTGTTTCATTAAATTCACCATGAAATATATATTTTTATAGTGCATATATTTAATAGTATAAATGTTGTTCTATTTGTGATCGTACTATATCTGTCCAGTTAAGTTTAAGATTTTGTGTTGCTTAGAGCATTCAATCTTTTTTTTTTGTTTTCTCCTTTTCTTTTTGCAAAACGTAGTACAAACATAGACTCTGACATTCATTGCGTAAATGCTCACCCCTATGAAAGTACACCCTACCCCTATGAATTCCTTTGAGATACTAACAAGACAGGCAATAAGACTAACAAAGTCACTATAGGCGAGATATTGTTTAGAGGTACGTCACCTACTACTTAAAGAATAATCAGCCACAAATATGAGCACCCATGTCAGAGACTCGAACTCAAGTAGACAAGTTCCACAACAAAGAACCTATCCAATTGAGTTACCCTTAGATCACATTAACCAGGGTGGCAGATCCATTTTCTCTATTGAACTTTTTTCGTAACAGCTGCGAATATTGTATCGGCTTGTTGCAAAGAATGCAACCTTATTAATAAATCCTTCTAAAATTAAGGCGGTGACTGAGTTCAACTCGGGTATGATTTGATCCCAATTGATGAAAATGTCACAATAGTATAGATTCCATTTCCATTGGCCCTAAAGTTACAAGCATCAACTTATAAGTTACAAGTAATTAACTACTGCCATGAGTATATAATAATGGTTTCTATTCCATGATAAAAATGTCACAATAGTGTGTTGTTCTTAGATAAAGCTACCTCTAGGTGCCTCGTAAATACCATAAAAAATAATACCATGATAAAGGCCAAAGCCTAGGTAGGTAAACTGGGAGGTGGCAAACTGGGCAGACCGGAGAGCCGAGGGCTGTGGAGAGGGACCGGAGGAGGTGGCAGGATGGTGCAGTGAGACAGAGTTCTGCTGGGCTATAGTTTGATTTTATCCGGATCAGCCTGACGTTTTGCTAAGATAAGAAAACGGTAATGTTTTATCCGGGTAATAGTATGTGTCCAATGTGTGCCTGCGCCACCTTTGTTTGTTCTTTCTAATTTCTTTCTTCATCCTGAGGATGATGTTCTTGGTTTCTTGATATAGTACGATCACAAATGATTTTTCTAGAAACCGAAGATAATGTCAAGGAATATATCATTAAGACCATGCAAAAGTGGAAGCATTTCATATAAAATCATCTTGTGGCCTGCAGCCTTGTCCAAAGAGCCTATAAATTAAGGTGCAGCGCGTCGTCCCTTGTCATTCCCAGGTGTAACGTACACTCTTCATAACAGCACACAAAATGGCTCTAAAGAATGTCGTCCTTGCGATCCTTCTAGTGGTTTCGCTCGTCTCTGCAGGTACTTACTATAGACTAATTTGCATGACAAATTAATGGACAGTCGCATCATCCATGCATATACACAATCTTCCTCCGTACACAACACAAAAAAATTGGCTTAAAAAGTTATACATGATGAGTGAAAATCCCACCAAAATTCAAACCTACCGCTTCTTATCATTTTGTTCTTGTCACAATCTTTCTCCGCTTTTGGCAATCTGTTGATGATTCAAATTGGACAATGTTTCAACGGCAGATGCCGTCAAAGGCCAGCAGCTGGGAGGAACCGGGCTCGTGGACAGCGGTAGCAACGATGGCGGCGGCGGCAACTGGGTGTCTCCCAAGACCGAGTGCGCCGAGACCAAACTCTACAAGGGGCCGTGCTTGGAGCTGATCTGTGTGGCGGCTTGCTTGCTCGAAATGCACCAGGGTGGACACTGCAAGGGTTCATGGTTCTGGGGGCGCTGCCTCTGCTTCACGTGCTCCTAGCCGCACCTGAATTCCTCTTCGTGAGGCAGTTTTAATTTCTGCGCGCGTGTACCAAGAGCAAGGATAATTAAAAGCGTTAAATATTAAGTACCAGTGATCATGCGTTATGGTTCTACTATCTGCCTGTCATGAACTCATGATGACGTGATATGTTTCTGTTGTCTATCGATTTATCAATATATTTTCAACTCTGACACGCGCACTACCGCACGCTACCGTTTAACCTAGCGGTGAAGACCCATCACTACCGGTCCACCCAAAACCAGCGGTGATGGGCCGGCAGTGATGTCTACTTCTGTAGTAGTGATACTAATTACGGACTCTGGAAGAAATTCTCACGTTCACTAATTCAGAAAAAAAATGTGCACCTTATAAACGGTCATGATGCTATAACATGCAAATCTTAAGCTACTGTGACTTATACTTTGTAGAAGAGGGAAACACACACAAGAAGAGCTCCCGCGTTGCTCCCCGCGGACAACACAGGCGGCGCCCCAGTCGCCATCGGCAACCCACCTCGCTGCCTCTCGTCCCCACCTCGCCGCCACCGGAAGCCCATCCAGCTCTTGAGGACGGCGGCGGTGGGGCATACCGGCGGCTACCGAGGACAGCGCCGGGGCGGGACAGCGCTAGGTGCCGAGCGGCGCGGCGGAGCGGCGGTGGCTCGGATTCAGCCTCCCCGTCCCCGAATCCGCCACCCCCGGCCAATCCCGACGTGGCGTGGAAAAGTGACTGTGCGGGGCCGATGAGAAGGAGCTAGGACGCACGGAGGGCCCGGGCCCGAGGAGGACGCAGCGTCGGCAGCAGCGGCGAGGAGGAGGGACCGGGATGGCAACAAGAGAAGCAGTGGTAGTGGCTGCTCCGAGCGGCGGTTGTCCGGCGTGTCTGCGTCGTTAGGCTCCGGCAGCAGCTACCGGTGATGGGGCGTGCGGAGGCCTCGCCATCTAGCGGGGGGACCGACGGGTCCGGCGGAGAAGTCGACGAGCCGGAGGCCAAGGTGGAGAGGATGAAGCTGTGGGCACAGGAGAAGACGACGAGCATGCTGGCCTCGACGGAGGCGGCGCGCGTGCAGCGGCCGGGAGCAATGCACGGCGACAAGCCACCTGGGAGCGGCGCGGTGGTGCTCGACGACGGGAGCGGCGCGGTGGTGTGCGGCGGGGGTGTCGGTGGCGGGACGTCGAGGATGCGGCTCTGCGCAGCTTGGAGGCGTTGTGATAACGCAGCCAAGGGTGGTTTGCGCGAGCCTCGCCAGTGACACCATGGTGGTATGGTGCCAGCCTGCGCAGTGGCGTGCCAACGACGCCATGGAGGTGTAGTTGGTAGCGCGGGGCCATCTTTGCGGCGCAGGTATGGCAGAGATGGTGCTAGAGTGCGCTGGAGTGGCCGCACGCATGGTGGTGGTGGTCGAGGCGTCGTGGCTATGAGTGAGGTGGTACGGGAAGGGACCGTGTCAGCGAGGAGGAGCGAAGGGCCGATGCTCGCTATAAGATTTGGGTCCACATGTGTGGTGCAGTTGTGATCCCGGTGACGGTAGGCGAAGGTGAAGTTTCTGGAGCGGCTCGGTGGTACCAAGTCACCCCTGACGGCGAAGCAAACCCGAATCCTCGGAGATTCCAGCGGCGGGAGAGGCGAGACCCCATGCACTTTAAGGTGGTGTGTTCGAGGAGTGGTGTGTTCGAGGAGAGTCTAAGGAGTGGTGTGCGGCGGTGGATGTGGCAAGACCCCCATGCGTTCTGTGTTGCCTTGGAGGTTCAAGATCCGGTGCAGTGCTTCAGTCGTTTTGGCATGTAAGGTGCAACAGCGGTACTTTGGCGAGGGGTCTTGCATGGCGGTGGCTTCTTCGGTGAGGTGTGGTGGGCTCCTCTTTTGACTTCTGCCAACGCAAGACCGTGGTTGGGAGATCGACAATCGTGTGTGTGGCCTGAAGATGACGGTGGCTTGGTGAAACAGCCGTGGTAGCTACATGGCTTGCAGCGGACTGTGGCGGCCAGTTCTGCATGGCAGCGGCTGGTTGGCATGGGACATCGTCAGGAATGATGGCGCTTGCGATGAGTGTCACTTGTCGGCCATTCTCCCGGGTTGTGATGGTGCGGTGTGGTGAGTCGGGTGGAGTTGAGTTGAGTTGTGCAGCCGTGTTGACGTCTCAACCCAACCGGTTATTGTTTTGAGTTAGTGTTCCGAGTGGAGTTGTACGGCTATGTTGATGTCCCAATCCAACTGTCCAGTATTGTTATTCTGCTGTTTGTTGTTGTGCTCAATCTAAGTGTATTTTTCTTTTCTAATATAATTGGCAGCTCTCCGCCTAGTTCGTTTAAAAAAATATTTCGTAGAAACTAGAAAGAAAGAGTCCAAGTACAAGTACAGTGAAGCATCTCCGATCTTATCTTGACTCTATTATTACATGTCACGAGTTATCCTAACGATGGAAAAGGACTGCACTATTAATCCGATTCTTTCTCTCCCATAGACCCCATTGTTAGCACTGTTCTTGCTACTTTATGGACATCAACCAGCGAAGCTTTTTTTTAGACTGAACACAAACCCTTTATTAATGTCGACGCTGACATAGACCGACCGGTGAAGCTGGGTCGTATGGACCAATACAATGAAGAGTGATCGCGTCCTCGGCCCAACATCATGTACTCAGGCCCAGATTGGGTGTACCCAACTGTGTCGTGGCGTGTGTGTGTCTCTGATCACGGATAGCTATATAGATAGCTATCCGTTGCCTGCGCGGCTGGTAGAGCTATTTGGGTCTATATTTTTTTTAGGCCTGCTGCGGAAATGCTTATTTGACCCAACTGTGACCCGTTTAATTGTTTTTTCTTTTCTTTTTCCTTTTTTGGGCTGTTTTTTCTTTTCTTTTTCCTTTTTGGGGTCGTTATATGGTGTACTGGGCCTAGTTGGGCTGTTCGTATTCTTCTTCTTTTCTCTTTTTCCGCAGAGAATGGACCCAACTTGGCTTTTCTTTCTTCTTTCCCTTTCTTTTCTTCCTTTTGCGTTTTATTTTTAAATACTTTATTTTTTTTACCGAGGTAAGGAGGGAAGCCAACTTTTATTTTTAACGATTTTTATTCCTATCTATTTAATTCACTCCCACGAGAAGTCAAACTCAGGCTTGCTGAATGGTACTCAGGTGCTGTAACCATTAGGTTAGAGGCCTTTTCGTAATCCTTTCCTTTTCTTTTCATTGGTTTTTTTATTTTTCATTTGTTTTTTCTCTTTTTTAATTTTTCATTTTATTTTTGTATTTAATTTATTATTGGTTATTGTATTATATTTTGATATTTTTGTTTTTCTTTGCATACTAATATGTTCACTGTGAATATATATTTTGTTCTCTTATAATAGTAATCCGTTCACGCGTGAAGCTGTTTGTTCGCCTTTGTAAACTAATTTGTTGGCTATGTTAAATTATTTGTTCACTTTTTAGAATAAATTGTTTGTATGTAAGAAATAAATTGTCCGCATCTAAATCTATATTTATTTTGTAAAATAATGTGTTCTTGATTCTAAATTATTTGTTCACTTTTATAGATTAAGTTGTTCGGAGATGTAGATTTATTTGTTCACGATGTTCAGTTTTATTTTTCTCGATACAACCAATTGTTCGTGATGTTTCATATTTTTGTTCGCATCATACTATGACTTTTATTCTTCATGTTTAATATTTGGTTCGTAGAAAATAATAATTTTTTCCTATGGTTCAAACATTTGTTCGCAACACTTAGAGGTAATTATTCCATATTAAAAATACTTTTTATAAATATCATCCAAATATAGTGAAGTGCGGTCTTGTTTTGAAGCTTTTGTTGTAAAAAATATAATGGTGCAATCGGAATTTAATTTTAATACTCTATTTGAGATTTATAGCTTTTTTTTAATTTCGAATCCGTGTGTAAGTGGATGATGTCATTATTGTTGTATTTTATTGCATGTATGCACGCCGGTTCATTTTTTTGTGAACGCGCTGGTGCGCTTAAGCTGCTCATGTAGATAGGTACTGCACTTGCGTGGGGCATTATTGTTGCATACGGAGGGCTGTTAGCAGGCCTTCAGGTGACAAAATAAATTCTATCGCTTGCAGCTACACCTAGACTCACCCTCTCTAATCGCCTACATAAAAGGGAGAGGAAAATAAAATTATATGAAGTTATGTACCAAAACTTGTTTGCTAGTTAATTCTTCGTCGTCGCGTATCTGATGTGCTCCCAATTCCCCATTGTTGCTGTCCTATCTAGCAGAATTGAAGAGCACTTCATCGTCCATTCCGGTTCGGAAACCTCATTCATGCCGGTTATCAAGCCGGTACAATGAAGCCGACGCGGATGAGGGGAAGATATATCTGCCGATGTAAGTCCCAGTATGGATAAGCAACTATCCTTGGCACACCTTGTAGATATGTTACTATCCGAACCAGATGACCACAAGGCTCAGGATGGATATATCCCACCCAGAGGTACCCCTCCTATGGGTACTCGTGACAGAGCATTCCCATGAACGCCATCCTTCCCTCATAGTCATTGCTCAACAGAATGAGTGAAACATTGTGTTCGTGGCAATTTCTAGAGCTGAAAGAGGCTAGAGGAAGGCGGGCATGAAGAGAGGAAGAAGAAGTGCGACATACGCTAGGGTTAGAGCAGTATGTGTTTGAAAGTGAGGATGGCCACCCAATATATAGCGCGGTGCGATGATTTATTCTTTCTAACGTAATATTACATATCGATACAGATATGAACTTATTCTTACCGGGCTATTTATACACTGGTACGTACAAATATAAATACCCAAAAAATAATTGTATATTACTAATTAACATCATATAATATTAAGAAATAAAAAGGATGAAATCATGTGTACACACACAAATATTTTCAGTACATTGTTCGAAATATATTAAAATAAAAAAAATACCAAATCCTGGTATAATGTTATTGAGTGCCTCTCACCTGCGCATGTTTTTCGATGGTGAATGAATTAATGCGGTGGAAGGCTATGATCTTGTTCCACCATCTCCATGTGTGGTTGTGTACATGATTAACATCTTGGTCGTTGGAAGAATGGCGAAACGAGGCCGGTACTTTCGTTGCTGGCAATTCTGAAGTTAGGGTAGTTAGGGTGTGATAGGGCTTAGAAGAGGCACATCGCTATCATGTACAAGTACTCTTGGTTGTGGTGCTCCACGACATTTGTTGTGAGCACTGTCTGCTGGGCACCGTTGAAGACGCCGAGTTGCTTCATGACCAACCGGTTGACCTTGACGTCCATGCATGCTCCCACACAATCAATCAATCTTGCTTGTCTCACCTAGATAGAAAATTTTAGAGGGCCCTATTAGGCAGGGCTCCGGGGCTCCATAGGTTGCATAGGGTAGGGGGCTAGCCCGCTGCTGGATCCGCCCTTGCCTAGAGGAGGAGATCAATGGGCCGAGGTGGTTCGGGGGTTGAAGCACATAGGTAGAAGGGGAAATAGAAGTAGTGGAGGCGAGCAGCTCTATGATCGAGCTCAAGTTGGTGGAGGAGAGCTCCCATAGAGTGGCTTTTATAGAAAATTGAGATTTAGGCCAGTGAGATCTAACTCATGCCATTAATGGTGTGGGCGAGATGGCCGTGGTGATCAATGAGTGGAGGTGGTAACTGCGAGCAACAACGAAGCAATGGCGGTAGTGGCATTTAACACGCGGTCGCGCGGTGGAGGTACCTATATAGTGCGGGTTGCATGGGAGAACTAGGCATGGCAAGGACAGCGCATGTGCATGGAGTACAAAAGAATCAAATTGAGTAAATACATACTCCCTCTCTTAAAAAACTAAAGTTAATGTAGAAATTTTTAGACACATTAGTAAGGGGTAAAATGACCATATAGCACCCTTATTTATTGGAGTAGTTCCTAAAAAAAAGATATGTTGTGGCTTGGATAATCGCCCACAATAAATTGCTCCTCATCTCATTGGATCATGCAAGTAAGGTACATGCAATTAATGGGGGTGGAATTAATGCTGTTGGCCCCCACTAACTATCCAAAAGCTGAGAAAAAAATATTTGTAAGACAAATTTTAAATAGTAGAGTGACTTGTTTTTTAAGAACTAAAAAATAATAATTAGTAATCGATGCAATTATAGTAAGGATATCCTGAACTGGATACCAATAGTACTACATACTAGCATTATGACCGAGTGTTTTGTGCATCCAATTTTGTTCCATTTATTTCCATTGAGAATAATCAATACTGCTGTAAAGAATCCTTGAGAATATCCAAACGTGCAGCAAGAATTTCATATAATATCATCTTATATCCTGTAGCCTGTCCAAGTGCCTATAAAAGTGCACCCTCCCCTGTAATCCATCTTCAATTCATTGCAGTTCAACCAATGGCCCTAAAGTCTGCCGTGCTCGCAATCCTTCTAGTGGTTTCGCTCATCTTTGCAGGTACATATTTTTGTTACAAAGATAATTGAGACTAGTCTTAGCAAGTACACAAGAAAGACTTTAAAAACTTAAAATAGGTGGAAACACCACCAAATTTCAAATCCCTTCTTAATACTGTTATATTCTTGTCATAATCTTTCTTCCCTTATCCCTCCTATAAATTTGTGTTGATGATTCAAATCGGGCATGTTTCGACCACAGATCACGTCAAATGCCAGCCGCTGGTCAGGAGCGAAGGGCAGGAGCTCGCCGGAAACGGTAGCGGCAATGGCGAGGTATCTCCCAAGAGCGACTGCAACGAGGGAGCCTTATACCATGGGCCGTGCCTCGAGTTGATCTGCGCGGCGGCTTGCATCTTGCAGATGAACCGAGGCGGACACTGCAAGGGTGGGTTCTTCGGCGCTTGCTTGTGCTTCGTGTGCAACTGATGGCGCCTTCTTTTGTGTGCTATATAAAGAGGAGGAATAAAAGTGTCGTGACCGTGTGATCGCGTAATGAAATTTCTTTACTAATAATTACTGTATCAGTGACGCGTTGTATGGATTAACAATTTCGTGACTATTTCATATGATGTTCATGCATGGCCGTGACTGTCATCTTGTGTCACTCACACTGTGTGCCTCAATCCGTGATCAAACCATCGGCTCGACTGCTCGTCCTGTGATGTGCGCTTCGTGCCATGGCTGCTGAACGTACCTATCCGACAATCCGCTTCCTCCGATCCACGCCTAAGCCGATTTCAGCGCACGGTGTCAATATTCTGCTTTTCGATCTCTTTGTACTATAGCCAAACCCAACACATATATAGCTAGTGTCCACGCGTATGCTCATATATGATTGTCACTTTTAGGCCAACAGGAGTCAACAAATCAAATCTTTCCTACCGGTGGATCATTCATCTCCTTAGAGCATTTACATTCATCCACGTCAATTATATATCTCTCTTAGGTCATCTTATGCAATATAGGTGGCAGATGATGTCGAAGATGTATGGTAGACCATCTTATACAATATAGATTTTTAATAATGTGAAGGTGCTACAGCAGGGAGGTGCGAGAAAGATATCGTTATTTTAGGAGGTAAGAGACTCATAAACTAAATTCAAAAGTATAGAAATGTCTCACCATTGCACAAATACAACGACACAACTTAAAAAACAACATGATGTAGGGGTCGTTTGTTAATTAGTTGATACCAACGTATTTGCCCTTACAATAATTAATCTTAGCAAACGACCGAGTAATATTGTGTATCCATCCATATCTATCTATCTACGGTATCTATCTATCAATCAACATATCTATCTATCTATCTAACTTTGTGTATTCTAATAAATACTCCCTCCGTTCTAAAAAGAATGACTTTTTAGGATTTTTCAAACAGATTAGGGGTGAATGAAAAAGACACATGTACCCTTAGTTAGTTCAGTTTGCATATAGAAAATGGAGAAAATATATTTCCATTTAATCATACATGTAGAAGATGAACGCGACAAATTATGCATGATAAGATTTAAATCTAGAACATCATTCTTTTTAAGATAAATTTTAAATACTAAAATATCATTCTTTTTTTTGGGACGGAGGAATACAGATGTTCGCATGCAATTTGGGCCTAACAGTGTGCTCCCCCAATAACTCTAGCGGGCCTTTATTTTGGACGGGCCAGGTAAAAATGCTTAGGTCTCTAGTTTGTGGGCCAAAACCTTATATTAATAAAGATTTCTTCGTCTAAAATTGAGCCATCGAACCGAGTTTGATTTGGACATACCGGCTCCATTCACTTTTGACCGTACTATTTTCTCTCGGCACAATGATTAAGAAAAACAATCCTACTACTTATCCTCATTTAATCATACCATTAGCTAGTCCTTGTAAATAAGTGAGTTATTAAGACCTAGAATTCTTGATACCCATGTAACCGATCTCGGTTGAAAGAATGAAGAGTCATACATCAGACCTGAGAGTGGATGGATAGTTGGACTCAAATAAAACTATCAAAAATGAATTTTCAAGGTTTAGAAATATGCCTATCAAAAGTGAAAGTAACGGAGGAGAAAATAATAAAACACCAATGATTTATTTAGGTAATATATGCACCACCCCTATTTTTCTCTTTCTTCTTTCCGTGAGGATGCTCTTGTTTTTCTGAATGAAATATTTTTCTTTATTTTCCAAAAAGCAATTTGATTCCTTGCAGAAAATAGTTGATGTTGTTATCGTAAGCATGTCCTAAACTGGACATTTATATAGTACTTCCTCTAACCATAAATATAAGTCCAGCTACATTAATTATAGGGGCTATTGCATTCTTGCCCTCAATTTGAACTCCAATTATGATTTTGCCCTTGTTTTCGTCCACTTTGTGATTTTACCCCTACTTTTTGAAAACGAACTCCATGTTTGCCCCAACTCTATGATCAACACATAACGGCATCAAATGTTGTGAAAGAAGACAAATTTGTCCTTGCAAATATGCCCCTACTTTTAGAGAATTTTGTGATTTTGTTGTAACACTGACCCGATCTTCTGATATGTATGGTAAATTTTATTGGTGGAGAACTCGACATTGATGATCCGGGCTTCTAATTAGACACAATTCGAACCCCTGCAATCGTTACACCGCTACTCCATTAGTTATCAACCAAGCACAACTCGATTGACCTCGGCACGAAGGCTTTCCCTGCAAGCGAATCGAAGAACACAAGTAACAAAGTGAAAAAACACAATCTAAAATTGAAGATGCATAGGAAGTAAAGATGAATATTGTGCACATGGCTAAGAAAATAAGATACAAAAGAAAAGAAAAAAGAAATGAAAAATGAGGCTGCCTCCGCATGCTAGCACGGGAAAAAGAGAGGGAGGAATGAAGGAATGATAATATAAAAAACACGAAAAAGAGAAACATAATAAAAAGATGATGAAAAAATATGGGGCTCCTATGTATCTACCCTATGTTGGATAAGAAACTTACCTTTAAAGTTTAATAGGTCCGTACCATCCTCTTCCTCCTCCAGTCAGTCTCATTTTCCTCCCTTCTCTCTAGTGCCAGTTTTGCTCCCCGCGCTCGCCGATTTGCAGCTTCTCCCTCCTTTCTGACGCCGCTCCCCTACACCGCTAGCCTTCTTCGTCTCCAGCGGCGGGGTGCCAGATCCGCCTCCACTACCCCCGCTGACAGTAACCAAGTCAGACCCGCCGCCTCTGCTACCCCGGCCGTTCTCCACTGCCCCCAGCCTACGGCGTCCCCGAGGTTGCACCGTGCTGCCCCTACACCCACCACCATCGACCGTGATGCCTCCGCCGATGACCCCGCGCACCACGTACCCAGCCCCACCCAAGGTAATCCCAAACCTTAACCCTAACTCCACCGCTTGTCAACGCCAGCCTCAATGGCACTGCCACCATGCTCCTGCCCACCTCCCACCTTGTCACCCTCCCATCTCAGACCCCGGTGCACCCTAGTGTAACGACCTTGGTTAGTCAGCCGAGTTAATCTCAAGACTAATCCCAAATCTGCAGTCTCCATCAGCCCGACCCTTGAAAACCCAAACCAACTCGGCAACCGGCAGCTCTTCTTTAAGTCCCGAGACCAGTGTTCCTCCAAAATCTTAGAGCTGCGGAAGAGCTAGGGACTGGAAGATGGACCCACAACCAGATCCCCCAGATCTCTCGAGTCAACCGCACCAGAGCAAGCGTGCGCCCCGCTTCAGAGCTTCGCCGCCGCGTGGCTTAACCTCTCCTACGAGTCTCGCCTCGCCTAGTCGCCGACCACGACAACATGGATCAGCGCGCCTCCTTCCCAATCGCGCGTAGAAGCGCCCTGCAGACTCTTTGCCTCACCTCGTCTCGCTCGCACCCTCGCCGGCCACGCCTGGCGCCCTGTCGCCGCTGCGACCACAGATTGGCCGCTGCCGCGCCAGACCACCTCGCCTCCCGCGCTCATCATCTCATCCGGAATCCCGGCCGCGCGCCCCGATGCCTTCCGGCTTTTCCACCTCTCCACAGTCGCGCCGCCCACGCGCGCGCTCCACGACGATACCGCCCTCGCCAACCACGGATCCCGCAGTGACAACTCCTTTTTCCCGCCTCGCCAGTAGCGTGCCCCGACAAAGCCGCTGGTCTGCACCCGCTAGCGTCGCCGCTCGCCCTGTCACCTCGCTTGCAGTGCTTTTGCCTGCAGTGCCCCCTTTCTTCCTTCCTGTCACACGCTAGCCGAGCCGCCGCACCCAATCCGCAGCTTGATGCGACCAGACCCGCGCTCGCCCTCACCAATCCTTCTCTCCGGCAAAACCGGGCCTGCATAAGCTCTGTCTTCAGTGCCCAATGACCGAAGACCCTATCCCCGAAGCTCCGCTTCGCCAGCCAATGGAGACGTCGCCCAATCGCCGCCACGGCAGAGCACTCCATCCTGTTCGACCTGATCCTCGCGCTGCCTGGACTCCCTCTCTTTCGCACAGCTATAAAAAGGGGTATCAGAGCCCTACCGGAGTTTCCCTTCGCCATCGTTGCCCTGCCGCATCTTCCTCTGTTTCGTGCTCGCGCGCTGCCACCTAAGCTCTTGAGGAACTCTCCTCTCCGCTCAACACCCGCCTTTCCCAACCCACCAGCCGCTTGTTCTCCCACACAGTGCTAGAGCTTACTTGTGTCAACAAGAAGCACCGCCGCCGTCGGAGCACCGCCAGACCTCGCCGCCGCCCAAGCCTTAGCACTTTTCATCGCTTCGCCTGAGCCTGTTTCTTCCCGACCCCAAGACTTCACCAGTAGGCCTAAAGGTAAGCTGCTGACCCCTTTCCGGTTCGCCCGACCCTGTCTGTTTCGCCCGACCCCTTTTCCGTCTCGCCCGACCCTGTCTGTTTCGCCGACCCTTATCCGCCTCGCCCGAGGGCTCGGCTGTACCTTTTTCTTTGACCCAAGGGTATCTGTGTAAAATTTCGGGGACTTCTCTGTGCTAAGTCTGAGGACCCTAGTACAGTTATTCCTTAGGTCTGAGGGTCAGATCAGAAGTTTCTCACAACCCGACCCTTTTGTCTTGTTCTCCATCAACTGAAGCTTGAACCTCCACACTTTTTCCGTAGCCTTGCTACAAGTTTCCGGGCTAAAGCTTGCAAGTGTTGTTGAAATAACCGTCTAAGTGCTAACTCCTGCATTGCATTCGTGTAGAGCTAAATCTCGCCGACGGCACATACGAGCTGCATCCGATGCCAGAAGACGGAGCAGTAGCTGAGTCGCCGATCGCAGGAGCTGAAGCAGAACTCGCAGAGGACCAGTTTGCCTCTGCCCCGCTCGAAGGCAAGCCTCGGAGCATGATCCCAATTTTCTAAACTTGCACATGCCTTCCTTCATTTGTATGTGCATTTACGTTACAGGAGTTGTTTGAAACCGTAGATGCATGACTTAGTTCCCTTGATCTGAACACTAGTTTGATAAGTCCGAGTAGTTGCATTGTGTAATAGGACTCGGTAAAAGTCGAGTGATTTCCTGTCACTCGCGAGTTATAGGAGTTGGTTGTTCTCCTTCTGGTTACAACTATAAGGACGGTGGACGGGGCAGGGCCTGGTGAACTCTTTTGGTGGTCAGTGGATCGCCCCGTCTGTCTATATGAAGTTGCTTAAGGTCAAAAAGTGTTGGTGTTCATGATCAAGTGTTTGAAAGTACTAATCTCATACCTAGTATGGGATGGGGAAGCCTAGTACCTGATTGAACTTGGGCGTGGCTTATACCCGTGTTGTCCTTGGAACGAGGTTCCCATGGTGCATCATGTGGGTGCAAGTGCGGCCACAGTACGACCAGAGGTCGGGACTGTGGAGCATTGCATGCCAAGGGAAGTTTGGACCTGACACGTGCCTGGAAATTGATGGGGACGGCCGACACTGGAAGCGACCCTTTGTGGTGTGCGGATATCGCGAATCGATTCGTCTGCCTCTCACAGTTTGAGACTGCTTGATCGCTATGCTACACTGAGTAAATATGGAACATGATGATAAGATGAACTTGATGCTTGTTCTACACATTGTTGTTGGAAGCTATGTTTGTTTAGCATAAGTTGCCAATGTAGACTGGTTAATGAACTTAGGATCTAGCCTAAAATATTGAAAGTAAGGACCCACTGTAGTAACTTTTGGCAAAACAAACCCCTCAGCCAAAGAGCCTTGCATGTCTAGATGTTGGTGGAGTAGTTCCCCACTAGTCGGTTAAGTCTTGTTGAGCTTAGCAGCTTAGCCTTGCTTGTGGCATCTCTTTCAGGTGAAGTTGAAGCTCCTGAGTTTGCTGCTGTTGGCACTTGGACGCCATAGCTTCCTCCTAGGTGGACGGTCGAGTGGGATCATTCCTCGGACAGCGGGGAGTGGGATCACTGATGTCCTGTTTGGCCTCACCAGGGACATCCGACCCTGGCGCTAGCTACCGCTATGTTCGTCTTCTGTTGTGTTTAAACCTTATAAAACTCTGATTTCAAACCAGTGTGTAATAAACGGTTGAACTAATTATTTGATCTGTTGTATTCTCTGGAATCGCTCACCTTCGTGTGAGCTATGCTAACTCGGTCCTGTTTAAGTGGTTAAATCGGATGAAATCCGACAGATCATCAAGTTAACTTGGTTAAAGCATGGGATTCGCGTGTTAGGTGACTTAACCATGCTTTAGCTAAGTTAATCCGAGGTGTTCCGTCACAGCTGGTACCAGAGCAGGTTTAGCAGGATAGAGAACACAATAGGTCCTAAACACTTTCTTTTTAAATAAAATTTGCAAGAAAGGTGTTGAAAAATCTCGTACGGTCGTTAAGGATGACCTTAGTACGAGAGGCTGTAATAAGTGCCATTTGAGGTATTACAGTGACTATGAGAATTTAGAAAGAAATCCAAAAGAAAAAGAGAGGAAATTGGCAAAAAATTCCAAATTCGACCAAATTTTGACCGAAATTTGAATTTCAAATTTGAAATTCAGAAAATGTGACAAACATAGGGGATACAAGTGTAGGAGCATTTAGAATTAAGGGACCAAAAAGTTAGAACCAAATCAGTGCTAATTATCTCAAAGAATCAGAAAAAGGAAAAGAAGAATGACGTCTACTGTTCACCGTCCGAAAACAGCAAGTCCATTAAACAGCAGCAGAGTCTGTTTTCAAAATTTAATTCTGGAGAATTTTTCAACTAAGTGCACCAGGACAACTACACTACATTGAAATATGAACTTTGGACTACAATCATGTGTTGTTGGCCAGGAACAGTAAAAGGAAGGAAGTCAAACTCGAGCTCAAAGTCAGCACAAAATCACAAGTTGATTGAAACTCTGAATTTTTCTAAGTCTGAACAGCAGCCTGACATCAACTTTGGGATTAAATTCAGAGCAATGTAGCTAAAAAAGGGTACTTATTCATGAGCAAAATGGAACATTGGGACAATATAGAACATGTTTGAGGAGAAGTTGGACTGAAGGCAGAAGAATTAGACCACGAAATCGAGTCATCAAGTGAGATCCATGACACTGACGATAACTGACGAAACTGAATAATGGTTTCAGTCGAAATTCAGAAGAACCCGAGAAAACAAATCCAAATTCAATCAAATTTGATGTTTATCTCGAACCCACGCCAAAATAAAAGATGACGGTCTTGAGATTATCTTCAACTTCTGTTAAAGCACGGGAGGCCGTTGGATTGAGGATCGACCATCAGTCGCTTCTAAAGATCACGGGCGCCAGAAGAATGGTGACTGAGCATCAGGACGTGTCGCCGCCGCCGCTTCCGATAGCTCGCCAGCACGACGACTAGGCCACCTCCTCACCACGCAAGCCTAGGGGTAGACCACGGTGGTAGCCATGCGCGCGGTAAACCGTTCATATACTTACTGCTCCCACGCCACCGTTTCACCATCTTCTTTTTACCGCCGCCCGCTCTCCTCTGCCCGAGCACTGCCGCCGAGCAAAATTCCACCGCCACATCTCGCCTCCCGTCGATTCCTCTCGCCCACTCCTCCACAGATACCCCAGCTACACCCCGAGCCAGTCGTTGTCCCACATCCTTGCCGGGATAGCCGTGCTCGCCGCCGCTTCTGTCCGCCACCGTCGCACCGCCCGCTCACGGTGAGAACCACCTTGCGCTGCCTTTCTTCCTTCTTGAGTAGTCGTAGTCGAGTCCTTAGGGTCCTAGGATGGGGTAGAGGTAGATGTTTGAGTCCGTGATGTCGATGTCGCAAGAAGCCACGGCCGGCCGAGGGAGTCGCCGCCTGTCGCCGTGGAGGGGATGGCTCCGGCCATCTCCTGGTTAGCTGTTGCCGCGCACGAAGTCGTGTAGGTCTAGGTTTGGTGTCGCGACCTAGTCCCGCCGCCGGGAGGGCGCCGGCCGGCGAGCCGCGCCACCCCCTGTCACGGGCGCTTTTGGCGGGAGGAAGGAGAAGAGCCTAGATGCCGGGGCCCGCGCGTCAGTAGGAGAAAGAGGAGGAAAGCAGGCCGGAGGCAGCGCGCGGTCGGTGGCAGGCCGGCGCGTCGAAGGCCCAGGAGGCAGCGCGCGGTCGGTTGCTGGGCCGCGACCTGAAGCCCAGCGGCGCGCGCGTGTTTCTGGAAAAAGAAAAGGGCCGAAAGCCCAGTGGGAGCCGGCCGGTGTCGCGAAGTAGAAGAAGAAAAAGGAAGA